>NC_141075.1:30785803-31253303 GCF_041138505.1 Cibotium barometz | reverse complement strand
TTATACTTTTACTTTTCTTATTGCACAAATGTACACTTTTCCTTTTCTTTTTGCACAAATGTATACTTTTCTCTTTCTTATTGCACAAACATATACTTTTCCTTTTCTTCTTGTACAAAATGTTATATAAATATTATTGCTTACACAAAACAAATAAATTTACGTTTTATTATGATAAATTAGAGTTTGAAATTAGATCCTCTAAATAGCTAATGTTTTGATTTTAGGATCATTCTTGTGTGGCAAAAAATTTTCATTTCTCTAATCAAGATAACAAAGAAAAAAATGTAAATTCTATGAAGCATTTATAATTTTGTTAGTATGTTAGTTATTGCCATTTTTTATAATAATTCAACCATATTCTATGAAGCAATTATAATTTTAGTCATTTTGTTATGATAAAATTAGAGTTTGAATTTATATCCTCTAAATAGCTAATGTTTTGATTTTAGGATCATTCTTGTGTGGCCAAAAAATTCATTTCTCGAACCAAGCTAACAAAGAAAAAAATGTATATTCTATGAATCATAAATAATTTTGCTAGTAATTACAGTTTTTATAATAATTCAAGTATATTCTATGAAGCATTTAAAATTTTGTTAGTATGTTAGTAATTGCCATTTTTATAATAAGTCAAGTATATTTGATTTATGTTTTTTTAATAACTTATATATTTTATTTTCAATGATTGTTTAGGTGAAAGATTTTGGTCATGAAGATAAAGAAACAATATTGATAAAGTTTCTAGGATTAAAAAATATAAATAAGATGTATGCTTCCCTAAAAGTAACTTGCAATGCTGTGAGGAAAGCACATTCATTCCATGTTAGGAAGAATGATGAGCTCACATCAAAATTAATGTGATGATTTGTTGGCATGGCTTCTTGAAGAAGAAATGTTTTTTTTTGTAACTCCAACGATGGGAATTTCTTTATCTTTGAAAGATGTGTACACTTAGTTGTTAACTAAACCCAAAATAATAACAATGTATGTTTTTTGAATTATGATGGATGCTCATTTTATATTCAAGTTGTTTTTATTGATTTAGTTTTAAAATATGAAGTGCAAGGTTTTTTCAATATCCTTAGCATAGTAGTCATATTGTAAATTGTTGCCTTTTTTTATCTTCTAAATATTTATATGCTATTACTTTTATTTAGAGCACTTTATAAAGTGTTATGTCATGTATGACAGTATGTACGAGGGAAGTTTTCAATGTACTAATTGATATCATGCAAATTTTTTAAGTAGCAAAAAATATATACGAGGTAAGTTGACAATAGAGTAAATAATCTCTTATTAATAATCTATGTAGAAAATAATTTCCTATATAGTGAAGCAGATCTATATAGTAAATAACTTTGCATATAGTGAATTATGTTAGGTCTATATAGCAAATTATTTTTTATACGGAAAATTGGATCTATATAGCAAATAATTTCCCATATAGTAATTTATCTTTCTAGCAAAAAAGTTTCTATATACTAAATTGTGTCTTATGAGTTTTCTATGTAGTAACTTACTAGAAAGACAATCTATGTGAGGGCCCTCACCCTCTACATCTATCAGAATATTGGAGACCTCGTCGAGGGGGAGAGTCTCACCTGGGGGCTTCATACAACAATGGGCTAGCATTCAGATATCTAGCAAGATGCTTTACATAGTTGCTCTAGGAACCCCTCACACTGTGAAAAAGTGTATGACTCCTCCTGATGCATATCTCCCTCATGATTCTCACAAGTAAGAGGTGATTGTCAACTTTGTTAGGCTTAACCAACGTTTTACTCCTCGATTATGAAGGTGACATTCTCTACACATTCTGACTAACATTTCTACAATCTAACAATCTAGTTTCCCAATTTGTGTGAGGTATCTAAAGGTAAAACAACTTTTTTATCTTGTATGGAAAGCACCCACATGCTCAGGTCCACCTTGCCACATTCTGACTAACATTTTTACGACCTAACAATCTAGTTTTCTATTTTTTCTAAGGTCTCTAAAGTTAAAACAACTTTTTGATCCCGTATGGAAAGCACCCACATACATGCTCAAACTCTGCCACCCACTTTCCAATATTTTATCCTTTTTTACTTTAACCAAATCCATAGTCTCAACCTAGACCCCATCCAATTCCAATGGGCATAGTTGTTGCCCTACCCCACTAGGCCTATAGAGTTGATGTGAACTCACACACCCATAATTGATATTCCTTATTCTTTACTCATGCACTCACTTGGAAGCAGTAAAAATAGTTCATGCATGCACTCCTCCACAACATACTTTTCTTTTGAAAACTAGACATTTAATTAATCTTCTAATCATCTGCTATATTAAAATATACTGAAAAATATACATACTGAAACCTTCTCGTTATTAGAGATAAAACATATCTTCTAGCACCACGACCATGTTTCTCAGACTAGAAAGGTATACACCATGTTTCTCAGACTAGAAAGGTATACACTACTGAGCACTCCAGGACCACTATGCCGTCCAGGATGGAGCCCATAAGTCTCACACTCAAATCCTACATTCTTGTAAATCACACGGAGCTAATAGCTGCATCACACTAAAATCATGAACGATCTAGCCAACCAATTCACACTGACACTAAATCCACTGCCCAATACAACGGGGAGCCCCTTCTCTCATCCATCATACCAAGTGTTAGGAGCACACCCACATTTGCCCCATGATGGGTCAAGGTCCTGGATGACCATCCTCATGATAGGATTCACCACTCGAATGATCGTCGGTAACACAAATACATGTGTGGTACCTTCATAGGCTTCCAAAATAATATATACAATGAATAAGAAAACAATCAATATAGAAAACATGATCAAGCGGTGATGCATCAATAAGACTCAGTAAACCTTTGCAATCTCGATGAGGCATTCTCTTCTCTCCATTGAATCTCTAAATGGCATTTCTCCAGTCTATCATGATCCTCTCTTGATAACTTGATCCAATATCATTTCAAGTCTCGTGCCATGACTTGCTTCAGAATGTTAAGCCTTCTAAGGTCTTAATAACTTCTCTTTTATCTTCAAGAGCTAATTCATCTCTAAGGTTTTTAGACACACAAACACTTGTTCCGTTTGAGTCTCTCGACCCCAATTTTTTTTAACCTTTGCCTTAGGGTTTCTCAATGATTAGGTTGGAGTTCTATATATCCTTGATTCAAATGCACGAAGACTCTTTTATTTAATTCTTTGTGACCTTGACAATACTCAGAAAAGTCTTATTGTTCACCTAGAAGAGCCTATTTTTTTTGTCTCCTAAGTCATAAAAGGGGAGTAATCAAATGTCAAGGATTTCCTATCATCCCACTTTTTTTTACTTTTACCTATTCCTATGCAGTAAACTGAGAAAGTGGCATTTTCCTCTCTAGAACTCTCGCTAGGGTTTTTAATCCTTTTTTCCCTAAAATTCTACCTATTTCAATAGTAATCTACTAGGCTTTATCCCATAAATTTTGGGCCTTAAAAGTTAGACTCTTTGTAAAAGAATAAACTTTTTTGCATCAAATTCTAGAATCATACTTTCATATATATATAATTCTAAAATTTGCCGATCATACCTTCCTAAAATTAACAAAGATTTTAGTGCATATTCATATGCACATGATTGCACATAAATTTGTGCACAATTTCTTCCACACATTCACTCTAACCTAAATACTAATCTTTTTCTTTTTCTTTTTCTTTTTCATAAAATTTTGTTTGGGGTTTTGGGTTTTCTAATGTGAAATTGTCTTCTAACAATCTAACAAAGGAATGAAATAGATTGAGTGCAACTATGTCTTCTAGGTTTACTAATTTAATTTTCTATTATGTTATAGCCTAAGGCAGCAACCTTAATAAATTTAGACTCATAAAGGGCCAATTAAGGTACTAGGGCATCTACATAATTAATTTTCCAAGGATGGTGATATCTAACCCATCTAAATAATGGGTAAGGTCATTTAGATTTAACTAATACATTTTTTTGCTTTTTGTAATTTCTACAGAGTCTAAGAAAACTAAGAAATGAGAAATTTTAAATACTTTTTTTTGCTTTTTGTAATTTTTACAAAGTCTAAGAAAACTAAGAAATGACAATTTTGAATATAAGAAAAGAAACAAAGGCCACAAGTACATTGTACTTTAAAAAATTTAAAAAGAGAGATGTTTACATGCTCCCTTCTTCCTTGATTTCAATGGCCCACATAAGCTTTAATCTGAAGTAGATGGCTAGTTTGGCTAGCTAGGGTAGTACTATAACATGTAAGATGTGTAAATGAGTATTGTAAGTGGCAATAATATGATAGAATACTATCAAAGGGATGCTATAGGCATGGAAAAATGAAGAGATGAGGGTCCCTTTTATTTCCCAACACCCTCTGCCCATATGGTAGATACCATATACAACATATTTGAGGTCCATCCTACCATGCACCCCACATACATGAGATAACTCCATCAAAAAGGGGGTTAAGGGTGGCTAGACTAAAGTTCACTAATGCATGAGCCCACCATGCAACTAATGTAACTCAAGAAAGGGAGCTCGACACAACTATGCAAAATACCACTAGCCCCAATTACCACCTACCCAAAAACCATGTGTGCCCATACCATTTCCCACAACCCATGGTTTTACCTCAACCATTGAACCATAGTCCATTTAATCAATTCATCCATAGGTACCCCTTAGTCTAGCTAATTTTTAATTTATTCCCTTAAGGTGCTAGTAATATTTTTAGCTAAGCACATTACCCTAGGGTAAAACCCATATTTTGGTTTTACTTATGGACTTATTTTTCACAAATTCTTTTATGGCCAAGATGTTTTACACATATGCACATGTGCATAAGTGCACACGGGTAGCACCAATGTTGGACACTTTTAATTTTTCTAAACGGTGTACCTTAGGTAATAAATCAACTTAAGGAGTGTACCTTACGTAAATAAATCAACTTAAGATGAGCATTAATTCTATTCTCTAAATCTTCCAACTCATTTTTACACATCTTCAAGCCATCAAGGAGTGTACACACATGTGCTTATGCCTCGATTGTGTAATTTTCTAAAAAAAACTGTCCTCTAACAATTTCTTTTACAAGAAAAAAAAGGATAAAGAGGGATCTTACATTCTCCCCTACTTAAGCGTTAAGATGTCCTCATCGCATGAAATAGGGATAGTCCTTAGCTAGATCCTCCTCATTTTCTCAAGTTGCATTTTCAAGTTACATCTTCAATAGGGAAATTTTCCACTTAACCAAATATTCTTTTAGAATTCTATTTCTTAAAGGCTTTTCTCTAAAATCTAGGATTTCTTCAGATTCTAAAACTAATGGACCTTGTAGACTAGCATAATAATCTGATCACATCCTCCAAGATATGCTCAAGGTTTGGATGATATTTCTTTAACAAACTAACATAAAAAACATTATGAATCTTAAGATGCGACGAAAGAAGTAATTTATAAGCCTGGTCTCACCAATCTTCCTCGTGATAATGTAAGATCCATAGTATCTTGGTGATAACTTCTTATAATTTCCCAAAGAGAAATTCTCTTAGGTTGCACATGAAGAAAAACCAGAAGCTTAGTCACCAATCTTCCTCAGGATAATGTAAGGTCCATAGCATCTTGGTGATAACTTCTTATACTTTCCCAATGATAGAGAACTTCTCTTGGATCACACATGAAGAAAGACCATATCACCTTCTTCAAATTCTCAAATGGACCTCTTTAGATCAGCATATTACTTCTATCTATCTAGAGTAGCTTTAAGATCTGTCTTTATTGATTATATCAGATTATCCATTTCTTTAAGCATTTAGTTAGAAAGCCATTCTTGTCCATATAGAGCTTTGAATGGACTGTCATACCAAAACTATGATGATAAGAAGAATTATATTGAGATTATATCCATGTATCTTGATCAAGATACATGAACGGCTAAGATCACATCCATGTATCTTGATCAAGATACATGAATGGCTGAAATCACATTCATGTATCTCTCAATCGAGATACATGAACGGTTGAGATCACATCGACATATCTTGATCGGGATATTTGGATGGTAGAGGTCACATTTCCATATCTTGTTTATGATACATGGATGAGAGATCACAATTGTGTATCTCGATTGAGATACCTAAATGGCTAGGGTCGCATGTTGGTATCTTGATCGAGATACATGGTCTCGATGTCATGAGGGGCATAGTTGAATTGCATGGCATTACAATACATGGTCTCGATGTCATGAGGGGCATAGTTGAATTGCATGGCATTACAATACATGGTTAATCTAGATCTGAGGTGGTAGTTATGCATATTTCGAATTGAGATCCTTTGTGGCATTAACATAGATACCAATGGACTAGCTATCTCAATCGAGATGACAATTGTTATGACATGGATCTTGATCTAGATAGGTGAGCCCTCCCGTTGTTGCTCGCATGGTGATGCTAGGGATCTTGTTGACTGAGATACTGGGCTATTGGCTCAAGGGACACGTGTCATGTTGTGAGTGCTCTAAATATCTTTATTAAGATACCTTGCCTATTACTTTTCTCGTTTGCATTGACATCCTATGTCCCTTGAGAGTGAACAAAAGTGATCACCCTTACCATGCATCGACCCGACCCTCTACTCTAGCCACTATTGTGGGAGTTCAAAGATAGGGTGGAGATGGATCAAAACATTGAGCTTTGTTTGTATGTGAGTATGTGCATGCATGTAAGAGAGAGAGAGAGAGAGAGAGAGAGAGAGAGAGAGAGAGAGAGAGAGAGAGAGAGAGAGAGAGGATGCCTTTTTATGTGTGGGGGTGTGTGTGTGTGTGTTTGTGTTTGTGTGTGTGAGAGAGAGTATAAATATGCATATATTTCTAATGGTGGGTGTGTGTATGTGTTTGGTGGTGGGTAGGGTGTGTGTGTGGGTGCCTCTATATGAGAGAGAGAGAGAGAGATGATGATGTGATGATATGTGTATCTATATGTGTGTTTTACATATGACAACTCCTTTCACAAGGAAAATGTTTGGTTAATGACAATTTGAGAATAGAAATTACAAAATAGTACTAGAAAATGGAAGCTAAGGAGAAAGAGTAGTGAGCAAGATTACAAGATAATATGCAAAAACCTCCTCCTTTAGGAGTGAAGTATGAGAAAAACTATGTCTAGCTTCACTTGAGATCCAAAACATTGAAGGGGAGGGATCCAAAAAGAAGATGAGTCAGTACTATTTTAGGAAGGCATGTGTCAAAAGATACCTCCTACATGTTATGGACATCACAATATTTTAGATAGGTAAATGAATATTGGAAATCAAATGCAAATGTTTTGTAGTTTTAGTACTAGACAAGGAGAGTATGATCAAGATTTTTAAATGATAGGAAGGAGCCTTACAATCCAAGATCAAATATTTTAGACAAGTAAATGAAGATTAGAAATCAAATGCAAGTGTTTATAGTTTTAGTACTAGACAAGGAGAGTATGATCAAGATCTTTAAGAAACATGAAATGATAGGAAGGAGCCTTAAATTCAAGATCAAGCTATAATTAACCACACTAGAAGAACTTTTGAAAAACAAAGATAAAATTACTTTAAAGCTAAGTAAAAAAGGAGATTCAAGTGTTTCAAAGAAATTAAGACATTCATTAAAATTTTACTTCTAGGAATGACATCTTGATGATCAATATATCACAGCAATTTGAATAGTAAATGGCATCATGATCCATACATCAAAGAAATTTGAATACTAAATGATAAAAAACATTATAGTTACATGCTTATGGTATGAGTTTTTAAGTTATACCCCAACATATTTGATGAGAAAAGAAATTATGTTCAAGAGATGAGACTTGCATCAGGTCTAGTAAGTTATGAATCAATGTATTTCAATAGAGGGGGAGGACTATAGATAAATCAATATTAAAATTTACTTAGGATAGAAGACTCAATTAGTAGATGAAGGTCCACTAGTCTTAGAAGTAGTAGTGGTTCGTCTCCATATTAAATTCATCAGTGAGGCCATGCCAGTAACAAGCTAAACAATGCAAGTGCTAGTAACAAATTAAGTGATTTTGTGTAATGTTAGAAATATAAATAAACAGGAGTCTAGAAAATTAAAATGCAACTGCTAGTGAAAAATTATGTGATTTTGTTTAATGTTATGAATATAAATAAAAACGAGTCTAGAAAATTTTAAAAATAAACACCAGAATGGTTACTTTATGATTGTCATGGAAAAAATCTTGTAAAACGAAATAAAACACATGATTTAAGAGAAAAATTAAATTAAAGAAATTAAACCCAAGAATTTCTTAAAAGGAAGCTTGCATTGATGATTAAAAAAAGATGCATATTCTATGTACTTAAATGACTCTTAATGCATTTTTAAAGACGAGAGTAGAATTTAGAGGCCTTATTGCTAGTATTGGTGTAGTAGAGGTGTAATCTTTGTAGGGATGGAAGGAGAGTAGCTTATTTAAACATGAGAGTATTCTTAAGAGATGTTTACTCTTAATAGCACATAATCTAGAGTCGAGATGAGGCAGCTAAAGATGACTAAATTGGGCAGTGAAGCTAGGCGTGATTAGCAAATGACTACTCGGTCAAAACTCGACTACTAGAAAAAATTGGAAGTGATGTAGCCGTAATCACCAAAGCTTACAAGAGGTATGTGCCTAAAGTAATGACTACTAACTCGAACTCAACTACTAGAAAAAAAAAATAGAAGTGATGTAGCCGTAATCACCAAACCTTAAGAGAGGTATGTGCCTAAAGTATTCATAATTTCTGTCTTTCAACTTTGATAAAGGTACATGACTAATGGTATTATTACTAAGAGCGTTATACACCTAGAGTATTACCTCAGTATTACTAATTTGTAAACTATCTTTCAACCTTAAGAAAGGTACATGACTAATGGTATTTTTACTAAGACAGGTATAAGCCTAAAGTATTACTAATTTGCAAACTATCTTTCAACCTTACGAGATGTACATGACTAAAGTACTATTACTAAGAGAGGTACATGCCTAAAGTATTAATAATTTGTAAACTATCTTTTAGCCTTAAGAGAGGTTGTACATGACTAAATTATTATTACTTAGTAAATGTACAAATTATAGTCTCCTACAAAAGGGATAGTTATTAGGTGAAAACAAAGAGGAAAACATGGTTTTGCCAGTCAATAAATGAGACGATGAAGCTAATATGAAGAAAAAAATTTATAACACAACTAGGTGGCAATGCAAGTTATGCACCCCAATGTGTATAGTTGAAGTTTGGAGCTTAGGTTAAAGCACCAAAGTTTTGTGTATGTGTGTGTACCCTCCTCTACCCATAGAAATGGTTACACACAATAGGTGAGACAATAGGTCGTCACCTAGTGTGATAACCTATTGTGTTCACCTAAAGAGTAAAAGGCCAGTAAAGGCCTTCTAAATAAAGAAAAATATTGTCACTAATGTGTTAATAAGTCAACCCTTATATAAGGAAAATTATTGTTTAAAGTGAATTAACAAGTCAACCCAAATAAAGGGTTAATCAATGAGTAGGAATGAATAAAGCGGTCTTACTAGTAAACGACCAAGTTACAAGAGTAAAATGCTTTGTGTGTTTTATGTAAGATGTCCCCCTTTCATAAGATAAATGTTTGGTCAATGACAATTTGAGAATATAAATTATAAAAAATACTAGAATATGAAAACCAAGGAAAAAAGGTAGCGAGCCAGATTACAAGATAATAATAGTCATCTTTTATTCATTTATCCATTTATTTTAGTATAGATAGTTATATTCATGCCTAGTGGTAAGTAATGCTTTGTATCTCTTTAGTTTTGTAACTTACTATTTAGCTTAATAAAATGCCATCTAGATCATCAAAAGATTATCGACATATTTTGTTAGCATATTTTGTTAAAACGTTCACAATCTTTGTGCGTTTGTCTATGTCTTATGTTTTGTATTCATTATATTGTCTGATTATGTTTCATTAAGTTAATCAATATGGAGTTTAACCCATGTTGGTCATATACCACCAAGTTAGTGTTATGAGTTAGGCATACCCCCCACGTGTTATAAATGTCATAATATTTTAGATACCCAGCTCCACTAGACTAAGTAGTAAATGAAGATTAGAGTTCAAATAAGTTCATAGTTTAAGTACTAGTATGATGAAGACATCAAAGTAGTATATCAAAGTAATACATCAAATCAATTTGAATAGTAAATGATAAAAAAGATTATAGTTACATGCTTATATAGAAGTAATATATAGAAGAGATTTAGCAATCGTCCTCTTGTTTTATGAGAGAATATCAACCCATGCTAGAAGGCACTCTCACTAGAGTGAGAAATAGCTTTGGAGCTCTTGGTGGATCATTGCACTTACTCTTGCTCAGTAAAACGAACGCGGGGACCAAAGCATGTGCGGCAAGGAGGTTAAAGTTCGACGAACTTTGTTGTTGACGGAACAAACGAAGGCCCGTATTTCAAACCAAAAAGTCTACGAGCCTCAAGGGGTAACTCAACAGCATAGAGTGAGCTTCCTTTTGGTATTAAGACAACGAACTTCCGAGGTCTCAAGTCATCATCAAATTTGGAGCACCAATTTAAGTCCCCACGTCATCATCAATGTTGGAGCATGCAAAAGGTTGGTGCCATAATTTTGTCCTGATTTTCTTGTGCTTTCCATTTTAAAGAAATAAGCATAAAAATGTGCAAATAAATAAGAATCGATTACTATCACTACGTGCACACATAAAGTCAAGCAAATAAACCATTTCAACCATGGGCAGTAATAATGAAAGTCCACTTCTTAACAGTGTAAAACTTTATGGATCAAATTTCTCCATTTGAAAATTCAAAATGGAGAAAATTCTCAAGGTTAGAAAACTTTAGGAAAAGGCTAAAAAATGAAACCAACAAAGATGATAAAAGTCAATATGCACAATCCTTATTAACTTGAGTCAACATTATCCTATTTTAAAGAATATTGTAATGTGCAAAGAAGCCTAGGATCAAATTGAAAAAACCTATAAAAAAAATAGTAACTAGATTATTCTAGCTATTAAAAGATAAATTTATTGACTAGAAAACATGAAGAAAGGAGAGAGTGTGACAAATCACCTCACTCACATCAAATATTTACTAGATCAATTATCAAGGTTTGGGGAAACAATGCATGAAAACGAGGTTGTTGAGACCACACTTTGAGTAGTCTCCTTCTTGGAAGTTGGAATCACTTTATGACATCCCTTTTTACCCATGATAAAATGCTGAACTTTAATGAGTTGCATGGTATTTTGATTTGCTAAAGAAACCAAACAAAAATCTAAACCACTAGCACGTGTATTATTTAGCTTGCTAATGATGGAATACATGGCCTCATTGAATGAATTTATTAATGTTGGAATACATGGCCTCAGTGAATTTATAGGCTATTAATTTATCGCACTTGCATTTTTTATCTTGTTAATGATAGATACATGACCTCAATGATGAGTTTATAGGCTATTATCGGATTGAATCACTACTACTTCTAAGATTAGAGGACCTTCATCTACTACAAAGTAGTGCCCTCAGTGAATGAGAGGATTTTTGTTATGTGTGGTACTTGCAAAAGAGTCTATCTTCAAAGAAAAGGATTTTGTTGATAATAATAAAGAACTAATGAGGTTGATGGTGTTAAGCCATGATGTCAAAATTCCACTTACAAAGGCCACTAAAGAGGATGTCAACATTTAAAGACCTAGCAAGGTGTTGATAGTAGCTCTTCAAGCACCTGGCTTGACTACATGTAAAGAAAGGGAAGCCTCTTGCAATCATAGACAATATCCTCACCTTCCATATGCCAAAAATAGCCCCACCTTCTAGGATCACCTTCCAATATTGTCTTTATTGTCATTGTCTATGCACTTTAATTCTTTAACGTTAATGAAATCTGTGGCTTTTGCAAATTTTCATAAGGAACTTCTAACGAGTTCCTATATAGTTAAAAATAATAATTTACTAGATAATTTGCTAGATAGAATGAAGGTATCTAGTAAGAGTAAAAACTAGGAAATGTGAGACACTTCCTAGATTGTAAGATCCCTCTTTGCCCTTTTTTTTGTAAAAGAAATTATTACAGAAAAGTTTTTTTAATAGATGAAATTGTGCATTTCTGAAGAGGAAGAAAATTACACAATAATCGAGGCATAAGCACATGTTTGTACACTCTTAATGGCCTAAACATATGTAAAAATGAGTTTGAAGATTTAGAGAAAATTTAAATAGAATTAATGCCTAGCTTAAGTTGATTTATTTATGTATGGTACACCACTTAGAAAAATTAATGTGTCCACACTGGTGCCTGTGTGCACTTGTGCATGTGCATATGTGTAAAAGCACCATAACCTTAAAATAATTTGAGAAAAATAAGTCCATAATTTAAATCAAAATATGGGGCTATGTGCTTGGCCAAAAATATTACTAGCACCTTAAGGGAATAAATTAAAAATTAGCTACACTAGGGGCACCCATGGACACATTGGTTCAGGTGAAAGCTCCACGTGGAAAGAAGTTAGGTTTGTTAGAGTCCTTGCTAATTCCTGAGAGTCCGTTCCAAGATATTTCAATGGACTTTGTCACGAATCTGCCTCCCAGTCCGGGTAAGCGTAATACGCAGTGCTTAACTATAGTTGATAGATTTAGCAAATTTGTTATGCTTATTCCTTGTAGGGCCAATGTGACCGTCGAGGATGTTGCCCAGTTGTTCATTCGGCATTGGTACCCGATTGGCGAGATTCCTAGGACCATAGTGTCAAACCGAGATGCCAAGTTTACCAGTCATTTTTGGAGGGCATTGTTTGATAACTTTGGAATTGATTTTTTCCAGTGCATTCCACCCACAGACGGACAACCAGACAGAGATATATAACCAGTTGGCCTTTGATGTGCTGAAGTGTTATGTCCACGATCAGCAAGGTAAGTGGGAATCTTTTTTGCCTTTAGTTCAAGCTGTTTTAAATGATTCTTTTTCTTCAGCTATTGGCAGGACTCCATATGAGGCAGTGTTTGGAAGACCTTTCCGGTCGTCGTTGACTAGGACCTCGTCTTCAGTACCTGAAGCGAACAGAGTGACGGAGTCTTACCAGGAGATTTTAGAGTCAGTAAAAGACAGGTTGGCTAAATGGCAAGAGGCCTACACTCGACAAGCCAATAAAGACCGAAGGGATATGAAGTTTTCAAAAGGGGATTGGGATTATCTCAGATTATGAAGCAAAGGTTGAAACAGGTGGGTAAGCGATGCCCAAAGTTGTCTTTCAGGAGCTTCGGACTTTTTCCCATCCAGAAGAAGATTAATGAGGTGTCTATGCAGTTAAAGCTACCTCCGAGTTGGACTATGCACGATGTGTTTCACGTCAGTTGGTTAAAGCCATATACAGGTCCTATCCCTTCAGAAGTTAAAGACGAGGCGGAACTAGATATTGTTGATGAAGCATAAGTTATGGTTCCAGAACAGATCCTTTTGCACCGTTTCAAGCATGGCTCAGGCCGAAGGCAAAGACAGTTCCTCACGAAGTTTCAGGACCGAGGGACCCATGAAGCGGTATGGCTTGACAAAGTTTTTTGAAGACTATCCGGCATTATTGACGGATTATTTGGAGGCTATGCAGCTTCCGTCAAGTTAAGCAAAAGGGGATGTCACGTGCATCCCGCACTTGGATGCCACGTCGACATATCTGTATAGAAGGTGGAGGACCTGGGATGGTAAACTGGTCCCATGTGAGCCCAGTCCAAGACGAGTTAGCTAGAGATCCATCCCAGTCGTCCGAGGTCAGGTGTGCATTGTCCTGCACATGAGTCCAAGGTCAGGTGTGCACTGTTCTGCACATGAAACAGTGCCAGTCCGCACTGTGAGTCTCCCTCTGGAATGATGTCAGTGATTCTGTGTATCTGGTATGGTACTGGATGCCAGATCATTGTGTACCTGGTACCTGCCGTGTGATGAATCGAGATTGTAACATTTGTGTCGTTGCTTTGGTAATAACGTCCCAGTTGATTAACTGGTATCTTAACGACTCGGGTTTTCCTTGTGTGTCTTCAGGTTCTTTCTGCCAGAGGTGGCAGAACCTCCCCTATAGTATCGGCTCGCTTAAGTCCACCTTCTACCCATTCCTTTATGTCTATCCATAGGGTTGGTGAACTGCGTAAGAGTTGCCCTAATGGCATTTGTACAGGCGTGGACAATACAGCTGCAAGACTTCCTATGTCTCTGGATTCTCTAGTGATTGAGGGTTCCCCCTAGGTGTGTGTCTTGTATTCATCCATAGGAAAGGAATGGATGGACTCACCCATCGCATTTTCATCAAACATTCTGGACATTGTGTTTGCTGGAGATCCCTCTTCCGATTCTTTTGGAATTGGAGTAGGTACGTCCAATTCCCTTTCCCTTGTTGGCTTGTTTCATTTGGATACATTGTATTCCTGACTCGGTTAGCCCCTTAGCTTGGCTTCATGAAGCCGTTGACATTCTTCTACTAAGGCTCTGGCGTCTTCAAGCTTTCTTATCTCTTCGTCGGCATTTGGGTACCCACCGACTCCTTTAGGGGTTGATGGTCTTCCCCTTTGCTCCTCTAGGTCAGGCTCCTTGTGGTTGATCCCTTGATCCCCTTCTTCTCTCGATTGGGTGGATCCAGTGTTGATAGTATCTTCTTCGAATCCATTAATGGATTGTGACCCTGGTGTCACCCTTACCCACTTTTTTCACTCTTCTCCTACGGCCAATTCTGGAAATGGTCGCATCTACTCGGTTCTTCCCCTTGTCTCCCAATTGGGCTTGGGCTCGTGTCAGGATATTGAGTGGTGAAGCAGTCACTTGTGGGGTTGGTGCGTATGAACCACATTCTTGTTTGGGCACTTAGCGATTCGATGTGGCCCTCCGTAGCCAAAACATTGTAGCGGTCCTCTCCTCATGTTCAAGTTCACGTCCTTGCCCTTCCACTATATTGTGGTTTGAAACACAGGTACTAGCGTGTTATTCTCTAGGACATAGAATTCTGGTGTGACCTCCGCAGCTTCTTTATAGTAATCTCTACTAAGTTTTACTTCATGTACCATATCAATATCTTCAGATGGCTATTCAATCAATACTTGGTTAATTTTAACCTGTGGTGGTTGTGGTGGTAAAATAGGTGGTGGTAGAGGTGAAGTGTCCTGTACTCGGAACATCCCCCTAGGTAAATAGGAAGAGTTGGGTTATCCTGCAGCTGCAATGATTTGTCTAGGTGCTGCTGGTAAAGCCAAAGGAGCTCTAGGTGTTGGCAGTTGTGCAATTGTTTGGAACCTTGGATATCTGCACATTGAAGTGTTAGGATTTCCTAATTTTACACAGTGTGCACAATAGAGTAATAGCCTTGCTCTTAATTGTGGACATTCGGTGGTAGTGTGATTCAATTTGCACATAGAGCACCACACCAATTCCTTGAGGGGGTAAATATGGTTATGCCCATGCCCAGATGTTTCTCTTCCCTTCTTTACCTTAGATTTCTCTAGTATTGTGTTAATTGCTTGCTCCGAGTTCCAATTTCTTGGTGACTCGAGACACGCGAAGTCGTTGCTGCTGAAGATATTCTAACATCTTTTGGTTGCGACAATTCCAGCATATTATCTTCATATTCAATTGCCAGTTTGCAACATGCATCTAGAGTGGCTGGTCGGGCTAGTACCAGATAATCGTGCATCTTGTGTGTTGGGTGTTGGACTCACACACTCACACACACAAACCTGCACATTAGGGTTAGGTGCAGGGTAGAGAAGCTCACACACAGAAATGAGAGAGAGAGAGAGAGAGCCAAAAGTGTGGTATCCACAAAATGCAAGTCAACCCTTGCATGTGTGCCACATCCATATAATATAGCAATACAAAATATATTATGTGTCCTTTCACACTTGATGTCCAAGGGGAAAAACCACATGGGAAAAAGTGCCCTTGGTTAAGCCCTGTTCACACATAGCACTACCATAAGTGAGCATATTCTCGAGGTAAAGCCTTTGTGAATAGATCTGCAACATTATCCTGTGTAGGGCAATAAGATAAACTGATCTCCCCCGCATGTAGCCTCTCTCTGACATAGTGATAATGAATCTCTATGTGCTTGGTACGTGCATGAAATACTGGATTTCGTGCCACGGCCATAGCACTCTGGCTATCAGTGAGAATGGTGGTGGGTGTCTGCTGACACTCACGAAGATCAGCCAATAGTCTCCTCAACCATACACAATCTACTGTAGCTGTAAAGACTGCCCTGTACTCAGCCTCACAAGTAGATGTAGCAACAGTGGGTTGCTTTTTACTCAACCAAGATATGCATGAATTGCCAAGAAAAAAACAATTCCCACTGGTGGATTGCCTGGTATCATAATCACTTGCCCAATCTGAATCACTGTATGCATAAAGCTGCAAGCTGCCCCCCTGGGCCCTGGGATAGAACAAACCAAGATCCAGGGTACCCTTAAGATAACGAAAAATGCGTTTGACTGCTTGCCAATGCTTTGTGCCTGGGCTGTGCATGAATTTGCTCAACAAAGACACTCCAAAAGATATGTCTGGCCTCGTGTTACACAAGTAGATGAGGCATCCCACTGCCTGGCTGTAAATGCCGGCCTCAAAAGGCTCTCCAATATCATGCATAGTAAGCCGTACACCTGGTTCTACCGGAGTAGAAATGGGCTTACATTCATCCATGTGAAACCTTTTTAGCAAACTTTTTATGTACTTAGTTTGCTGCATAACAATGCCATCATCTGTATGCATAAACTGTATGCCGAGATAGTAGTGTAAAGGCCCCAAATCTGACATATCAAATTCAGCTTTCAAATCAGCTTTGAAATCTGAAATTTGTGCTTTGCTTGTACCTGTAATGAGCATGTCATCTACATACAAGATGACTATGAGAATATCGGCATCGGTTTTCTTCACATACAATGTGCTTTCAGCTGGACTATTCTCATAACCTTGGCTGGTTAGATGAGCATGTATTTTATCATACCAAGCTCTTGGAGCTTGCTTTAACCCATACAATGCTTTGTGCAACCTGCATACTTTATGTTCCTCACCTGCACTTTCCATCCTTTATGGGCAGCCAATGCAATCACTGATCTTATTGTGGTCATTCTCGAAGTAGGAGCAAAAGTCTCTTCATAATCTATTCCCTTTTTCTGGGAGTAGCCTTTAGCCACAAGTCTTGCTTTGTACTTGTCAATAGTACCATCAGACTTTCTTTTGACTTTGTACACCCACTTTGTTCCAATTACATGCTTGCCTTTAGGCAATTCCACAAGATCCCATGTATTGTTCTTCATTATAGAAGAAATTTCAGCTTGCATAGCTTGCAACCAATGCTCATTCTCATGTGCTTCTTCATAAGAAGAAGGCTCTTCTAAATCAAAGAGACCACCCATTGCGAATGCAGACTCCCCACGATGGAACTAGCCCTTGTTCTACCTGTGAGTGGAGCTGCGAGTTTGCTTTCTTGCAAAGTTTTCAGCAACCATCTTGGCACTGACTTGGCTGTGTCTATGGCTGTTTGCTCTTCCCTGACAAGATCTTCCACTTCTTCCATAGAAGGGGGTTGAATAGCTGGCTGGTCCACATGTTCTACATGTGGATTTTCTTGTGTAGGGGCTGGCTGATCTGGATCCCCCCTAATTGCAATGGGTAAAAGTCCATCAAACATGTCCTGTATGCCTGTATCATTGCTTTTATACAAGCTGACCATGGGCTGTTCTGAATTTTCAGCAAATACCACATCTCTACTGACAAAAATCCTTCGTGTAGTTGGATTATAAAGACGGTATCCTTTGCTCTCATTGCTGTGGCCCACAAAAATGCATTTAATTGCTTTGTCATCAAGCTTTGTTCGGAGTTGTTCTGGCACATGTGCATATGCCAAACACCCAAATGTACGCATATAATCCACTGTTGGCTTTCGGCTATACCAAGCCTCAAATGGTGTTATGGTTTTCAAAGCTTTTGTTGGACACCTGTTCAACACATGAGCTGCACACATTATAGCTTCCATCCAAAATTTGTGAGGCAACTTTTGTGCTTTCACCATGCATCTTGCCATCTCCATTAGAGATCTATTTTTCCTTTTAGCTACACCATTCTGCTGCGGTGTGTAAGGCACAGTACATTGGTGTTTGATGCCCTTTTGAAGCATATAATCTTTGAATGCATTTGACATGTATTCTCCACCTCTATCTGAGTGGAGTGTTTGGACTTTACATGCACACATATTTTCAGCCATTGCTACAAAGTGTCGAAAGCATGTAAACACATCTGCTTTCGCTTTCAAAGGGTAAGCCCAAGCAAACTTGGAGTAGTCATCAATGAATGTGACAAAGTAAAGATGCCCCCCTATGGATGGTGTCCGCATTGGACCACATACATCGCTATGTATGAGCTGTAATTTACTTTCAGCTCTAACAGCTCCATCTTTGGGGAATGGTTTTCGTTGCATCTTTCCCAAAATACACCCCTCACATACATGTCTTGGTGGAGACTCAAGAGGCGGCATATTATCAACCATATGATGCTTTTGCAAAAGCATCAAACTCTGAAAATTTACATGCCCAAAACGAGCATGCCATAGCTCTGCATCATGCATAGCAGGAGTGTGGGCAGCCACTGTATTTGCATCATAAGTGCGCTTGTCATAGCTGTCCAGCTTATACAAGCCTTTGTATCGTGTTCCAGAAGTGACTATTTCATAACCCTTTGATGGGTCTTTTACCAAACACTTCCCATCTTCAAATTCAACCTTTAAACCTTGGTCGTTTATGGCTGAGACGGAGAGCAGATTTTTCTTTTTCCCTGGAACATACAATACATTTTTCATACATATATTGGCACCATTGGCTGCAATAAGTATGACATTACCAATTCCCTTTACTGGTTATGTGGTATGATCTGCACATGATATAGTGCGGCCTTTTGAAGCATAAACCAAGTGCTGAAATACATCTTTGCATGAAGTGATGTTGCTCGAAGCACCACTATCAAAATACCATGATGCATGCTGTCTGTCAGATGCAATGCAAGACATATCAGTGTCTGAAGCACTTGGTGTGTCACTAGTGCATGTGACCAAAAAAGTGTACTCTTCCTGGATTACATTAGCTGATTGCTGTGCTTTGTCATCAGATTAGTCTGCTATCGCATTGCCTGCTTCTTTCCTTTTCTCTTTTGCAATCCGCTTTCTACATTCACTGATGTAGTGTCCAGGCTTATGGCAGTAGTGACATTTGCCCTTCTTTTTGGGCTTGTTTGCATCCCCTTTGTTAGAATTTTCACCACTAGAAGAGGGCTGTCCATGACCAGCCTTGCTAGACTGTTGTCCCCCATGTCTAAAGCTCTTTGCTTTACCCTTATCCTTGGCTGTAAATGCCTTTTCTCCACCACGGTTGCTCGATAAGTTTGCTCTTGTTTGCTCTTCTTGCAAGAGTAAACCCACGAGCTCTTCAAAAGTGACGGGATCACAAACCAAGCACCAATGTGCACTGCCAGGCAACCAAATGTCCTGTGCAAATGTATGCCTGCAAACCAAAGCAAGTGTAAATTGTCCAATTACACACAATGTGTTTACATACGCGACAAATCGCAGCTGTAATGCCCAATTACATGCTCCAATCAAAAAATCCCCAATTTTTATGCACTCCAATCGCTTCAATGTGTATCTAATTGGCCAATTTTCACAAAAGCCCCAAATTTCTGCAAGTGAAAGAGTCTCAATTTGTTGATTTTGACCTCAATTTTGAAAACCCCCAAATTTCTGCAAGTGAAAGAGGCTCAATTTGCTGATTTTGACCTCAATTTCAAAAACCCCCAAATTGCAGTCAAAGCAACATGCCCAATTTTATCAATTTGTCCCGAAATTGAGAAATCCCCCAATTTGCCTGAATCCTGTACTATCTGCAAACTTTCAAATCTTCCTTTGTTTTCTTTGTTTATTTTTTCTGTTTGCTGAAACAAAGGTACCTGGGCAGCAATGATGCACAGCCAGGGAAGTTGAAGTACGGAAGCACAGTCGCGAAGACCTGGGCGTGGCGGGTATTTGTAGCCGGATGGAGACATGAAGAGAGTGTCGAGGAGCTGTCGGCAGGTAGACTCTTTTGTCGACGGGCAGCAGCCAGGTGGAAGCGAAGGTGAAGCGCGTAGAGGCAAATGGCAGGCGTTGACGGACAGGCGGCCGTGTCGGATGCCGGTGGCCCCCTGCGTAGCAGAAGCGCTGGCGCGAACAGAGTCGACGATGCGCTGGCGGCGAACACAAGCGAAGGACCATTCAGGCGCTAGGCGCTGGTGCCGGGCAGGAGCAGTGACGCGAACAGCATACGGAGGCGTAGGAGTTGGGCAGGCGAAGGTGGGCGGTCAGAGCTAGGTGAGCACGGCTGTGGCTGCAGGTAAGTCGGAACGGGCGGGAGCCGTCGCCTGGGCACGAGTCACTGGCGGGTGCGTGGAGCGGAGAAGCGACGCCTGACGGGTCGACGGTGACGCACGGCAGGCGACGGCCGGAAGTGATGCTGGGAGTTGAAACGGACGGAGCTGACGGGAACGGAACAGCGTCGGGGACCGTGGACGGAGTAGCTGTCGGATGAATGGAGCCACGTAGCGTGGCTGTGGGCAGTAAAGCCGCTGGGAAGGGCGGTGCTGCCCGCGAGCTGGGCGGTGGTGGTGGGCTCCCCACTAGTGCCGCCCGATTCCGGTGGCCGGACGGAGGAGCGCCGACACAAGCAGGCAATCCGGCGACGGAAAAACGCAGGCGACGGACGGAACGTCAGATCTCGACGGAATTTCGTAGGATTTCTTCCAGCTGCAGATTTCCAGGGCCAGCTCCCAGCTCTGATACCAAATGTTGGGTGTTGGACTCACACACTCACACACACAAACCTGCACATTAGGGTTAGGTGCAGGGTAGAGAAGCTCACACACAGAAATGAGAGAGAGAGAGAGAGAGCCAAAAGTGTGGTATCCACAAAATGCAAGTCAACCCTTGCATGTGTGCCACATCCATATAATATAGAAGTACAAAATATTATGTGTCCTTTCACACTTGATGTCCAAGGGGAAAAACCACATGGGAAAAAGTGCCCTTGGTTAAGCCCTGTTCACACATAGCACTACCATAAGTGAGCATATGCCTACATTGTGGTCTCTAACCTCTCTCCAGAAGAAGCAAGGCAATAACTGATCATCAGTTAACCTCTCCCGTAGTTTGCACCTTGAATTTAAGTGCTTAAGTCGAGACACATACTCTCTCATCAACTCGATTTTCTTTTGTTTGATATTGTGCAGCTGTGCCACAGGGCTCCAACGGTCACCACTTTTGGCAAAGCTGGGCACAAACACATTCTTGAGTCGTGTGAAGTTAACCTTATCCTCGGGTTTGAGGGTTTGGAACCACTGATGCGCTTTCCATTCCAAGGTCAGTGAGAAAGCATGAATCATTGCCCAATCACTGATAGGTCCGCAGGTTTCGCATGTGGATTCAAAAATCTCTACATGTTGGATAGGATCTCCGTCTCCAATGAATTTTTGGACGAGTTTGGAAATGATGTGTGGCTTCATCCGAGAGGGTCGAGATTATTGACTCAGGTTTGACTAAACTGATTCAGTTGTACTGACTCTTATTGACTCAGGTCTGACTAAACTGATTCAGTTGACTCAGTTGATTCAGATCTCCTTACCTCTGTGTCCTTTGACACTCACAGACCTTCAAACACTTCAAATCCTACAAAGATTGAACACTACAGTCTCTTACCTCACTTTAGTTGACCTTCAGCTATAATGACTGCCTAAGTTCTTTCTAGTTCAGCTAATTGATCTAACTCAGATCTTTCCACTTATGTATCCTCCAAGGCTTAAAAACCTTCCAAAATCTTAAATCTCATAAAGATTTAGCCTTATAACCCCTAAACCAATATCAACTATCTTCCAGCTGACTCTGTTAGATATCCTTCAGCCTACAAACTATTTGACTAACTTAGATTGACTACTGACTAGTAAACTAGACCCAAAAATAGCTTCCTCTTCCACACCCTTAGCTGACGGGTTCTGACACTCGCCTAACCCTGCCAAACACTGATGACTCTCAACTGATGCTATCTGACTCAAACCTGACTCAACATACTTCAGATCTTCACTCACAAGTGTTTTTACAGTCTTACTGAGATTATTATAGTCTTACTGAGTTTTGAGAGTCTGTTTCAAATAGCAACATCTTATTGAAACCTACAAGGTTTAGCTCTAGGGGTGCTGCTCCTTAGAAATTGTATGTAGGTTTGCTAGTTACATAGCAATGAATACTTTGCTATCTTCGGCTCACTTGGTCTACTCTTACTGAGGGGATGTACACTCCCCTTTCACCTATTTGATCTGGTTCTGTTCAGGTCCTCCTTCTATATCTGTTAGCAGGATTTCAAGATTGATAGTGACATAGGCTAGCTCATAAAAAATTCATAAGATATTATTGAACTTGCTAAATGGAGGTTCTTTCAACATAAATTTAATGGTGAGTGTTGGATAAACACATAACAACTGGATGTATTAGTACATGCGGTGTTAAGTGCTACATGGACTTACATAATTTAGCTTGGTTAGGCTTTTTTGTTTTTAACTTGTGGAGATAGCGTGACATCTATAACATGTGGATAGGTCCACTGACACTTGTAATACACATTCAGGCTAGCAAATTGTTTTGTCTGTTTGTATGGATGTAGGTAATAGGACCTACCTTCTCTTCTTCTGCGGTTAATTTCAAACAAGCTTCCCTTGCTATTTTAATTTTATTTCCACTAGATGCAACTTGTCATCATTGACCCTAAAGTGTACATGACTCATAATTGAACTTGTTTCATGTATAACATTTCTTTGAATCAAGATGGTATGGCTTCATGAATAGTTTTGTCTATTCATCTGTGGCTATTGTATATGTTTTAAACTAGCAACACACACACATGCACATAGATGTGATCTTTAAACTAGCAACACACATGCACATAGAGGTAATCTTCCTCCCCTCTTTGGTGTACAACAAAGCTCTGGGAAGAAGCATGCAAGAGGCGTGATCTTCCTATCTAGAGGAAAGTGTTTGAGGGCATGCATCACATCTCTCTTTATAGGTGGCAGAGGAGGGCACGAGGCAGCCATCATACATTGAAGGGGCTATAAGAGGGGCTCTAGCTAGGGGGTACCTTTCTGTTAATTAATGTTCGCGTAAAAGATGGACATTAATTAATAGCAACATATTAAAACCATCGAAATAGGCAACCAAAATCTTTTTTTTTTGAGTTTATATTAATTAATCAGCAAAGAGTTAAAAGGTTTTGGTGGGTTTATATGTTTTTAATGCCTATATTTAGTAGTGAATCTGGATGAATCCTCCTTATTTGACATGTTTGACACTTGTTAATAGAAATAATGCATATTCATTAACATTTTAAAGTTTTTTTCTTAATATTTCTTTGAATTAGGCAGACCTAATGAACGAGTTCTGTAGCTTGCCTAGCTCAGTGCGTACAACTACTATGGACTCTAAACTTAGGCATGGGAGCCTCGCTGCAATTGCCTTGTTTGCGTTCTGGATCCGGATACTTGTTTCTCTGCATTCTTACTCAGGTGGGGGTGCTTATATGAAGCCTTTTTCATAGCTTTTTGGATGTGTTTGAATAAGGATTTCACTCTCTAAATGTGTTCAAGGTTTTAAAATCCCTTCCATGTTGTGAAGGTGCTGGCATGCCCCCCCGTTTTGGAGACTATGAAGCGCAGCGGCATTGGATGGAGATCACGCTTCACACACCAGTGAAGGAATGGTATGTGAATACCACTCACAATGACTTGCAGTATTGGGGGCTGGACTATCCACCCCTTACTGCTTACCAGAGTCTGCTTCATGGTCTCGCATTGAACACTTTCGAGCGAGAGTCTGTGGCTCTGCATACATCTCGTGGCTACGAGACTCCGAGCAGGTATTTCCTTCTCATGACGCCTCTCTTTATTTCTTTGAGAGAACTCGCCATTTATGCTTGCATCTCTAAGAGTGATTATGCATCCTGAATTAGAAATTGCAATTAGAATTTCCCTCACGGGGTTATAAAACAACAAGACACCGGGTGAAATGCAATTTGTACATGACATAATGAGAGTGCGCGTTTCTAGTTTCTCAAGGGTGCTCAATGCACTGAAGATTTAAAAATGAAATAATTGATCCAATTTCCACACTTCATGCCAGAAAGAAAATGGATTGGTGAGCTAGTAATCTTAACAGCATTCTGATGTTCAAGACCTTGACCATTCCATAGATTTTGGATGTCATAGTGATTATCCATAGTAAGTTTCAATCTAGTCAAAGTACGAGCTAAGGAACTTATGTGAATGCTGTGGTAAGAAATCAAAATTTGAGGTTAAACTTAGGAGTGGCAAAGAGAAGATTGTTGGTCATATTCCGTTGGAGCCTGATCAAGAGCTAGCTCCCACGTGCGCCTTGAGCAACCACCCCCCACCCCCTGGTTCTGCCTCTCTTCCCCTCGCTGTGCCCCCCTCTGGTGGTGGCAGACCTCCCTGCCTCCCTCCCTTCTATGGGCAGCTCTCCCTTATTCTTTCCCCCACCCCCCCTCCCCCCTCTCCTTTTTGCCCAGCCTTCCTCTGTGCAGCCTCCAGGCTCTCTGGGCCCCCTTCTCAAGCTTTCCCCTTGCCCTCCTTCTGCCCCTTCCCTCTTTCGCGTAGCCCCTTTTTGTCACATGCACTCTGCACTGTAGTGCATGTGACAAGCTGGCTCATCGTCAGCAGTGCGACATTTGTACAGTATTAGTTCCATTCAGGATTATATTTGTCGTACGTCGTGACCCCATTGTATATCCTCAGTCCAGGATAAGTCAGGCATGAGCTACGTAGGTCATTCTCAACCATAGTCAGTCAGTCTAAGTCCCTTAACCCACTTAAAGAGACGCATTCATGTATATACAGTCAATAGAAACCTTAGGGTTTGCATCAAAAAGCATCTTGCATATTGCACATCATTCATGCATAGCATCTAGACCATTGGAGGAACCTCAGATAGCATCTAGGAATTATCCAGGATTTATCTAGGATTTTTTGGGTATTTTTCCCATCATTTTCAGCATTTATGTATCATCATTAAGCATTTAATGTTTATATAGCAGTCGGCCAACATCTAGTGCCAACCGACTAGCAACATCACTAGTATAAATAGAGGCTTTGCATAATCATCTATTCATTCATCATATTCAGCAAGAGAGCCATCAAGCGCTTACCATCCTCAGCCCCAGGAGCATAGGCGATTGTAGTTTCAGCCCTCTCTCTTCAGCGTTTCTCCCCTACAGCCCTAGGCGCCTCAAACGCATGAGCATTCAGCCATCTACATGAGTAAAACGCAGCAATTCAGCATTCAGCCTCAGTCCATCTTGCGTTTTTTGCATCCATGCAGTTTTCAGCATTCATTCATTCATCGTTTTGCTCCAGCCACTTGGTGAAGGTAAAACGCAGCATTCTCATTCATTTACAGCATTCATATACAGTCTAGAACAGTCCCAAACAGCTCCTCTCTAAGCCCTAGCTTTGCATCCCTCCCTCATACCATTGGGAAGAGTGCATAGGCTCGAGGTTGGACATCTTTGGTGCTTCTACAGCAATGCATAGTTCAGCCCAACTTTTGGTCTTCAGAGGTCTTACGTTTGGCTTATCGTTAGTCACACCGTCAATCTCTTTAAAGATAATAAAGCAAATACTATCTCGGTAACGGGATAGGGGGTCCTTCAGTGGGTAATTCGGGACTCCATACGGTGTACAGTTCTCATCTCTCTCTCTCACATCTCTCTAAAGTTTGAAGTATTAAAGTGGATTGCTAAACTATCCTTGCATGGTCAGATTGCGTTCCGGCACGACCACCGACTTCAGCATCATGTCTACATAGGAGAGTACTCATCAGCCGGAAGGCGTCTCGCCCGAAGGAGACCTTGCTCTTCCGTCTACCACAGACACCATAGCTCTTCTTAGAGCTCAGAACCAACTGCTCATGGAGTGTCTCTAACTCTTGGAGGCAGCAATAGCACGTCCTCCGCCCCTAGCAGCACCTGACTACATCTCCCTCTTCTTTCAGATGGAACAACAAAGGAGAGAGGATGAGGCCCGAAGGAGAGAAGAAAAAGCAGAAGCAGAAGCTAGAAAGCAACAAGAAAGAGCAGAAAGATGGGACTATGAGGAAGCCCAACGCAGGATTCACGAAGACCGGCGTCAGGTTGAACTCGCCGCTTGGGAGCACCAACGAGAGCTCGATCGAGAACGTATGTTACTCGAGTACCAAAGGGAAAAGGAGGCCATTCATCTTAGATACCACCACCTCTCTTCAGCATCCCCAGTCTTAGGTGCCACCAGCCAGCAGTCCGTAGCATCAACTACCGTCATTCAAAGTCAACCTAATTTTAGTAAGTATGATGGTAAGTGTGATCATTTAGCAGTAAATTAATTTATTCATCAATTTACTGCTCATTTTCCATAAGCTAGATTCTCAGGATAGAGTCCACGTAGCGGCTCTCCATCTCACTGGTGAGGCAGTCACTTGGTGGCAGCATTGGTCTAATCTCTATACAGACCAGACCACAGGTGTCACAGCTTTCAGTTGGGATACCTTTGTCCATGACTTGAAGACCAGCTTCCTCCCGTCCTAGTACATGACCGGTCTGGCAGATGAGTTCTATGGACTCAGACAGAACGGATCCCCAGTGCTTCAGTTTTCCGGCAAGGTTATCACTTTAGCACAACAGTTAGGGCTATTTGCACAGGCCAAGTTGGAGCAATTCATTCGTGGATTGGATCCTAACATTCGGTTCACAGTTCGTAACTTTGAACCCAGCACATATGACCCGGCTTTGACTCTCGCTAAGAAATGAAGAAATGAAGATGAACGGAGGCAAGCCCAAGCAATCATCACAGTCCAATACCAAACCCCAACAGGGGAAGGGTAATTCGTCTCTTAAAGACACTAAGACAGACAATAGTCCTAGCTCTAGTTTAGGGGGTAAGGAATCCAAGCCTAAGAAAACTCTTGAGGAAAAAGCTGAATCAGGCATTACTGGAGGCGATCTTCCTCTAGAGGAGCAAAGACAGTATCAGTCAGAAAAGCGATGTTTTTTCTGTCATACCATTGAGCATGGTAAGAAGGATTGTCCAAAAAGGCAAGTGGAGCAAGCCTCCAAAGAGCCTTCTGCCACAGTTGCTGTAGTATTCCCCGCTCCTCCAGACCCGCTTGCTACCGCAAACGCAGTTTAGATCTTACCTTCTATGCATCCTATGCCATCCGTGGTACTTGATGCTAAGCAGGAGGGTAAGGCAACACCCACACAGAAAAGCCTGATCCGAGCTTATGACTCTGCCAAGGGCCGACAGTTCATAATCCTTTTTGACATGGGCCGTTCTGAGGACGCCATCTCTCCCCAGTTGGCTACCAACATGAGTTGTACCTTGGTTCCCTATCATTTGGAGGTAGACGGGTTTACACCTGGTCTCCGCACCCACTTCTCTCAACGGGCACAACAATTTTCTTTTCAGGTTCAAAAGGCCTCATTCCAACGAGATTTCAGTGTCTCTTCTCTTTTGGGATGTGACATGATCTTAGGAATCCAGTGGTTTCATCAGTATGAGCCTATTCCCAATTGGGGGCAGGGCACCTTTATCATCTCTAAAGGTTTTCTTGAGCCTGTCATGATTCGGGGGGATAGAAGCATTCTTGGCGTTCCTATGATTTCTCATCTCTAGGCCCGACGAGCTATGTGCAAGGGAGCAGAAGGAGCATTGATTTATGCTCAGACAGCTTCTATCTCATCAATAACCGCTGTCTCATCATCTTCAGTTCCTCAGTTGGCAGATCTCCTTTCTCATTCAGACATTTCTCAGGAGTCAGGATGATCTCCCACCCAGTATCCCACAGTTAGCAGAACCTCCTAGCAAGTTTCCCTCTTGTCTTTCCAAGACTTTCAAGGGCAAGTTAGAACAGCAGTCAGTTCTCAAACATTTGGAACCTGTTCCTTATGAACGCATTTTCACAGTCACCACAGACCACCAAGCACTTAAGTGGCTCCCGACGATGCCAAGTGTCCAATGGAGTGATCAGCATACTAGACATTGTCAGCTCTTCCACCAGGTTGGAGGAATGATCAAGTACATCCCTGGTCAGTATAACCCAGTAGTAGATGTTCTTAGTAGAAAGACCAACATCAAGACCAGTCAGGAGTCTACCATTCTCAACATCTCTGGAAAAGACTTAATTAGCATAGAAGATCAGTATGTCGATTCTGTAGAGTTTGGTACTCAACCCAGTTTGGCCCTCAATTTTGAGCCTGGCCATTATTCAGTTCTTAGACAAGCAAGTAAGTTTAGACGAGATATCCACTTCAATGACGGGGATAGGGTCTATTTGCGTATCATGAAACAAGGATTGAAACAAGTGGGCAAACGTTGTCCCAAGCTTTCATTCCGTAGTTTTGGCCCTTTTTCAATAGTTAAGAAGTTAAGTGATGTCTCCATGAAGTTAAAGTTGCCAACCAGTTGGAAAATGCATGATGTTTTTCATGTGTCTTGGCTAAAACCATATGTTGGACCAGAGGTGTTTGATGTTTCAGATGAACAGCAGTGAGACATGGTAGATGAAGTAGAAGTCATCAAGCCCGAGCAGATCCTTCTTCATCATTGGAAGCATGGTTCCGGTCGACGGATACGTCAGTTCTATACGAAGTTCTGAGATCGAGGCACCCACGAAGCCGTATGGCGAGACGAGGAGTTCTTTCAAGAGTACCCCCAGTTGTTGGTGGACTACTTGGAAGCCATGAACCTGCCGCCAAGTTAAGTAGGAGGGAATTTCACATGCACTCTGCATTGTAGTGCATGGTGACAAGCTGGCTCATCATTAGCAGTGCGACATTTGTACAGTATTAGTTCCATTCAGGATGATATTTGTCGTATGCCATGACCCCATTGTATATCCTCAGTCCAGGATAAGTCAAGCACGAGCTATGTAGGTCATTCTCAGCATAGTCAGTCAGTCAGTCTAAGTCCCTTAACCCACTTAAAGAGACACATTCATGCATATACAATCATTAGAAACCTTAGGGTTTGCATCAGAAAGCATCCTGCATATTGCATATCATTCATGCATAGCATCTAGACCATTGCAGGAACCTCAGATAGCATCTAGGAATTATCCAGGATTTATCTAGGATTTTTTGGGTATTTTTTCCATCATTTTCAGCATTTATGCATCATCTGTTGGTCATGTCCACTCCCGGCTAGTTCAGGTGTGAACCCAGCTTACTCACGGGCACTTTTTCCCTGTGACTGGACACAAGTTTTTTCCCCGTGTGAACACACTTATGTGTGTTGGGCACTTTGCCCTAGGCCTTTTAGTACTCACTTGTACTTTCATTTCATATCATTATTGAGTACATCTTTTCCAGCACTCACGTTTCTCTGTGCTTGAGGTTGTGTGTGTGTGTGTGTGTGTGTGTGCAGGCTAGCTTCCCTCCTACTCAACATTGGTATCAGAGCCTGGTTAGGGTTAGGGTTAGCATTAGGGTTTGCCCCTTGCTGTCTTTCAGAGCTTGAGCTTCAGCCTATTGCATTAGGGTTTGTAGCAGAATTTTTTTTGCTGTTTAGGGTTAGGGTTTTGCCCTCAGCCGCCCTGTAGTCACCCCGCCGCCGTACGGTCCTTGTACTTGCGTCGCCACCGTCGATTGTACTTGCGTCGCTGTCACTGTCGCCGCCCGATTGTACCGCCTCTGCCTAGCGCCGCCATGTACCTTGCGCCGTCGCCTTGCCCCAGATTTGACGCCATTGTCGCCCTTGTGCGCCGTCGCCCCTGCCTGCGCCGCCCCAGATCTGGCGCCCCCTGTCCAGATCTGACGTCGTCGTGTGCTGCCGCTGTCGTGTGCGCCCATACCTGCCTCGACGCCATCCTCGCCGCCTGCGCATATTGCCTTGAGCGCCGCCGTCTCTGCCGTCGCTCTCACGGGCAGCTGCCGCCTCCGCCGCCGTCTCCGACTTGTACCGTGCCCTGTACAGCCTCCCTGTATCGTCGTATGATCGTACCTGCACTTGTACCATGCTACTGTACCTGCGTACTTGATGTGCACTGCTTAAAGCAACTTCAGATTCACCTTCAGATTTACCCAAAATTGGCAAGGTTTGAGGGATTTGCAATTTTCTGACTTGAAATTGCACATTTTACCTGTTAAAAATTGGGCCTTTTCACCATTGAGCCTGCAATTGCAACATTGGTACACATTGGCATTGATTTCAGCAGATTCGGTGCATAATTGCACTAGAAATTTGGGGATTTTTAAAAATGGACTCGATTTTGCAGAAATTGACCTGATTTTGCAGAAATTGGTACTATTTTGCAAAAATTGGCACTATTTGCAAGCAATTTTGGGTATTACAGGCACATTTGGTTAGCATTGGGGCATTTGCACATTTGGTTAGCATTGGGGCATTTCCCCTAATTTTTTGGGTATTACAGGCACATTTGGTTAGCATTGGGACATTTCCCCCAATTTTTTTGGATATTACAGGCACATTTGGTTGGCATTGGGACATTTCCCCCAATTTTTGGGCATTGCAGCATTTGGTACAGGTGACAAACGCATTAGCAGATTTACAGGTGCAGATCCGGTTCAGATTTGGTCTAATTGGTTGCCAAAAAATTAGGGCTTTTCTACATTGAGCCCATGTTTGGAGCATTCGACCAATTTACATTTGATCTGCCAGGATTTGAGCAGTTTCAGCTCTTACAGGTGTCAGCTGATTGTGTTTTTCACGGCACATGTATACATTTGTTGTTTGCTGCAGTATATATTGCCATTGTGGACACTTTGACATATTTGCATCATCGTGCAGTACACTTGCAGTTTTGGGACATGCATATGTATTTCTTGTGGTGAAGGAGTTCCCTTTCAGTCCATTGGTTATCATGCTATTTATCTCCCGCATTCTTATGGTTTTGCTGGACATTGCATACTCGTGTGGTGACTTGTGAGAGATTTGTTGTCCTATCATGGCCAACAGTAATAATGACCTCTTTGGAATGCTATCTCAAGAGGACAAGCTCAATGGGGACAACTACCCTATGTGGGCTTATATGATGTGTCATGTTTTGGTTGCCAAAAATGTATGGTTGTATGTGGATGGCACTGAGAAGCGTCCTCTTGCACCTGCTCCAGCGGAAGGTGAAGTGATTCCCGCTCATCCTCCTGCAGGTCCACCTCCTCGTCTTCCTCCTACTCAATAGCAGCGTACTTGGGATGCTAGGGATGCTCAGTCCCATGCATTGATTGCTCTCTCGTGCCGCAGGCATATCATTCCGCACATTCGTTCTTGCACCACTGCAAAGGGTGCTTGGGATACCTTGGCGGCGTTGTATTTAGGTCGCAGTGAGGCTTGTGTAGCTTACCTTCGGGGCAAGCTTGAGACTGACCGCATGCTTGAAGGTGACTCTATCGATCAGTACCTTATGCATGTGAAGGACCTACGAGAGTAGCTCATTAACATTGATGAGGTCTTAACAGATAGCTATCTTGTTCAGACAGTTTTGCGCAACTTGCCTGACTCTTATCAGACATTCGGCACCACTTTGCAGTTGTTGGCTGGCAATGCACCTAATGCGGTCACTTTTGACAACCTTGTGACTCTCTTGCTCACTGAAGAGCAATCTCGTTCCAACAGGAACAACATGATGTCTGCTGAGTCAGCAATGGCTGTTCCTTTTCGTGGGAATAGATCTGGGCCTAAACCTAGCCCATTGAATCCTCCCAAGACAGAGGACAAGCCTGAAAAGAAAAAGCGCTGCAACTATTGCAGGAAAACAGGGCACACCATAGAGGAATGCAGGAAGCGTATTGAGAAGCTGGCATCTTCTTCCACAGGTGCAGATCAGGCCAATTTGGCTAAACATGTGTCAGCCTTGACACTTACATCCTCATTGCCTGCAGAGATGTCTTTTGATGCCATTGCTTTTGATGACTATGCTTTATAGTCTGTACTCCATGGTATGCATGTCTGGCAGATGCATTTGAGGGGGGGATTCTACTTGCCCACATGCAGTTGGTGATGATGCTTCATGGTCACTTATGCTTGTTGATCCTTATGTTGGTCTATGCTAGACGCTTTCTCTTATGAGATGTCTACTGGAGATGCTGTTTTCCCTTGCAGCGGGATTGTTTCTACAGTGTTGACATTGTCACTTTCTCACATGTGATGTTTACTGGTGTTGGGGTAAAGGCATTATGCCCACCCTTGTAGTGTGTACAAGCCCATAAGTTTTATAGTACATAGTACACTTAGGACTTTTAATGTACTAAGTGCACTATGTGTACTAGAGCAAATATACATGTGTGATAGGGGAGTCACACACTCATACAATGAGTTGACTTAACCCCACATATGTCTCTCTCTCTCTCTCCCTTCTTCTCTGTGTATGTCTCCCACATGAAACCTGTCTCCCACATGAAACCCTAATTCTTCTCCCTTCAACTGGTATCAGAGCTTGGAAATCACTGTTCACTGAGACTAGTGCTACTGTTGATTCAGCAGGCCTGTGACTACTTCTGATTTGATGACGTGCTGCTACGCTTCCTTGGGCACTGTCTCCAACGAATCCATTGGAGATGCTGCTACTCTGCCATGAGGGTAGCAAGCCTTCGCCTACCTGCTTAAGGCCAATCTCCGTCTCCTTCTGCAACAGCAGCCAACTAAGCCACAGTAAGGCTGGCAACTACAGAGCACAGCTTCGGTGCAAGTGCAGAGGGTTAACTCGGTAGAGGCAAGCGGAGGATGAGCACTAAGCCTATAGGAGAAGGAGGATTGGCGGCGACCACTGCCGCTGCCTGTCGCTGCACAGTGGGCCGGACAACCTGGAAAGCTGCTGGATAAACAAGTGGTAGCGGGCGGCAGCAAGAAGCCGGCGAGCGAGGAGGAAGGGCAGCGGCACTCGGGCGCCGTGCGGGAGAAACGAGGCTCGCATCGTCCAAATGGCGTCCGCCTTGCCTGTGATCACGCGCGACTGCTTCAATGCCTCCAACTTTGCCTTGCGAGCATAGGAGGCGTAGGCGTTTAGCAGCGCCGTCTGGCCCACGCCTTCGACCAGCCCAAGCTTGACTGTGAATTGGCATCTCGACCACCTCTCTGAACAACCGCTGCAAACAGGGGTCCTCTTTGCGAGCAACAGCATTAGCTCGTTCACGAGTCATCAAATTTGACGCCCCCCCCTTTTCTGCAATAGAAATCAGAAAATTGCCTGAGGTATTTGCTTCAATTTTGGAATTTGCATGTCCAATCATCAATTGAGCAGGTACAATCATCAATTGAGCAGGTACAGGTCCAAATTGCTCAATTTTTGAGCAAAATTGGCAACAATTAGGTGACATTGGTCACATTCCGCGTCAATTTGCAGGAAATTGGATGTCAAAATTTGGGGCTTTTGATGTAATTGTGCCATTGGGCATTCATACATGCTGTATGATGTGAGCAATCTCACATTCGGGCCAAAATTGCAGGAAATTGGAGTGCAGATCAAAGGGCTTTTGTGCCGATTGGGTTGATTTGCATGCAGGCACTGGCATTTGATGCTTTGGGCAATGTGTTGATGCCTGTCAAGCACTCAATGTGCCTGTAAATCAAGGGGTTTTTATGTATTGGATGTATATGTGGCCAGGGGGAAGCATTGTGAAGACTCTGGATGCCTTCATGTGCGTTAATGTACCATGTAGGATCAGAAATTGATCTTGAATCAAGGGGCTTTTCAAGATTTTATGCTTGTTGAGCTTTGCAAAGCAGCAGGGAAGACTTTTATGCCTTGAATTCTCAGAAATCCACTTGCAGTCAAGGGGCTTTTGCTCAATTTCTGTCCGGGACTGTTGTATGCAGTGATGAGGACAGTCAAGGTCTGATTTTCACTCATTTGGACAGCCAAGAGAGCATTTATTGCTGCTGTACTTGCTGGTACAGATTTGGTACAACTTTGTACAAGTTTTGGCATGGCTGTACATTGATTTGAGTGAGGAAAAGGCTCATTTTCAGTTGCTTTACTTGCCGGTACAAATTTGGTACATCATTGGTGAGCACTTAGTACTGTTGTACAGCACTTTGGAAGGGGAACAGAGCACATCTAAGGTGCTGTCCTAAATCTGCAGCAACCAGACTTTGGTGATTTTATCACATACAGTGGGAGTAGAGTTGCATTTGTGCTTCCGCAGTGGGAGATAAACTTTGGGAGAACAACTGTGAGTACTTTGTGTGCTTTGGTGCAGTGTTTGCACATCTTGCAGGGAGTCAGGCATTGACTATGGCAACCACAGGTGAGAGCTCTTCATTGCTTCACATCAAGAAGCTTGAAGGCTCACATAATTATGACATTTGGCAAACCCAGTGCTATAATGTGTTGCTCCAGAAGAAGCAGCACAAGCCCATCAAAGAAAGGGGTGTAATGCCCGCTTCTCTTACTGCTGAAGAATGGGAAGATATGGATGAGCTAGCAAGATCCACTATCATGTTGTCTGTGTCAGGCACTTTACTTTTCAGCATACGTGAAGAGAAGATAGCTTGGGGAATGTGGCAAAGATTGCAGGACTTATATGCCCAGCAAAGTGCCTCAAGCAAAGTGTATTGGTTGAAGAAACTCATAGGTCTTCAAATGAAGGAAGGGGCGTCTATGACAGCCCATCTAAATGAGTTTAATGGTATTGTCAGCCAGGTCATCAATCAAAAGTTGGCAATGGACGATGAGTTCAAAGCCACCTTTCTCTTATGCACTTTGCCAGAGAGTTGGGACACATTCAGGACAGCCACTAGCAATTCAAATGCTATGCTGTCATATGCAGATGTTGAGGGTGCTCTCCTTCAAGAGGAGATGAACAGGAAGAACAACTCTGTTGGAAAGTCCAATGCAATGAATGCACGTGGGAGATCCCAGCAAAGGGGTAAAAGCCAAGAACGGGAAAGGAGCAAGTCCCGCTCCAAAAAGGACTTGGAATGCCATTATTGTGGCAAGAAGGGACATATCAAAAAGCAATGCTACAAATGGAAGAATGATCAAAAGGAAAAGGGCAAAGGAAAAGACAAAGACAAAGATGAATCCAAAGATGCAAAGCCAAAGGGCAAAAGTGGAGTCAAGATTGAAGAAGTCAATGTGTCACATGCAGGTGACAGTGAGGATGAAGTCCTATTCACGTCTTCACTTGATGCCCATTCACTTCTTGCAGGAGATGGTCATGGTATGCACTCATGGATCATTGATTCAGGTGCCTCCTTTCATGTCACAGGTTGCAGAGACTTGTTTGTCAGGTATACTGCTGGCAATGAAGGAGTAGTTTATTTGGGTGACAACCATGCATGCAAGATTCTTGGCACAGGTGATGTGAGGCTTGTGTTTTCAGATGGCTCACAGCTTATGCTCCATGATGTCAGGCATGTGCCTGAGATCAAGAAGAACCTGCTTTCTACTGGACAGCTTGATGATGCTGATTATGTTACCACATTTGGTCGTGGAAAGTGGAAGATTAGTAAGGGCTCGCTGGTTGTTGCCAGAGGCTCTAAGGTGGACACTCTTTACTTCATGCATGCTGGTGTTTGTCACCATGCTAATGTAAATGCAACCGAGCTGCCGTAAATCTCTATGTGGCATAGCCGGTTGGGACACATGAGTGTCAAAGGAATGGAGCAATTGTCTCGTTTTGGTTACTTGCCTTCTCTAAAGTTCTCAAGTTTTCAGTTTTGTGAGCATTGTATATATGGCAGGCAACTCCAGTCTCCCCACAAGAAAGCTCTTGGACAGAAAGATGCTCAGTTAGAGCTTGTGCATACAAATGTATGTGAGATGCCTCAGCTTTCTTTGGGAGGGGCAAAATATTGTGTGTCTTTTATTGATGATGCCACACGCAAGGTGTGGGTTTATCCTCTTCGTTTGAAGAGTGATACATTCTCAGTGTTTGAGAAGTTTGTTGCTCATGTTGAGAATCAAACTGGTAAAACATTGGAGGCTTTGCGTTCCGACAATGGTGGAGAGTATATGTCCAAACAGTTTCAGGACTTTTGTGATGCTAAAGGCATCAAGAGGGAGCTCTCTACTCCTTATGATCCTCCACAAAACGGGACAACAGAGAGGATGAACAGGACCATTCAGGAGAAGGTCCGTTCTATGTTGTCACATGCTGCGTTACCTCATGGTTTTTGGGCTGAAGCTGTTATGACAGCTGTTCATCTTGTAAATAGGTCACCTAACACGAGGCTTGGTGGGAAAGTGCCAGAGGAAGTATGGACAGGGAAGCCTCCGTCCTACAAGCACTTGAGAGTGTTTGGTTGCGTTGCGTACGTGCACATACGCAGGGAAATGCGCACCAAACTTGATCCTAAGTCTCACAAATGCATATTCCTAGGATATGGTGACAGAGGTGAAATGGGGTATAGACTTTGGGATCCAGTGAATAGAAAGATTATACGCAGCAATGATGTCATTTTTTATGAAACATGCATGTATAAGGAGCCTGCAAGAAGGCAACAGGAGCCTGGAAGAGTCATCTTTGATGATGATGGACATCATGGACAACAACCAAGGGCTGTAAATCAGCCATTACAGCATCAAAACCAGCCCTTAAATGGTGCTGAAAATGGTCCAAATGGACAGCCAGAGATGGCAGAAGATATCCCTATGGATATTCCACAGTTAGAGGAGATACCGGGCATGATCTTTCAACCTTATGGCATGGAACAGGAGCCACCAATAGGTGATATGCAGGCTGGACAGCAACCTGCAAATGATGGTCATTGGGTACGGAGGTCCACAAGACCCTCCAGAGCCCCTGACAGGTTTGTTCCAGGGGTTGACTACTTGATGCTCACTGATTGTGGGGAGCCCTCTTGTTATAAGGAGGCTTTACAGAGGGCAGACAAGGCTCTTTGGGAGCGTGCTATGAAGTCAGAGATGGATTCTCTGCACAAAAATGGAACATGGAAGTTGGTGCATTTGCCTACAGGCAAGAAGGTTTTGCCATGCAAGTGGGTTTACAGGCTCAAAGTTGCACCTGATGCAAAGCCAAGATACAAAGCCAGGTTAGTGGCTAAGGGCTTCAAGCAAGAATATGGTGTGGACTTTGATGAGATCTTCTCTCCAGTGGTCAAAATGACCACACTTAGAGCTGTATTAGCTTTGGTTGCTCATGATGATCTGGATTTGATTCAGATGGATGTGAAGACTGCTTTTCTTCACGGTGATCTCCATGAGGAGATATATATGCAACAGCCAGAGGGTTATGCAGTGAATGGAAAGGAGAAGCTTGTATGCAAGCTGAAAAAGAGTCTTTATGGGCTCAAACAGGCACCAATGGTATCATAAATTTGATACATTCATGAAATCCCAGGATTTCAGGAGAAGTGACATAGATCACTGCTTTTACACCAAGAAAGCTTTGGATGGCAGTCTATTGATCCTCATCTTGTATGTTGATGATATGTTGATTGCAGGGAAATCTCGTAAGGAGATGGATGCCTTGAAGAAGAGGCTGCATCAAACCTTTGATATGAAGGATTGATGCAAATCACATTTTGGGTATGCGGATACTTCGGGACAGAAATCAGCATGTGTTGTATTTGTCTCAGAAGGAATACATTGGCAAAGTTTTGCAGAGGTTCAATATGGATGGGGGGAAGAAGACTAGTACTCCTTTGCCTCCATATGTGAAACTCAGTGCTATGGACAGCCCACAGTCGGATAGTGACAGGGCTGATATGGCCAAGATTCCGTATGCTTCAGCTTGTGGCAGTCTCATGTATGCCATGGTTGCTACTGGGCCGGACATTGCATTTGCAGTGGGAGTGGTTTCTAGATACATGGCCAAACCTGGCAAGAAGCATTGGGAAGCAGTGAAAGGTGTCATGAGATACCTGAAGGGCACACAGGATATGTGCATATGCTTTGGCAAACAGGATGAATTAGTGCATGGTTACACGGATTCGGATTATGCCGGTCATCCATATAACCGGAAGCCTACTACCGGTTATGTGTTTACATTCACAGGAGGTGCTGTGTCATGGATATCCAAGATGCAGAAGTGCACTGCCTTATCTACTACAGAGGCCGAGTATATTGCATCCACAGAGGCTTGCAAGGAGGCATTATGGCCATCTCGGTTAGTGGTTGATTTGGGTTATACAGGGGATATTCCATTGTTGCATTGTGACAGTCAGAGTGCCATCCAGTTGGCGAAGAACCCTGTCTTTCATGCAAAGACGAAGCATGTGGATGTGAAGTATCACTTCATCAGAGAGGTGATAGAGAACAAGCAGATTCAGCTTGTCAAGATTCATACGGATGACAACCCGGCTGATCTGTTGACAAAGAGTTTGCCTCCAGAGCGGTTTGCTCATTGCAAACACTTGATGGGCATTGGATGAGGCCAGTTTCAGCCTTGATATGGCCTTGTATATTATCATGTACATGCTGATTTTTCTTTTCCTTCATTTAAGGGCACTTTGCCTTTAAGTGGGAGGTTGTTGGGGTAAAGGCATTATGCCCACCCTTGTAGTGTGTACAAGCCCATAAGTTTTATAGTACATAGTACACTTCGTACTTTTAATGTACTAAGTGCACTATGTGTACTAGAGCAAATATACATGTGTGATAGGGGAGTCACACACTCATACAATGAGTTGACTTATCCCCACATATGTCTCTCTCTCTCTCTCTCTCCCTTCTTCTCTGTGTATGTCTCCCACATGAAACCCTAATTCTTCTCCCTTCAACTGGGAGTGCCTTTTACACACTTGGCCAGTGTTGGCTTGCTCTCATGGTTTTGACATGTCACATGTATATTATTCATTGTGGGATTATGCATCTTTTCACTTGCCATACATGCCACTGATCATGGCATCGCTGAGAGTTTACCTATCCTCTCATAGATGCTTGCCTCGAGCCCCCACTTTTTCTCCCCATTTTCAGCTTTTCCCATTGCTGAATTTTTACTTTTATCAGCCCTACCATGCTGATTTTTTCCTCATCGGATCCTCCATTGATGAGTTTCACTTTTGCAGCTTACATTGCATGTCTCACAGGCATGACTTCTGGATCCTGTTGCCTTTACACGTGTATATCTGCCACCTCTTCTTATGCTTATCACTGGTGCAGTTACAGAGCATTGATGTGGATTACATGCAGTTCAGCTTGGCATTTGGATGCTTGCCTTCAGGGGGGTATTATGCGATGCCTCTTGATTTGATGCAGTTGATGTTCACATGATCTTTGCCATGCATTTCTGGTGATGCATTTATGTACTACTGTGCTCTAGCATTAGCACTATGACATTGGCGATTCTCCTTTTTCCAGTCATATAGTGCTTGCTTTTTCCATTGGCACTGCAGTTCACTCTTACTGTGGAGCATAGTGCAGGGCAGCATTCACAGCTTTATCACCCTGTTGCTACCCGCTCACAACATTCACTTGAGGGGGGTTTGTTGGTCATGTCCACTCGCGGCTAGTTCAGGTGTGAACCCAGCTTACTCATGGGCACTTTTTCGCTGTGATTGGACATAGGTTTTTTCCCATGTGAACACACTTATGTGTGTTGGGCACTTTGCCCTAGGCCTTTAAGTACTCACTTGTACTTTCATTTCATATCATTATTGAGTACATCTTTTCCAGCACTCACGTTTCTCTGTGCTTGAGGTTGTGTGTGTGTGTGTGCAGCCTAGCTTCCCTCCTACCCAACATCATCATTAAGCATTTAATGTTTATATAGTAGTCGGCCAGCATCTAGTGCCAACTGACTAGCAACATCACTAGTATAAATAGAGGCTTTGCATAATCATCTATTCATAATCATCTATTCATTCATCATATTCAGCAAGAGAGCCATCAAGCGCTTACCATCCTCAGCCCCAGGAGCATAGGCGAATGCAGTTTCAGCCCCTCTCTTCAGCGTTTGTCTCCTACAGCCCTAGGCGCCTCAAACGCATGAGCATTCAGCCATCTACATCAGTAAAACGCAGCAGTTCAGCATTCAGCCTTCAGTCCATCTTGCGTTTTCTGCATCCATGCAGTTTTCAGCATTCATTCATTCATCGTTTTGCTCCATGTCACCAGCCTGGACATTTCCCAGTATGAAAGGGATCTGGTGGACTCCAGGATGTCTAAATATTTGGAAAGTAACAAGCTTTGGGAATGGGGGATTATCCTAGAATACAAAGGACTACACTCCTAAAATTTAGGAGAGTTGCTATTTTTGGCCCGACTCCGATGGAAATTCTGTTCGCGTCATTACATCTGGAATTGAGCAGATACCAAGAGTTGGCATAGTGCCTATGACAGAATGTCTACCAGTTGGGATATTTTTAGAGATAAAGTTTATGGAAGGACCCATCTCTTAGATTGGGACATGTGGCAAGAAAGTGGACCAAAGTGAGACAAGTGGCCTGACACTTGTTATAAAGTGGATCAAAGTGAGACAAGTGGCCTCACACTTGTTCCTTCAGCTATTGTGTGGCTCTCCACTTGTCATTGTAGCCTTCTCTTGCCATTTTGGGAGGCCCAAATCTATAAATTGGAGCCCTCTCTCTTCATTAATAGAGGCTCTCTTGCTGCACACTAGCCTCTACCACCGTTACAGGATGCCCTAATGATGGCAACTCTCTTTCTCTTTCTCTCTATCTGAAACCGGCCTCTGATAGAAAACCAGAGTGCAGTAGATTAGCAATCACCCGTCCACTTGTAGTCTAGATGTGAAACAAAGCAGATTGGAGCTAGAGTGCCCAAATCTGAAAACACAGCGACACCTGTTGGTCCCAAAGCTTGGCGCCCCTTGCGGTATTTCTTTATTCAATTATAATAAAATGAATGGCTGAGTACAACACAAAGATCAGCCAAGAGTTTACACCTGTATATCCAATCTGACGGCCCACAAATCCTTCTTAGCACAGAGGATCTATGCACACAGATCTGTGTCTCCAAATAACACACTGTGCCTCCCTCTGATCAGCCAAGATCACTAAGCAAGCCAGCCACATGGGCATACATCTGGCATAACACAAGTGCATGATACATCATCTCAGCTCAAACATACATGTGCTGTCCAAACTCTGTCTCAACCCTTGTCAATCTGCCATACCCCTCCTCTCACAAGGGGCCAGACAACTCATATCTGCAACAGACATCAAGCAGTAGAAAGAGAGATAGATGAACAGGAACGGAGCTTACCAAATTCAGCTCGTGAAACAGCACTGGAGGAAGCAACAGCACCAATCTGTACTTGCAGGCACTTGTATCCACAACCCTGCTTCACACATGTGCTTGTACTTGCCTGTACCCTCCTCTTGATGTTCACTCTTATACTGTCCTTGAAAAATACAGATCTGAAAATCAGCACTGTACCCGTCTGTACCACCTCGGGATACGTGCCAAGAGTTGTACTTGCACAAGCAGCCTGCTGTCCTGATTCTGGTCGCTTGAATCTGTGTAACCAGGCCTGTCCAGCAACTGTCTGCACCGCCTGCAGCAACTGTACTTACTGTACCTGGCTGTCCGTACACTGTACGACAGTCGTACAGTATGGTACTGCTGTTGTACCTGCTGGTACAGCCTGACCAGACCCTGTGCGCAGCAGAAATCCTTGCAGCAGCTCCTATGCGCAGCCAGCAACAACAGAAGAGAAAGAGGGTATTTGCAGCAGATCTGGCCGTACAGTGCTGTACGGCTGGTTTGCACTCAGAAAATCAGCAACAGCAGCACGGCTTCTCCAACAACCCTTCTCTTCTTCTTTTCCACGCTTGAGAACATGCGCTTGAGAACTCCTCCACGACTCCTTTCCCAAAAGCTAGAGAGAGGGGGAGGAGAGAGAAGCACTACTTCAAAAGTGGCTCCTCCCCAAAATAATCCCTAGGGCCCCAAACTTTAATAAGTCCCTAGGGCCACTAAGGCCTAGGGGCAAACTTTAATAAACATTAAAGTTTAATGTTTCTAGTTCCCCCCTTCACACCTAGGGATGTCCACACATCTTAAACTCTGTCCCATGTGAATCATAAAATATTCTGACTCTGCAACCCCCATGTCCACACTTGTACTGCTCCATTTTCACAGGGCCATGACATACCCCCGTCTTGAAAAATGGCAAGCGTCCTCGATTGCATTCTGGTGATGCATCAAAATATCCAAAGTGAAATATACAATATGGCAAGATCAGCGTCCCAATCTCTGTAAGCCATACACATGTATCAACATTCACTGCAAACCAATGGCATAGTAATAGTCCAAGTTGTATACCACTATGAACCATACATATCCACAAAAATCTCCATGTGACTAGTACACATATATCATAGAAGTCCCATATACAGATGTACTGTCAGCCTCAGTACCTTCGGGTGAGATAAAATCTGCACCAAGCGACCTCTAGATGTCATCTGAGCCTGTCTGTATCAAGGGAGTGGAGGTGCTACCCCCCTCTTGAGCATCAGGTAATGCTCCAGACCCATGCTCTGCTGAACCTGAATGAGCCACAATAAGAGTCGGCTCTAACTCAAAGGCATCGAGATAAAGCTGCAAAACCTGAGGTGAATCTGTTAAGTCACCTTCCTCCATCCACTTCGCATCCACCGGTGAATAGTTCTTGAACTTCACAAGATAGCGACGGGAAACTTTACCTCGTACCTTCCTTTCTTTATGTGCCAGTATCTGCTCTGGAATCAGAACCTCATCAAGTTCCTCAACTTCCGGCTGAGCCTCATCTGATACATCCTCAGGCACATCCCCACAGAAAGGTCTAAGAAGACTCACGTGAAAAGCATTGTGAATCCTCCAGTGATCTGGTAACTTCAAACGATAGGTTACCTCACCAATCTTTTCCAAAACCTGAAAAGGCCCATAATATTGCATGCTCAATTTAGGGAATAAGCGCTCTTTACCCTTCATCTTCTTGAGTCTAGCCTTTTCAAAGCGCAAAAGAACCCAATCACCCAATGCAAACTGTAAATCACGTTTGTGACGGTCTGCGGCTTTCTTTTGCTTCTGCTGAGTTTTCTGGAGGGCCAACTTAACTCTCCGATAAGCTTCATCCAAGCTCTCCACATACTGATCAGCCTCAAAGATCTTATCCTTTGTATGCAAAATGGGTGGAACCTTCTTCCCTCCTTCTACAATCTCAAAAGGCGCCTTGCCTGTCGAGCTATGTACAGTGTTGTTATATGCAAACTCCACCAAAGGAAGATATTTTTCCCATTGTTGCTTGTGCTCTGACACATAACACTTGAGAAGATCCAACACTGTAGAGTTAGCCTCTTCTGAGTGACCATCTGTCTGTGGATGAAATGACGATGAAAACTTGAGAGTTGTACCCATGTTGTCGAACAACCCTCTCCAAAACAAACTCGTCATCCGTGGATCACGGTCACTAATGATAGATGTAGGCAAGCCATGATACTTGAAGATGTTCGCCATGAACAACTTCACCATATGATCCACTTTAATTGTCTTCCGCACGGGAATGAAATGTGCCTGCTTACTGAACCTGCATATGATAGTCCAGATGCCATCATTTCCCGTTTGTGTCCGTGGAAGATCAAATACAAAATCCATGGCAATGCTCTCCCAAGGTCTATCCGGAATAGGTAAAGGCTGTAATAACCCTGGTGTCTTCTGACGGTCAAACTTTACCTTCTGACATACGATGCATTGCCTCACAAAGGCATCAACATCTCTTCTCAAGGTTGGCCAATAAAAGAAAGTCTCCACTGCTTTGACCGTGGCGTCAATAGGTGGAGCATGACTTTCAATCATAACCTTGAGTCGCAATGGCCTGGTAACACACAGTCTGCCATGCATCAATAAAAACCCATCCCTGAGAGTGTAGTGCTCATGCCGCTGACCCTCAGACATCTGATCATATAACCTTTCAAAGTCCTCATCATGGGCATACTGCTCTTTCATTTCATCAAGCTCATGATGATAAGCAAGTGAAACTGCAGAGACCTGTGGCTTGCGTGACAAAGCATCTGCCACTACATTCTTTTTGCCTTCCACATGCACAATCTGGAAGTGAAACATTGACAAAAAGTTTGCCCAACGCATATGCTTCTCTGAAAGCTTAGTCTGCGTGAGGAAATAACGCAAGGTTTGATGATCTGTCTGCACAGTGAAATCAGCCCCAAGCAAGTAGTGTTTCCAAGTAGAAAGAGCGTGAATTACAGCCAACATCTCTTTCTCATACACCTGTAAATGCTTCTCAGCATCTTGCAAAACTCTACTCTCATAGGCTATGACATGTCCCTCTTGCATGAGAACTGCACCAATGCTACTTCCACATGCATCACACTGGACAACAAAAGCCTTTCGGAGGTCCGGTAACACCAATACTGGGTCCGAAGTAAGCTTTTCTTTGAGCTTTTTGAATGCTGTAATTTCCCGATCAGCCCATCCAAACGGAGTTGCTTTCTTCGTCAAAGCATGAAGAGGCGAAGCAATTTCAGCAAAGTGCCATATGTACCGCCTGTAATAGGAACACATTGCTAAAAAGCTGCGTACATCATGCACGGTCCTCAAAGCTGGCCAATTAAGTATTGCTTCCACCTTTGCTGGATCCATACGGACTCCATGACCAGACACAATATGCCCCAAGAAATGTATCTCCTGCAAAAAGAACTCACTCTTCTTGCCATTAACCACCAATCTATGGTTTCTGAGTTCTGCAAACAAACACAATGGCCAAATGCCTTCTATGCTCTTCCTTAGTTCGTGAATGCACAATCATATCATCAAAGAATGTGCCCACAAACTCTCTATGAGGCCTGAAAATCCTGTCCATCATTCTGTTAAATGTGGCAGGCGCATTTGTCAAACCAAAGGGCATAACCAAGAACTCATACAACCCAAACGTGGTTCGGAATGCTGTCTTATGCACATCCTCGGGTCTAATGCGTATCTGATGATACCCGCTTTTCAAGTCAATACGACTGAAAACTGTGGAGCCCTGTAAAGCGGTCCAAGATGTCATCGATCCTCGGTATGGGGAATCGATTCTTGATGGTATTCTTATTCAGCGCCCTGTAATCAATACACATGCGCCAAGAACCATCCTTCTTCTGCACTAAGAGCACAGGTGAGCAAAAGGGTGATGAGCTAGACTGTATCAACCCCTTATTCAAAAGCTCCTGCACCTGACTCATAATCTCTTCCTGTTGGGCTGCACTAACACGGTACGGCGGTCTATTCGGTGGAGTACTACCAGGAATCAGATCTATGGCATGATCTTCTGGCCTCTCAGGAGGTAATTCTCCTGGCAATGACTCGGAAAAACAGTCTTGAAACCCACTTAAGAAATCAGCCTTGTCTTTATCTAACATTGACAAATTAGACTTAGACTCATCATCCTGTGCATCCTTTACATAAATCAAGTACGCGGAAAGATGCTTTTTCATTACTGATGAAATCGCCGAAGCGGATACAATAGGAACAGATTCCCCTTTGAGTTTTACATCCAATACATGCTCTTTCCCTCTATGAGTCAGAGTAATTGTCCTATTGTAAGTATCCACCACCGCATGTACCCTGTGGCACCATGGCATCCCCAACAAAACATCACAGCCATCCAAAGGCATGATGAAGAACTCCTCGCTGTCCACATAACCCTGCAAATGAAGCCGAAGCTTCCCAATGATAGGAGTAACGGGTTCTGCATACCCTGGACAAGCCATATTTGCCTCATGTAACGGCCCCATCTCCTCTGCGCGAATCCCCAATCGGCCAGCCAAATCTGGTGAAATGAAGTTGGCTCTAGCACCTGTGTCAAAGAAGATCAAAGCATTCTGATCTCTCACTTTGCCCCATGCCCTGCACAACTCTGTAGCTTCACCACCTAGCTGCTCCCCCACAAGATCAGGAACTAAGCCTGCAGAAGGCTTTGGTTTCTTTGGCTTGGGCTCTCCTTTATTGTCAGGGTCCTTTTTGGACGTTCTTTTGGGACAATTGAATGACATATGCCCCTCTTCAGTACAGTAAAAACACTTTTGAGCATCTCTCAAAGCCTGTCTTTCCTCAGAAGTCCTCTTGGGCATTGGCAACTTCTTATACTTTGTCTCTGTAGACCCTTTAGCATCACGAGAAGCATGCCCAAATTTTTCAGCTTTCTTGCTCAATTTCTTACTGCCTTTAAACCCAGATGAACCACCTGTGAGTAACGCATTAGCTGTCATAGCATTTTCAATCATCTGTGACATGTTCGTTACTCTTGTCTTTATACAATAATCTCGTACCTCCTTGGGCAGCCCACAACAATACTTCTCTACCTGCTCAGATAATGGCACGGCGCGATAAGAAGTCACTGGGAGTAGAGCTTCCCAAAACTTCTTGTTATAATCCTCCAAACTATCACACTTTGAAGCATCCAGCTTGTGCCATGCGGTCATAACATCCACCTCAAATGTAGATGTGAGCCATACGGAAGAGAAAACCTGTTTGAATTGGACCCATGTGGTGGGTGCTATGCCCTGCAAAAGAAGAGTAGACCACCACTGCAAAGCATTGCCCTTGAGAAATGTGGCAGCTTTCCTCACCTTAGAGGACTCTGTGTAATTCCCACCAGAAAAAGCAGCATCAAACTGCTGTAAAAAGGTAAGTGCTTTAAGTTTATCCTTGGCCCCACTGAAAGTGTCAAACTTCACTGCAGCTCCCCCTTCCTTGTAATCCTTCGCCTTTCCTATAGGCGGTAGATTATCATATGGAAGTGGTTTCGTAAGATTGCTGCCCCCAACATTCATACCCATCATTGGGTCAACATTTCCCATTCCCACACCAGGCATACCATACATCCCAGCCATGTTTCCATACATTCCATTATGCATACCTGGCTGCATACCACCAAACATATTGCCTTGCATCCCAGGTTGCATGCTTCCAAACATATTTCCAGCCATACCGGACTGCATACCACCATACATATTCCCTTGCATGCCAGGCTGAAAATTGGCTCCAAAAGGCCCATACATACCCATGCCTCCCTGAGGGTAACCCCCAGTCATGGATTGAAACACCGAGCCACCACCAAAATAACCTGGATGCATGTTCTGCTGAGGAATAGGTGGCTGTCCATAGAAGGAACTCTGAGAGTTTATGCTGCATATTCGGAAACTGGCCAAAAGATGGTTCCTGTGGGATGGCACCACTATGACCCTGAGGAAGATTCTTCGAACGAACCTTCTTCTTCTTTTTCTGGGGCTCTGTGCAGGGCTCTGTGCGAGATCTCATAAATTCAGCAAATCTCTCGCTCTGAGTGAGCTGCATAAAAGTATCCATAACACTAGCCAAACGATCTTTGAACCGAGCATCATCATCCTCTTTACCATGCACATCTTCTGGCTATGTTACATCCTCATAAGGCTCAACATCTGCAGCTTGTTCTCCTGCAAAGATATCCTCAGATACATCTCTCTCAGGAGAAGTCTCTTGCCCTTCTTCTTCATGATAGAAGTACTCATCCTCTGTATCAGACATGTTTGCTGAATTTTCAGCGATGGCTTTCTTCAAAGCAACCACGAGCTCACCCCCTTCAGAAAGTTGATGATTGGTCCCGGCAACGGAACCTTGAAACCGGCCTCTGATAGAAAACCAGAGTGCGGTAGATTAGCAATCACCCGTCCACTTGTAGTCTAGATGTGAAACAAAGCAGATTGGAGCTAGAGTGCCCAAATCTGAAAACACAGCGACACCTGTTGGCCCCAAAGCTTGGCGCCCCTTGCGGTATTTCTTTATTCAATTATAATAAAATGAATGGCTGAGTACAACACAAAGATCAGCCAAGAGTTTACACCTGTATATCCAATCTGACGGCCCACAAATCCTTCTTAGCACAGAGGATCTATGCACACAGATCTGTGTCTCCAAATAACACACTGTGCCTCCCTCTGATCAGCCAAGATCACTAAGCAGGCCAGCCATGGGCATACATCTAGCATAACTCAAGTGCATGATACATCATCTCAGCTCAAACATACATGTGCTGTCCAAACTCTGTCTCAACCCTTGTCAATCTGCCATACCCCTCCTCTCACAAGGGGCCAGATAACTCATATCTGCAACAGACATCATGCAGTAGAAAGAGAGATAGATGAACAGGAACGGAGCTTACCAAATTCAGCTCGTGAAACAGCACTGGAGGAAGCAACAGCACCAATCTGTACTTGCAGGCACTTGTATCCACAACCCTGCTTCACACATGTGCTTGTACTTGCCTGTACCCTCCTCCTGATGTTCACTCTTATGCTGTCCTTGAAAAATACAGATCTGAAAATCAGCACTGTACTCGTCTGTACCACCTCGGGATACGTGCCAGGAGTTGTACTTGCACAAGCAGCCTGCTGTCCTGATTCTGGTCGCCTGAATCTGTGTAACCAGGCCTGTCCAGCAACTGTCTGCACCGCCTGCAGCAACTGTACTTACTGTACCTGGCTGTCCGTACACTGTACGGCAGTCGTACAGTATGGTACTGCTGTTGTACCTGCTGGTACAGCCTGACCAGACCCTGTGCGCAACAGAAATCCTTGCAGCAACTCCTATGCGCAGCCAGCAACAGAAGAGAAAGAGGGTATTTGCAGCAGATCTGGCCGTACAGTGCTGTACGGCTGGTTTGCACTCAGAAAATCAGCAACAGCAGCACGGCTTCTCCAACGACCCTTCTTTTCCACGCTTGAGAACATGCTCTTGAGAACTCCTCCACGACTCCTTTCCCAAAAGCTAGAGAGAGGGGGAGGAGAGAGAAGCACTACTTCAAAAGTGGCTCCTCCCCAAAATAATCCCTAGGGCCCCAAACTTTAATAAGTCCCTAGGGCCACTAAGGCCTAGGGGCAAACTTTAATAAACATTAAAGTTTAATGTTTCTAGTTCCCCCCTTCACACCTAGGGATGTCCACACATCTTAAACTCTGTCCGGGCACCCCCCATGTGAATCATAAAATATTCTGACTCTGCAACCACCATGTCCACACTTGTACTGCTCCATTTTCACAGGGCCATGACACTATCTCTTGAAGGCTGCCCATGAAGAATATCGGCTGTTGGGGATTGTTTTGGAGGCTTCCATCGTGAAGAAATACTGAAGGCAAGGGTATTCAATCATTTTTAATGATTTCTAGCCATTGTACTTGTTGTACCAGCCTTTGTACTTACTGTACCAGCCATTGTATTGGCTGTACCAGTCCTTGTACTTGTACTTGCTGTACCACCCATTGTACCGACTGTACCAGCTTCTGTACTTGTTGTATCAGCCACTGTACCTGCTGTACTAGTCACTGCACATGCTGTAATAGCGTTTGTACTTGCTGTACTAGCCACCGTACCTACTGTACCAGCCACTCTACATGCTGTACCAGCCACTGTACCTGTTTTACCACTGTACCTACTGTACCGGCTGAATGGAGAGTTGTACTTGCTGTACCAGCTCTATTGCATGAAGACCCGTGGTTTTTAGGGAAGAATCAGTACCCACACGGAGGTATATGGATTATATTGTTGGCTCGGCATTTCTATAGCCTATGTTCCGGCTTGGTTGCCTCGTGTTGGGCTGTGTTAAGGCATTTGTATATGGATAATTCGGCATCTCCTGTGGGGAGAGTAAGGCCCTCAAAGCTTGTACATGATATTATTCTCCTTGGGTAATAAAATACTCCAAGGGGGGGGTCAGTCCATTCCGGCCTCTATGCGGTGTCACACGTGCAAGCTCCACTTTCAGCATTATTGGATGTTTTTTTATGTTTCATGCAAAGTGATGATGATGGATATATATGTTAAGGCCGTGGCCATGTTTAAATGTTTTAATATGCATTGATGGTATCAGCAAGTGTGTCAAAGGCCCTAGTCCCCCGAGCACCCGCAGCGAGTTACATTGGTATCAGAGCATAGGCTTTCTTGGAAGCGGAGGCTTCCTTCTATTAATAAGGAAGAGAAAAGATCTCAAGTGGGGACCACACTTACCATCATTGCTATTAAACATGGCTAGCCACTTCAGAGCCTATGAAGCAAGAGCATGAGCAATAGACAGCTTGGTCTAAGGATTTATGAATTTACAAAATTTATCTTGGAAGTATGGAGTTGGCTTTATGTGCACACGTTTAGCACTCTTTCCATATGGATATTGTGGATTATATTATCAAGCTTACAAGCAAGCTATATGGAGATATATCTCGGGATATCTTAAGGATATGGTGAGGAGATACTTCTTTTGGCTTCATGACCAACCTGCAAAGAAAAGCTAAGTATACTTTGAGTTTGCAAAGTTGGTGCTTTGGCTATTTACTATGAAGTGTTTTTGATGTTCACTAACCCTTGTATAGCCATGCAAGGAGAAAGGTGTTGTCTTTTGCCTTGAGATGGTTTCAGGGAAACATTGTTTATGGCTCCCTTTATTGGGATGGATTATATCTATGGAAATTTCTTTCTTGGACGAGATTTATATAGATATTGGGCTTCACAAGCAATTTCTATGGACGAATCTGTCTGAGTTTATAAAGAAGAAATCTTTGGATATCTCATGGATATGATGCTTTTATGGATAAAGTCCACCTCTACTCCAAGGTGTGTGGTTAGCACGGAGTATGTGGTAAGAGGTATGGTATACAGGTCTATGGATTCCTGGACTTCTTTTCTAGGGATTTGGATCTATCCTCAGGTTTATGGATTATTCTTTTTGGCTCCCTTTATTTGGGATGCATTGGACTTATGAAACTCATGGTTCACATACCCCGTGTAGTGTTCTCTTGTCCTACGTGCTCTCTTGAAGATTGTTTCTACCATGTGTGGGTGGAACAATAGAGAGCAGATGGAAGGGAACATGGGCACTTCAGAGAGTAGTGTCGACACAACATACCGTGTGTAGTGTTGTCTTGTCCTACGTTCTCTCTTGAAGATTGTTTCTACCATATCTGGGTGGAACAATAGAGAGTAGATGGAAGGGAACATGGGCACTTAAGAGGGTAGAGTGAGTTGGTGGCCGAAATGCCTATAAACTATGTGCAACAGAAATACTCATGGAACACTAGGCTATTTATGCCTGCGAGTGATTGTTTTATCTTGTTACTTGAGCCCACCTCTCATCCAAGGTGTGTGGTCAGAGTACCAACACGGAGTGCAAGTGGTAAAGTGGACATGATACTTGGTTGGCAAGGGACTTATGTTTACGCCAAGGGTCATGTGGATTGGCACATGTTTGTGTGCTTTGAGCTTGGATTATGATATCTGGACTTATGGGACTGTTTTGTCTTGCCCGTTTATTTGGGACATGGATTTATTTATCTTTATGCCCTATTAGAATCACTACCTCCCCATACAGAGGCCAAGAGGTTCATTGTTCATCTCACCATGCATGTGGATTCATGTTGGGATTGTGAGAGTGCAATTCAATGAACACTCCACTTTACATGTGGATTCGTGTTGTGATTGTGGAGTGAATGTTTCATTGTTTCCACACCATGCTTGTTGATCAGAGTTTGGATTGTATGGAAGAACATGGGAACTCTTGGGATTGGGAGAAAGGATTGCCAGAACTATGGAGAACCAGCTTTTATGTCACCATGGTTTGTGCTCTTGAATGGCACCAGTTTGTGTGCATAGCACATGTTTCTATGTGAGGCACTAGTTTCTTGTGCATGGCACTTATTTAAGTGTCTTAGCACCTGGTTCGTGATTTTCATTGGCATATGATTATCTCATTGATATTGGTGATTGAGACACAATTGGCTCTTGTGCCTGTGTCTAGCATATCTTCCATGGAATTCTCGCCCATTTATTTTGGGACATGATTTTGATATTGGTATTATGGAGACTTATTTAGTCTCACCGATTTCTTTGGGACATGGATTCTTCAGTTATATTGGATTTTTGAGACTGTCTCGTCTCGCCCACTCGATGGGACATGATTATATCTTGAATATATGGCTTGAAGCTTAAAGTTGCGGACAACTTTTAAGAAGTTGGAGAAGATGTTACCAGCCTAGACATTTCCCGGTATGAAAGGGGTCTGGTGGACTCCAGGATGTCGAAATATTTGGAAAGTACATGGGGATTATCCTAGAATACAAAGGACCACACTCCTAAAATTTAGGAGAGTTGCTATTTTTGGCCCGACTCCGATGGAAATTCTGTTCGCGTCATTACATCTGGAATTGAGCAGATACCAAGAGTTGGCAAAGTGCCTATGACAGAATGTCTACCAGTTGGGATATTTTTAGAGATAAAGTTTATGGAAGGACCCATCTCTTAGATTGGGACATGTGGCAAGAAAGTGGACCAAAGTGAGACAAGTGGCCTGACACTTGTTATAAAGTGGATCAAAGTGAGACAAGTGGCCTCACACTTGTTCCTTCAGCTATTGTGTGGCTCTCCACTTGTCATTGTAGCCTTCTCTTGCCATTTTGGGAGGCCCAAATCTATAAATTGGAGCCCTCTCTCTTCATTAATAGAGGCTCTCTTGCTGGACACTAGCCTCTACCACCGTTACAGGATGCCCTAATGATGGCTACTCTCTTTCTCTCTCTCTTTCTCTCTCTCTTGAAGGCTGCCCATGAAGAATACCGGCTGTTGGGGACTGTTTTGGAGGCTTCCATCGCGAAGAAATACTGAAGGCAAGGGTATTTAATCATTTTTTTATGATTTCTAGCCATTGTACTTGTTGTACCAGCCTTTGTACCTGCTGTACCAACCATTGTATTGGCTGTATACTTGCTGTACCACCCATTGTACAGGCTGTACCAGCTTCTGTACTTGTTGTACCAGCCACTGTACCTACTGTACTAGTCACTGTACATGCTGTACCAGCATTTGTACTTGAAGGCTGCCCATGAAGAATACCGGCTGTTGGGGACTGTTTTGGAGGCTTCCATCGCGAAGAAATACTGAAGGCAAGGGTATTTAATCATTTTTTTATGATTTCTAGCCATTGTACTTGTTGTACCAGCCTTTGTACCTGCTGTACCAACCATTGTATTGGCTGTATACTTGCTGTACCACCCATTGTACAGGCTGTACCAGCTTTTGTACTTGTTGTACCAGCCATTGTCCTACTGTACTAGTCACTGTACATGCTGTACCAGCATTTGTACCTGCTGTACTTGTCATCGTACCTATTGTACCAGCCACTGTACCGAATGTACCAGCCACTGTACCTGCTGTACTATTGGCTGAATGGAGAGTTGTACTTGCTATACTAGCTCTATTGCATGAAGACCCGTGGTTCTTGGGGAAGAATCAGTACCCACACGGAGGTATATGGATTATATTGTTGGCTCGGCATTTCTACAGCCTATGTTCCGGCTTGGTTGCCTCGTGTTGGGCTGTGTTATGGCATTTGAATATGGATAATCCGGCATCTTCCGTGGGGAGAGTAAGGCCCTCAAAGCTTGTACATGATATTATTCTCCTTGGGTAATAAAATACTCCAAGGGGAGGGTCGGCCCATTCCGGCCTCTATGCGGTGTCACACGTGCAAGCTCCACTTTCAGCATTAGTGGATGTTTTGTCCAGCTTTTATGTTTCATGCAAAGTGATGATGATGGATATATATGTTAAGGCCGTGGCCATGTTTAAATGTTTTAATATGCATTGATGGTATCAACAAGTGTGTCAAAGGTCCTAGTCCCCTGGGCACCCGCCGCGAGTTACACTCCAGCCACTTGGTGAAGGTAAAACACAGCATTCTCATTCATTTACAGCATTCATATACAGTCTAGAACAGTCCGAAACAGCGCCTCTCTCTCAGCCCTAACTTTGCATCCCTCCCTCATATCATTGGGAAGAGTGCATAGGCTCGAGATTGGACATCTTTGGTGCTTCTACAGCAGTGCACAGTTCAGCCCAACACTTGGTCTTCAGAGGTCTTGTGTTTGGCTTATCGTCAGTCACACCGTTAGTCTCTTTAAAGATAATAAAGCTAATACTATCTCGGTAACGGAATAGGGGGCCCTTCAGTGGGTAATCCGGGACCCCATACGGTGTACAGTTTTCATCTCTCTCTCTCATATCTCTCTAAAGTTTGAAGTATTAAAGTGGATTGCTAAACTCGCGAACTCAGGATACAGAAAACGGTGTGAGCATTTTTGTGACAGGATCCTCCAATACGAAGACTTCCGCTCCAAGTTACACTTTCCTGCCCTTTCCTCCTCCGTGCCCTCCTTGTCTCCCTCTTCTTTGTGCTCCCCTCCTTGAATCCTTCCTCTTTGTCTCTCGCTCGTCTCTAGCCTGCACTTGTAGCGCCCACTCGTTCTTCATTCGGCATTGTAGCTTGATTTTTGGCTCCACCCCTTCAAAGGACTCCATTGCAGCCATGCCATCTTCGCCTGCAATTGCCAATTTTCCGAAGTGGATGTCCAGCTCGTGTTAACCAATGTTGCCTCTTTGCAAGCCGCTTAACTGGTATGCAATCTTGCTGGTAGTGCCATCTGGCAAGGGGTTGATTCGGGACCTCTTTGGAAGCTGCTTTGATCGACGAGTAGGGATGGATCTTTGACATCCAATTTGTGGGGAATGGCTACATCCAAGTGGAGTTCAACTCCTTCGCCTTGGCGGACCGAGTCCTGCAGCAAAGCCCCATTGCAGTACATAGCGCTCATGTATACTTTGCTTGATGGCATCACGGCTTCTCACCGACTCAAATTCCCTGGCGGTTGTGTCGGGATTTCCGATGACAATTTCTTCTTAGGGCTTCCAAAGTTCATTGAGACGCCTTGACGTGGCAGCTCGCATGGACAGTGTGAATGGTGGCATCTCCGGTGGTGAGGGCTTGCTTGAGGTAAGTGTAGAGTCTAGACTACGTGATATAGTCGGAGGATGCTTTAAGGGTTGTATTTTTTTTTTCCCCGGGAGAAAGATCCTTCTGTTAGTTACCAAGAAAAACAGCCATAATGGCAAAGTACAAACTTGGCTCTACATGGGAAGTGAGACTGTTAGAGTCAAGAACATAAAGAGGGGGGGAAGGATGCTCTTCTCCTCCGGTTGGTTGCTCTAGGAGGAGAAGGCTATCTCATACAATGGGGGGAGGGGGAAACAACTACACAGGTGGTCTATAGTGCCAAATGGCTCACCACCATTATCAGTGAGAAAGGGACCGTGACGCTAGATCCTCGGGAAGGCCCGCAGCGCTTCCGCATGCGGTCTGAACCACCCTGAAGCTTCCCCCATTGTCCATGGAGGGTATGAATGGTATCGAGTCAGATGCTCCAGATGGACTCTACTAGTGGGGTAAGGGTGCCTTTGATGGCTTTGTTGCATTGAGCTCTCTAGATATGTCATGCAACAATACTGCTGTAAATCTCCTATCTTTGGCTAAAACTTGGAGTTCGGTGACCAATAAATGGAGCTAGGACTGGCACTGCAGAAATGCGGAGATGAGAGACCTGAAAGGCTAGTCCCCCACCCTCCTCCTCATATGACATGACGGCCACAACCTCAATGGCCCAAGCAACAACGCCCCACATAATAGTGTGGGAGGGGGCTTGGTCCATAGTGAAGATGCAGAGAATTCACTGTAAGACCTGTTGGGCCTTTGGGCAATCCCAAAGACAATGAATGACGTTGGGATTCCTAGGGATGACCACACCTCGAATAGACTGCTGGCCTATCTCCAATGGCCAGTCAAGTGCTCAAAATCATGTCCCAAATAAATGGGCGAGACAAAACAGCCACATAAGTCTAGATATCATAATCCGTCCTAAAATAAATGGGCGAGACAATACAGTTCCATAAGTCTAGATATCATAATCATATCCCAAAATAAATGGGTGAGACAAAATAAGTCTCCATAATACGAGATTCTAGTCTACTGACCCTTGGCGTAGACATGAGTGATGAGTCCCTTGCCAAGAAAGCTTCAGTCCACATGACCTTTAGCGTAGACGTAAGCCCCCCGCCAACGAGGTGGCATGCCCACTCTACTGCTTGCACTTCGTGTTCGTACTCTGACCACATCTTGGACAAAGGTGGACTCAAGTTCACTCTACCACTTACACTCCGTGTTTGTACTCTGACCACACACCTTGGAGCAAAGGTCGACTCAAGTTCACTCTACCACTTACACTCAGTGTTGGTACTTTGACCACACACGTTGGAGCAAAGGTGGGCTCAAGTGTGTAGCATAAAATAAGAATCATTCATAGGCGTGGATATCCGGATGCTCCATAAACATTTTATAGGCATTTCAGCCACCAATACTTTTAGAGGCATTTCGGTCGCTGCCAATAGAAATCCATAGAAAAGTAGTTTCCATGTGCATGTGAAGGGAGCCATAAATCCGCATGATAATCATGTTTACCATAGATACTAGGCTTTTCAACCATTGAAATGTTTCCGTGAAACAACTCAAGGCAAACAATTTACTCTTCTCCGGGCTCCCTGTATGCACATACAAGGGTAAGCACTTACCTGAAATGCATATTTGCTAAACACAAAACAAACAACAATGGGAAAGTACTTATCTCTTGTTTGTCAAGCTCGTCATGAGTCCAGAAAAGATATCTATGGGCTTCGATAGAATAACCCAAATACTAGTAAACAAGTTCAAGCACAAAAGCGAAGTTTGTGCTCCCAAAGTAGATTACATGAACTCATATATTCATAAGCCAAACATTCTTTTGCTCTTGCTGCCCATGATGCATGTCTGCTTCCAAAAGTCGATAGGCTCGCAGAGTTTAACTACACGAATAGCCAGTGTTTATACCCCAATAGGATCGTCTTAACACAAGAGTGTGAGCGCGCCAAAGCTTTGATACCAATGTACTCCAAGTGGGCCGACAGAAGGGGGTTTCATAAAACACTTGACCATTAATGCAATAAAACACTTAAATGGGCCACAACCTTAAACGTATGCCACTTAATCCACAAAACTGTAAAAGAGAGATGTACACAACTAACACCGCATAGAGGCCAGAATGGGCCGACCCCCCCTCCCCCCCTCCCTTTGGAGTATTTTATTACCCAAGGAGAAAATATCATGTACAAGCTTTGAGGGCCTTACTCTCCCCACGGGAGATGCCGGATTATCCATATACAAATGCCATAACACAGGCCAACACGAGGCAACCATAAAATTTAGGCGGTACACAGGCTGTAGAAATGTCGAGCCAACAATATAAGCCATATACCTCCGTGTGGGTACTGATTCTTCTCCAAAAACCATGGTTCTTCATGCAATAGAGCTGGTACAACAAGTATAGCTCCCGAGAGTGATGTAGACAAGAAGGCGAGTAGCCAACATGGTAGAAGAAAGCATGCAGCAAGAAAGAGCCTCTCTAAATGAAGAGAGAGGGCTCCAATTTATAGATTTGGGCCTCCCATGAGCTAGAATGGCAAGTAAAAGCTATAATGACGAGTGTAGAGCTGAGGTGACAAGTGTGAGGCCGCTTGTCTCACTTGTCTTGCCACATGTCCCAATTTAAGAGATGGTTTTTTCCCATAAACTCCATCTTGTTGGAATGATCATCCCCAGCCCCGTTTGATCCCTTTTATTCCCCTTTTTATTTAGCATATTTATATGATATTTTTGGGTATTTCCCCACCTTTTATGCGTCGTTTTTCCTAGTCGTGGACTTCGTCCTCAATCGTGGGTTTTTATGTTGGCCGACCAGCCCCTTCATGATGTATATAAGAACAGGCTTTTTGCCATATAATTCATTCATCATTTTGCTCAAGTGTTGGATCATTGTTGGCTGCTCCAAGTCTCTCCTTTGCTTCCGCTTGTTGCCTTCAACTATTCTCTCATGGTATCAGAGCGGTGAGGTTCTCAGGCTCTTGCTTCTACCCTCTACAAGAAGACTATTAGCTTGCGTTTTATTTTTTCCAGTCCTCCCTACAGTTTAAACATTTTTTTTGGGTATTCTGTCCCTACCCAGACTAGTGGTAGCATGGTGCACTTGCTCTAGTAGCCTCTCCCTCCCTTGCTTCATTGTGCATGGGGTTGGCTCCCATTTTACCCTGTGCCTTGATCTTCGGAAGGAGTAAGTTCTACTCTTTCTTTCACCTCATCTAGCGTCTAGTGTTACATGCACTGAAGTAGATCGTGGTAACGCACAACATGGCCTTCTTTATACCTTTATGTGGCGAGATCTTTAGCATCCAATCGACAGAGTAGAGAGAGAGAAGAGAATAGAAGAGAAGTGCACAGTATTGGGTCCCAATTACCCACTGAAGCCCATCCCCCCCCCCCCCCCCCCCCCCGCCCCCGCCCCCGCCCCTGCCTGCCGCAAGTGGGAGTATTTGCTTATTAATTCTTTGGAGAACTGCTGTACAATGCTTGAGAAAAAGCGATATGACTGCCCAACACAAGGACAAGGAAGACCGTACGTATCCAAGGGCTCTGTAGAAGACTCTCTGGGGCCACTTATGCAAGTCTAGATAGCCATAGGACTGCACATATGCTGGCTGAGAATGGAAGAGAAGCTTCAATGATTTCCTGGAGAGAGTAGGATGCTGTATGTTGATTTAGAACTGCGTGCTGTTTCGCTGAATTCTGGAATGAATGATGCTGATTTATGCGCCTGCTTTTATAGTCACAAAAGGTGCTGGTCAGCCAGATGATGCTGTCAGCCAGTTCCCTTTTGGACAAAGAATGCTAAAAAATAGCATTAAATGCTATAATCAACATTTAATGCTTGTACCTGATTGTTTAATGCTGCCAGCCTGCTGGCCGACTGCTTAAAGACCCATGACTTGCTGCTGTGGTCAGCTCCATATGCTGGCCGACAGGGACACATGATCCCTTATCTCTGTCGGCTGCCTCTATTAAGGGTTCAGCCCTTAACTAGGCTGTTGACAGGTCCACCATCCATGGGCTGGCCTTTTGCTAGCCCATGGGCATGCCTACCTAACATATATGCCACTACATGCTTTCTAATGCAACCCTACTACTGACGTTGATTGCTAAGTGTACCTATCTGATGAATTCTCCAAGTGTGTCAAGAGGACTGACTCTAGATTGACCTCTATGGCTCGGAGACTGACCTACGTAACTCGTGCCTGACTATCCCTAGACTGAGGGCTCACAATGGGGTCACGGTGTACGATAAATATGAAAGAATGTGCACAAGCAGAAGCAATGAACATGAGAGATAGAGAGAGAAAGATTGCAAGCAAGAACTGAGCTTTATTAGCTTGAGGTTACAGAGTACAAGAGCCAGCTAATAGGGCAGGAAATGATATGTTGGAATGAATAAGGGAGCAACTCTTACATACTAGTACATGAAGCAGCCGGCTGTAGGAAAACAGGCCGACAGCTCCACGACAGCATAAAAGAAAAGATGCAATATTTTAACACCCCCTCTGCATCTTGAAGTGTGCAAAAAAGTCAGAAGAAAAACTGATGACGAAGGTGCGACCAGGAGCAAAAGAAAATCTGCTTGGCTCCAAACTCAAAGTAGAGCTGTGAGCACATCACATCCAATAACCTCCAACAAATGAACATGGAACACATCCTGTCCATAGTCTTTGCTAACCAATAGTTCTGGAACTCATCCGAACCATGAAGGAAACTTGGTTGATCCTGGAACTCATCCGGACCATCAAGTGAACTTGCCTGTCTTTATACTTGGAACTCCGACACACGGGTCCCATGCTCGAGATTTGATATAAGAGAGCTTTTGAAAGCTCCCTCACTCGCCCACAAGCCGTTTCTGGAAGACAGCACACGGGGGATGCCCTTAGGATCAGAGCAGGACACCGGTCATGTTCTCTCTAGACTGTAAGGCCTTGGGAGAGCTGGGGTTGTCACTAGACGAGCCTGTGTCAGTGTCATGTGACTTGTCTTTGTCCTTCTTGGAAGACTTGCCCTTGTCCTTGGCTTTGCCTTTGTCCTTTGATTGACAATCCTTTGACAGGTGGCCTTCCTCCCCACACTTGTAACACCGACTCGGAACTTTCTTCTGCACTGTCGAGAGTGCCTGATCAGGTCCAATAGACGATGAAACTTTCAATTTTCCCTGAGAAACTAGGATGGATTCCTCTTCCAAGAGGAGAGTACATAGATCATCAAACTCGAGGGAACGTGTTGTGATTCGAACCCGCAAAGCTTGGGAAACCATGTCATAATCTGCAGGAAGCCTGATGAGGAGGAGAGCAGCTAACTGAGAAGAGGTCAGGGCAGTACCCATTGCCACTAATTGGTCATGAATTACCTTAACCTTCATCACAAATGACTGCATGGAAGTCCCTGCTGTGTAAACTCCAGAGAAAAGAGCTGACCCAAAAGGTTGACAAACCGCATTGTAGAGTCCTGTGCATATAGGTCTGTCAGCTTTCTCCAAACAGAAGCAGCACAATCCAATGTTTGCACGGCGGGGGAGACCTCTGGTGAGATGGCTCGTACAAGTGCAGAGTGAGCTTTTGAGTCTTGATTCTCCCAAGCTGAAAGTTCGGTGAGAAAGGCATCCTCCTGGTCCTGAGTCCACTTCCTAGAGCTGGTAGGGCGTTCGGGCTTTCGTTCGTGGCCCTGAACAATCTCCCAGAGACCCTTGTGTGTGAACCAGACCTTCATCTGTAGCTTCCAGTGATCATAGTTTGTACCACTGAGCTTGTCCTCCTTGTTCGTGCAGGGGGGGGACCCAGGTCTGCCTCAAAGAAGCTATGTCTCAAACAACCTCTGTAGCTAAGCAATCCACGTGCTCTCTCAAGCACCTTTCCACAAGATCCAACTAGGGACTAGTAGCCCCCTCTGAAGATGCAGGCTGGACGGCAGCAAAAGAAACGCAAAAAACACACCAACGGGAACCTCCTACTACTGGAAGAGGGAGGGGATCTTGGAGGGAGAAGAGCTGATGTGCCACTTGTCTGATGCACTTGCTGAATCTGCAGCTAGAACCCCTCCACTTGCCTCTGTAGAAGAAAACGCAGCTTGGGGGCTGGCCGACAGCAGTTGGAGAGCTAGTAGAGCAAAAACGCAGCTAAGAGAGAGAAATGCAGCCACTGTTTTGAAGGATCTACAGCCTGGAGAATCTAGGGAAGTAGAAAACGTAGAGGAACAGATTGTGTAGCAGCCAGAGCCTAGGCGAAAGATACCATGAAAGAATGTGCACAAGCGGAAGCAATGAACATGAGAGAGAGAAAGATTGCAAGCAAGAACTGAGCTTTATTAGCTTGAGGTTACAGAGTACAAGAGCCAGCAAATAGGGCAAGAAATGATATGTTGGAATGAATAAGGGAGCAACTCTTATATACTAGTACATGAAGCAGTCGGTTGTAGGAAAACAGGTCGACAGCTCCGCGACAGCATAAAAGAAAAGATGCAATATTTTAACAAAATATTCTAGAAAAAAATATTACTTCTTTACAAATATTGCGTCGAGCTCTATGACTTGTCTCTCGTTGATCACATCCGGTTGTTACTCTTCTCATATTGCTTCAACCAATAAACATGAAAGACATTGTACATAGTCTAATTTTCTGGCCACTTTAGCTTTATAGAGACATCACTTAACTTTTGAATGACGGGAAACGGGCTGAAACTATGGAATGAAAGCTTGGGACAACGCTTGTCCACTTGCTTCAGCCATTGCTTCATGATCTAGAGATATACCCAATCCCCTTAAAATTTCATCTCGCATGTAGTCATGCACTGTGTTTCTAGATCCAGCTAAGGTGGAAAGAGGGCCTACGAAGTCCATATTGATGTTGTGAAAAGGTCCCTTTGGAATAAGCAAAGGTTGAAGTAACCTTGCTTGTTTCGTATGTAGAACTTTCACTTTTTGACATATCTGACATGCTTGGACGTGTTGGTAGACGTCCCGTCGCATTTTGGGCCAATAGAACGACCTCTCTAACTTCTCCAGGGTATTGTTGTGCATCTCGTCATGCATCTTCAAATTTTGTTGACATTGCTCTTGTTGCCACCACATGTAACGAGGAACCTATTTCTCATGTTGAAGCTTTGGAGGATGAGCATTGGGTTGCAGCCATACACTTGGAGTTGGGCTCCATTGAAAAGAATAGTACTTGGGAGTTATGTGACTTGCCTACTAGCAAGTGTGCTATTGGCACTAAGTTGATGTATAAGCTTAAACATAAGCCTGATGATTCTGTTGATCGCCATAGGGCTTGTTTGGTCACCGAAGGTTATGCTCAGTGTGAGGGCATTGACTATGAGAAGACTTTTGCTCCTACTTCGTGTATGACTACCATTCGTATTGTTGTTGCTTTGGCTGCACACAAGGGTTGGCATGTACATCAATTGGATGTTAAGACTCTTTTTTTAATGGCGATTTGCCAGAGGAAGTGTATGTATCTCAGCCTCCTGAGGAAGTGTATGTATCTTAGCCTCCTGGCTTTGGTTAGAAAGGGGCAGAAAAAAAAGTATGTTGGTTACATAAAGCACTTTATGGCCTCAAATAAGCTCCTCGTGCTTGGTACCATAAAATTCATGCATACTTGATTGCTAATGGGTTAAGAAATAGTCCAACTGAGAGTACTCTTTGTGTTTGCAGAGATGGGGACAATTTGCCGATCCTTATTCTTTATGTGGATGACAGGCTCATTATTGGTCTTGATGAGGACAAAATTTCACCTTTGATGTCACAGACATGGGGCATTTGCATTACTATTTGGGCATTTAGTTTATACCTGTTTTAACGGGGGTATCTTGCTATCTCAGCAGCGGAGATATAGTGAGCAGCTCCTTGAACGTTTCCAAATGACAAATTTTAAACCTGTTTCAATTCCTATGGAACCAAGCTTAAAACTTTCACTTGAGGATCTTGGTGAGCTGCCACTTGTTAGCAGGCTGTGGGATGTCTTATTTATCTATGCACTACCTGTTTGGACATTGAATTTGATGTTTCACAGTTGCGCAGATTCATGCATAGCCGTGACACTTAGCATTGGCAAGCATGTAAGCGTGTCTTTTGCTACCTTAAAGGTACCATTGAGTTTGCGTTGTTTTATGGCAGCTCCTCTACAATGTGCTTGATTGCTTTTACAGACAATGATTGGGGAGGATACTATGACACCCGAGTGTCTACCGGTGGAAACTGTTTTCTTCTTGGTGGTTCATGCATTTCATTTCTTCTTGGTGGCCACTCCTAGCTGAGAACGTGAGTATAGGGCAGCCTTTATAGCTGCTGTGGAATGTGTTCTGCTACGACGTCTATTAGCCGATCTTGGTGTTAGACAACCGTCTTCTACCACCATCCACATTGACAGTCAAGAGTGATTTGGTTGTTGCTCGAAATTCCGTATTTCATGCCCGCACAAAGCATATCGAGGTACATTACCATTATGTCAGGGAGAGGCTCCATGCTAGAGAGATTGACTTGACTTATGTGCCTACATAGGCCAATTTGGCAGATGGATTTAAAAAGCCTCTTTCGATAGAGAAGTTTGAAGCTTTTTGCAAAGCTTTAAACCTACAGCCTCTATCAGGGTGGTCTGCTACACCCTGTTCACGTTCACATCATTCACTTCAGGGGAAGTTGTCCTCCGGGAAGTTCAGGTGTGAACTGGTCATGGGCACTTTTTTTCCCATGGTTGGACGTGGGGTTTTTCCCCGTGTGAACACACTTAAAGTGTGTTGGCTTTTTAGCCTAGGTCTTTTTAGTACTTTGTACTTGAGATTTCATTTATCATCAAAGTACATCTTTTCCAGCAACTATCGAGCGCACCTCATGTTTCTCTCTGTGTGCTTGTGTGTGTGTATCTGTGTGTTTGCCTCTTGCAGAGCTCTTCCCCCACGACCCAACAAGCCTTTTGGTGCCCATACCGTGCTGATCTAAAAGGCAATCACTCCTCATATCATGTCTGATTGAAATTGGAGCTCCTGTAAACTGTGCAAAAGTCTGGATTGTGGGACCGAGTTAGAATCCTTTCTGAAGTCTACAAAACAGAAATACACATGTTGCTTCTGTGCCTTTGTCTCGATTTATAATGGCTTGGAGAGTAAAATTATGATCAGAGTAGAATGATTTCTCCTGAAGCCTGCCTGGCATGGGGCTTTTTGTCCCAATCTCAGCCTCCAATACTGCCCCATAGATCTTGGCCATTGTGTGGCCTATCACGATGGTCTTGTAATTGTTGTATGGGGTCTCCTCCTTAATGGATAGGGACAATGGTGTTGGTATTCCAAGAAGGGTGGGAGCCTTCGGTCCTAAAAAAGAGTGCTGCAAGAATGGGGGCTAGGGTATTATGCCCATTTGTGAAGTGTTCCACCTGAAGATCTTCATGGTCCTTAGTTGACATTGCTAGTGTTCCACCCAAAGATCTTCATGGTCCTAGTTGACATTACTAGTGTTCCACCCAAAGATCTTCATGGTCCTTAGTTGACATTAGTAGTGTTAAAGAGAATGGCTGAGAGAGAGAGAGAGAGAGAGAGAGAGAGAGAGACTGATGTGAACATAAATGATTGGTTTTTTGCGAGGAGTGCAGCAAGCTTTTGATGCGTTGGACAGTTTTGTCATCAGATGCTTGTGTATTTTTTCCTGCAGCCTTGGCTTTTGCTGCTGTCTATTATGGTAGGAGGAGATTTGAGGAGCTGGCATGGGCTGTATTAATGATCTTGTTGCAGCCTGCTCTCATCTTGATAGATCATGGGCATTTTCAGGTGCTGTTTGTATTTTGTGTCCTCTGATATTATGTATATCCTCATTTCCGTTCAAATGCAATTGCTTGTTCTTACTTTTTTTTTTGGGAAAAAAGTAGCACTGACAAGATCCTCCTTTACAACGCAGTACAACTGCATAAGCTTAGGCTTAACAATGGGGGCAGTAGCTGCCATTTGCTTGGAAAAGGATCATTTGGCATCTGTACTGTTTTGTCTGGCCCTTAACCATAAGCAGGTACTGGACATGATTCTTCAAGTAAATTATGGAGCATAGAATCTAGCTCAGAGGCACATACTATCATGCATTTCATTCCCTCTCCCTTCCCATCCTTCAGAATAGTATCAAATACTTGCTCTATGACTACAGATGAGTGCATATTATGCTCCTGCGTTCTTTGCCTACCTATTTGGAAAGTCCTTATGTCAACAGCACCCATGCATTGAAGTCTTGAAGCTTGGCATAGTCGTTATTGGCACATTTGTATCTTGTTGGTGGCCGTTCCTTTACTCATGGCAAGCAACATTTGGTGTAAGTATCTGTTGGCTATTTTGGAAGGAGAGGATGATTGGTAGATGCAACTTAAACCTTAGGTCTTTTATTATTTATTGTGAAATGTAGGTGATATCTCGGTTGGCACCACTGCAGCGTGGCATCTTTGAGGACTATGTGGCTAATTTTTGGTGTGCAACTTCTCTAGTTATCAAGTGGAAACAAATATGTTCGATGGTGTTGTTGGCTCGCGTTGCTCTGGTGGCAACAATAATGTCATCTCTACCTTCTGTTGTGCAACAGATAAAAGCTCCCAGCCATCATGGATTCCTTCTTGCCATGTTTAATACTTCCATCTCCTTTTACCTTTTCTCATATCAAGGTACAGTAGGAATGAGAATGTGGTTGTTGAGTAGTCCTCAAAGCATGGTGCTTGATTGAGATTTTAAAAATACTGACAATGATGGTTTTATGATTTGCAGTTCATGAAAAATCTATCTTGCTGCCTTTGTTACCGGCAAGTCTTCTCATATTAGAGGATCCTCTGCTGTACAAAGGAGTAGTTTTGTGTGCTATGTTCTCAATGTTTCCGCTTCTCCGCAGAGATGGTTTAGTGGTACCATATGTTGCTTTATTTTTTCTTCATCTTCTGATGTTTGACATTCCTCCTCTGTTTGGCAAAAAGTTCTCACACAAGGAGGAGGGAAGACAATTCACGTTTCCACTGAATCATTTGACAAAGGTGCTTTTTATTTCGGGATCTGTGCTGAACTTGGGTTATGTGTTCCTGGCACCTCCAGCAAGGTACCCTTACATTTTTGAAGCTTTGATTTCTGCCCTTGTGTTTGTTCTCCTTCTTCTTCTTGCTGTATATTCGAATCTGAAACAATGGTCAGCTTCGTTCAATAATCAGCATATTGTTGACAAGGCAAAGTTGTCATGAGCAGTGCTCTAAAAACCAGTTTGCAATGTATTGTTCCCGGTTGAAATAAAAAATTCCTGGTTGAATTTTGACATTGTCTTTATTTTGAAGGAACAAAGTCATATATTTTAGGTGCAATGTCCTGTTCTTATCATATTCTGTTAACAACATTGAAATTGAAAATCCCTGGTTGAATTTTGACATTGCCTTTATTTTCAAGGAACAAAAATCGTACATAATGTCCCTTTGTGTTCTTATCATATTCTGTTAACAACATTGACACATTTCAATATTTGCCAAGCTATGCAACCCTAGTAATAATGTCACTTTTTATACAAATTAAATTTTATGTAGATTTTGTGTAGTTCATACTGGTTTCTAGAACTCCAATATATTCAAATCACTGTGTGTTTTGCTAGGACTCATGAGTGCTGAAGGCCCAATCAACCTACAGCAAGGATTGCTATAATTTAGGGCTTAAGCCTTATTATTTTAAGGCATTTGTAGAAGAGAGAGAAAATGGCCACAAGGGAACCAGTTTTCTGGCAAACAGCTACCGCCGGCGGCAGCTGGGAGGTGTTTCCGAAAAACTTGGAGACCCCTGGCCATTATTTACACGTTACTGGCAGCAGCAGGCAGTATGTTTTCCGAGGATGTTGATAGTAGGTGGTGAGCATTCCGAGGCCGAAAGCAATAATGTGCATGGAAATCATAAGGCAACATGTCAAATTCCTCCTTGAAGAATGGGCTTGACCTATAGATGTAGGGATGGATATTCCGCTGGTGAAACCGACCTTGATGTTCTGTTAACACTGTAGGCGCTGACGTGATGCTGGCCCTCTGACAGTGAAGGACGTGCCTTCCCATTGATGACAGTTCCACCTCTGCTCGCACACTTCTTGGTTGCCCCATCAGGCTGGCCACCTCTTCCATGCAAGTCTACAAGCCTTTACGAGGCTTACTTTAAGCCTCTCTCTCTCTCTCTCTCTCTCTCTCTCTCTCTCGTTGATGGGTGGCTGCTCTCTCTCTCTCTCTTGTTGATGGGGCTGCCTTGTGCACACATACAGAGATGTGTGGCCCCCCTTTTGTTTGTGCTCCACAGGGCCTCTTCACAAGGCCACAACACTGTCTTTTTATGAAGGCTGTGCAGGAATCATAGGAGGGTGTAGCTACCTGTACGTGAAACCACCTTCATTGATCTTAAGTGTGCTATAGCTCCACTTCGTACTCGTCCTACAAGGGCTGGATCCAACTCCCTTGCTCAACAAGACAGTTGGCTGTCTCTCCCTACCCCATCACAGAGGGAAATGCGAGCAGTCTATAGAGATGGGACACCATGACTTTCCATCTCCGTGGCTCGATGCAGAGCACAATGAGGGACTCCATCTATATATAACGCTAGAGGAGAAGGGAGAGGAGGAGAGGGGGTGGCCTAGGCCGAGGGGGGGTTCACAAAGGGGGGTGGAGTGGGCCAACATGTTTTAAAGGACCTAAGGTGTTCATATATTCACAACTTTTATCTAAGGTTAAAACATTAATTAAATGGGCTACATTAAGCAGCCCATTTATTAATTTATGTGACCAAGATAGAAGTTGTGAATATGTATATGTATATGGTCGTGGTGATAAGATGATGATAATGGAGCAATAGTGCGTATCCCCTTAATCCCTCCATGGTGCTCACCTTGGCCAGTCATCATCATTACCACCATCATCACCATTTCAACATCATTTCATCATCATCATTACCACCATCATCAACATTATCATCATCTCATCATCACCCTAAACACAAATACCTTCATTTAAAGAAAAATTGCCTCAGAGGAGGGCGTGGCCTCCTTTGAGGTAAGTTTTTTTTTAAATAAAGCTGTTGGTATTGTGGTGATGAGATGATGATAATGCTGCAACAATGCCATTTTTTTGTTTAAAAAAATGGTTGTGGGGAGGCCGCGCCAACGCGGCCTCCCCACGGCCTTTTTTTTTTTGGCAAAAAGATTTGCCTTCCCTCTGCCCCTCCATGGTGCCCACCATATCATCATCATTATTTCATCATTACCACCATGGCCAGTTGATATTGTGCTAATTCTTTCTATCTTCAGCGGTGCATTTGCCCTATCAACTATTTATTTGCTGTACTAATTCTTTCTATTTGCTACTTCCCTTAGTGCTAGGCTTCATTATGGCTGAGTCTGTCTTGCATCTCCGGAGGTTTAACAGAAAGTCAGTACGAAGGGCTTTGTGTGAATATATGCTCTTGTGTGTGTGTGTGTGTGTGTGTGTGTGTGTGTGTGTGTGTGTGTGTGTGTGGAGTGCGTGTGTGAGAGCATATCTTGATACAGAGTTGGACACCCACTATTGGGCACTAATGACGTTAGTGGGGATGTCGTAGTATCTAGTCCATAGTATGCATAATGGAGTTGATATTTATAGTCTTGTGGGTTGACTACCATGAGTATATAACATGCACGTTCCTAAAAGGTGAATTTGGGCATGTTCGTGGATTCATCTAGGTATATATATATATCATCACCATTTCAACATCATTACCATCATCACCATTTCATCATTACCACCATCATCACCATTATCATTATCACCCTCAGAGGAGGCAATGCTTTGCGATCATAAGTTTGAACTCCTTGCGTTGATTCACTAGTGGATGGTCCTCCCTTGGGTTCAATTACAAGTATCGAATGTTGTCCTGTATTTGAGCACTGGAAGGATAGTTGCTACTGTTCTCGGCATACTGACACCATACTGTATCGTCAAAAGCTCTTTTAGAGAGCATCTAAAAAATAGTAAAGTAATTTGTTATTGTTAATTCATAGCTAGATCCATGTTGATATTATTAGTAACACATGCACATCTGCGGAGCGAAGTGGAAGAACATCCGGAACAACCTCAAATTTGGGCAGAAGCTCCTCCAGATGCCTTGTCTTGGTCTATGGCATCATTGCCATACTGTGAGTGATCATGGTAATCTTCCTTTAGGGTGTCATCCATAGCTCATTATAATTGGCTATGTAAAAATAATCATCCATAGCATCAACTCAATTGCGCACATTCTCGATCAAGTATTCCCTTCTCCTCAAAAGAACGTGGGTTGAGATTTATGTAAGGACTCCTTAATGTCATTATCTTGTACTTTATCATTTAAACATCGAGACATAATTTCTCTCCTAAAATTTAAGTAATTATTTTCATTATCTTGAAAAAGATAAGTTCTTTCATATTTAAACATCGAGGCATAATTTCTCTCCTAAAATTTAAGTAATGATTTTCATTATCTTGAAAAAGATAAGTTCTTTCGTATTTCAAAAAATCCCTCTTACACAAGATATGCTTATTATTTTGAAACATGATTACATCATTGGGAGATTTCTCAACCTCTAAACAAACAAAATTGTCTAATTGGCCCCACAATTATAAATTTTTGAGGAGAAAGATACAGATTCAAATGGTTCAATCTAGACAAATATTCATCTAAAGTGTATTGGCTTCTACCCTATGGATCTTATAATCCTTTAGTAAATTTGTCCTTTTCATAATTATGGGTAGACACAAGTTCAAAACATAATAGGGTAAAATAATTAATGTCCATTTCTATAGTGAACTTTGCTTCACTTTGATCCCAAACATATCTCTACATGAAAAGAGGTTGATATGGTCGGCCAAAATAATACTCCCTACAACTCTAACAAAAAATAGTTGCTGGAGATCTATTATTGGCTAAATGTTGAAATACAACCTCAAGACTTTCTTGCTCTTGCATACAAATACCATACTTTGTGCCATTACTGCACTTTTTAGTTTTACCCATTTAAAATTTGTACAAGAAAAAGAAAACAAGGAAGGAAAAGAACATCATATACTTTTTATTATATCAAGTTTGTTTAGGTACAAAGAGATGAAAACTCATTAGTTCTAATCCTTGGCTCTATCTAAAGCTCTCTCTCCACCCTCATCTAGATAGCCCTACGACTCTCCTAGTCACGCCATGAAAATGCGGTACTACAGTAGGTGGTGATGGTGTTGTGAGTGAACCAATAAACCCCACTGCTCCACCTGTGTTAGAAAGTAAATCTCCTCAAAATGTCGAGCTTGCATCATTAGCTAAATTCTTGAATGCAAGAGTTACGATGTCATTTTTTTGTGATAATCTAGGTATCTTGGAAAGACATGATTGAATCATCTACCACATCATCTAAAAAGAAACCCAAATCTTGAATTTGTTTAAGTCACACGAAGCCACTTCTAACAGCCACACCATTCCCAAGGCATGAACGCTCTGGCCAACCAATGCATAGGAGCTCCATAGACTGCCACTCGGTCCAAGTCCCTAGACACTCACTACCCAATACAATGGGAGTTGTCTCTCATCCATCACACTAACCATGTCAAGAGCACACCCATGTCTGTGCTGAGATGGATCAAGGACTCGAACGACCATCTTCATCACGATAGGATCCACACCACTCAAATGATCGACAATATAAATGTCTACGTGATACCTTCACAGGCTTTCACAATAATACATACAATGAATAAGAAAACAATCAATATAGAAAACATGATCAAGTAGTGATGCACAAACATACATTGAGACTGAGTAAACATTTTTAAGCTCGATGAGACATCCTCTGCTCTCCATCGGATCTTTGAATGATATTTCTCCAATTTGTCATGATCCTCACGATAACTTGATCTAGTAAAACATGTGTTTTGACTTGCTTTGAATGTTAAGCCTTCTAAGGTCTCAATAACTCTAGGTATTCTTTTTTATCTTCAAGAGCTAATTCATCTCTTAGGTTTTTGGACACAAACACTTGTTCTGTTTGAGTCTCTCGACCCCAATGTTTTTAAAACTTGGCCTTAGGGTTTTTTAAGATTTAGGTCGGAATTCTATATATCCTTGATTCACATGCACTAGCAAACTCTTTTCTCTAATTCTTTACAACCTTGATAAGGGTCAAAAAAGTCTTATTCTTCACCTAGGAGAACTTATTTTTTTGATCTCCTAAGTCATAAAAACGGGGGTAATCCAATGTCAAGGACTTCCTATCATATCACTTGTTTTTACTTTTACCTATGCGATAATTGAGAAAAGTAGCACTTTATCTCTCTAGAATTCTCACCAGGGTTTTAAATCATACTTTCCCTTTTCCCCCTAAAATTCTACCTGTTTCAATAGATATTATTCACTCCTACACTAGGCTTCATCCCATAAATTTTGGGCCATAAAAATTAGATTTTCTCTCTCTAAAAGAAGAAACTTTTTTGGGTCAAAGTCTAGAATCCTAGTTTCCTATGTGTAAAACTCTAAAATTTACTCATCATACCTTCCTAAAAATAACAAGGATTCCTCATGTTAGTACATATTCATATGTACATGATTGCACATAAATTGGTGCACAATTTCTTCCACACATTCAATCTAAACTAAACACTTCACAATTTTTTTTTTCGGGTTTTGGGTATTCTAATGTGAAATCATCTTCTAAAAAACTAACAAAAGGAATGATATAGATTGAGTGCAACTATGCCTTCTAGGGTCACTAATTTAATTTGTTGTTGTGTTATAACCTAAGGCAACAACCTTAATAAATTTTTTACAGACTCACAAGCAGTCAGGTAAGGTACTAGGGCATCTGCATAATCAATTTCCCAAGGATGGTGATATCTAGAGCATCTAAATCATGGGTAAGGTCATTTACATTTAACTAATACCTTTTCTTGCTTTCTATAATTTTTAAGGAGCTTAAGAAAACTAAGAGATGATAAATTTTAAATATAAGAAAAGAAACAAAGGCCATAAGTACATTGTACTTCAAAATTTTGGAAAAGAGAGATGTTTGATCACTTACTTATATATAAGTCTTGCAAATAGAGGTGTATATGTGTTGCAATAAGTGAAAATGACTTCCCAAGCTCTCAAATAATCCATGCCCCCCTCTTCCTTGATTTTAGTGCCCCACACAAGCTTTAATGTGAAGTAGATGGCTAGTTTGACTAGCTAGGGTAGTACTATAGCATGCAAGAGATGTAAGTGAGGATTTTAAGGCAATAAATGATATCGAAGGGATGCTATCAAGTGGGTATGGAAAAATGAAGAGAGGGGATCTCTTTTATAGCCCAACACCCCCCCAATGCATGGTATCTACTATATATACCATATTTAAGTTCCATTCTACCATGCACTCTACATACATGAGGTAACTCCATTCTACCATGCACTCTACATACATGAGGTAACTACATCAAAAAGGGGGCGAAAGGTGGCTAGACTAAATCTCACTAATGCATGAGGCCACCATGCAACTAATGCAACTTAAGAAAGGACATTCGACACCACTATGCATACCACCATACAAACTACCACTAGTCTAAAACCATGTACAATTACCACCTACCCAAAAACCATGTGCCCACCTTGGTTTTACATAAACCCATAGTTTTACCTCAACCATTTTGACAAATATCACAACGTTGTACATATGTAAACCCATCTCGCCTCATCTTTGGCCAATAATATTGCCGTTCCAATTTCTCCACAGTCGAATTCATGCTCCTATGACCACCAGTAATGGCGTCATGGGCATCATGGAGAAGAGCTGCCATGAACGACTTCATGACACACAGTCGGCCTTCGTAGAAAAGCCAACCATCGCGTATCAGAAAGTGGCATGGTCCTGTGGTATCCAATGCATGTTCCCACTGTGTAGCGAATTTCTCGGAATCCGCATACGTGTGCTTCATGTCATCTAGTCCTTTACCAACAAGATCGAGTCTAGTGGTCTGAATCGAAGTCACTTGCCCCTTCCTACTCAAAGCATCGGCCACTGGATTGGCCTTTCCTGGAAGGTACTCAATCATACCACCGAATAGCTGGAATCTCTGGCTCCAGCGGTGTTGTCGGTCACTCCACTGTGCACTTGGCATTGTCTAAATCCAGCGTAATGCCTGATGGTCAGTGTGAACCTCAAAGTCACGGCCATACAGAAAATGTTTCCAATGTTTCAAGGCTTGTATAACTGCTAGGAGTTCACGATCGTAGACTGAGTAATTTTTCTCTCTGGGTAGTAACTTACGAGACATGTAAGCTACTGGATGACCATTCTGTTGTAACACACCTCTAATTGCGATGTTACTCGCATCGGTGATCACCTGAAATGGCTCGTCCCACGAGGCAAGTGCTCTACAAGGCGCTTCTGACAAAGCCACCTTGAGGTTCTTGAATGCCTCCAACGCTCGTGGAGTCATTCGAATCCATTGCCTTCTTGTCTTCACCCCTTTTAGCTCCGTGAGATCCGCTGAGAGGTGAGAAAACTTGTCTATGTGGGTGGAGTATGCCTGGCATATACCCACAAAGGATCTAATGCCATAGGCTGTCTGAGGTACTTCCCAATTGACAATCTCGGCCACTTTAGCCGGATCAAGTCGAATGCCTTCTGCACTAATTATGTATCCCAAGTAATGCACCTGGAACAAGTAAAATTCTGACTTCTTCTCATTGACATAGAGCTTGTTGCTTTCCAACAACTTAAGAACTTTCTCCACATCAATGTCATGCTACTCAACCGTAGCTGAAAATACGAGTATGTCGCCCAGAAATATGAAAACACACACTTTCCAATCAAATCCCAGAAAACACGCATCATCATGCGGTTGAAAGTAGCTAGGGCATTCGTCAAGCCAAATGGCATGACCATGAATTCATAGTGGGCCTGTTCCGTACGGAAGGCTGTCTTGGGATGTCCCTCTCTACAATCCGCACCTGGTGGTACCCACTCTTTAAATCGATTTTCGAGAACACCTTTGCTCCATTCAGCCTCTCAAGAATATAATCTATTCGAGGCATCAGGAATCTACTCTTGATAGTCAGCTTATTGAGTGCACGATAATCGACACACAAACGGGAAGACCCATCTTTCTTCTTGACAAATAATATCGGTGCTGCAAATGGCGACACGCTGGGGCGAATGAAGCCGGATTGCAACAATTCTTGGAATTGGCGGTCCAACTCCGATTCCATTGCCTTGGAAAGGCGATACGGAAACTTGCTCGGGGGTTCTGAGCCTAGGAGGAGGTCAATCTTGTGGTCCTCTGGTCTGGATGGGGGGAGCTGGGAAGGGAGACTATCCCGAAGAAAAATCTTTAGGAACTTTTCATGGAGAGCTGAGTACTTCTTGGAAGCACTTGTTAGAAGTCATCTCCTGTCTTTATCAGACACCAGGGCCTCTGTTGTGGGTGTGCCCGCCCTGTATAGGTGTTTTCTCATTTTTCCTCACTCCACGTATTTTTTCCCCATTTTTTCCTATTTTTCCATGGTGTGGGTGGCTGCCCTATGCTGGCAGGATCACACAGAAGCTGGCCCACTGCACTGAGTTGGCCGACTTCTTTCTGTTGAGGCCATTGTGGAGGTTTTTGGCTGCGACTGGAGGAGACCCAGTCGTGAGGCTGGCGGCCTGTTTCTCCACTAGCTGACTGCATATATGGGGCCATATAAAATGGCCCCATGGCCCCCACATCATTGTATCTAGTTTTCAGATTCGGGATCTTGCGTATAGAGAAGAGTTACACGCCTATCTCTCTCCTTCTCTTGTGCTGTCTATTTTCTGCACCCTACTTGCTCTTGTGGTCTCAGATTTGGTTATCATCTCCGCTGCGTATTTTGACATGGTATCAGAGCCCTAGGCTCTTGAAAGATCTTGGGAGTTTTCTGAGCAAGAGGGGGATTGTTGCGTTGCTGATTGGTGGACTGTTAGGGACTGTATGGGAAGAGAAGTAGCAAGAGGAAGACGGGCTAAATTGCTTGCAGGTTTAAAGTTTTTTTCCCCACCCACCCACCCTTTTTCAGTTACATCCCCGCGATGGCAGATTTGTTAGAGCTGGCTGAGAAGCATGTGAAGATCCCAACTCTCCCCACGTTCCCAATGGACCGTCAGTTGGACGGGAACAATTACGGCATCTCGAAGGTTATGATGGAGTCTGTGCTGGAGTCATATGACCTTGCTGATTTCATCGTTATCGGGGTTCCACGGCAGGAAGCAGAGGAAGGGGAGTTACTGTCAACGAAGAAGGACCGCGAGGCACAAACACAGATGTGGGATCGTGTCAACGCCAGGGTCCAGTCATTTATTTTCCTCAACTGCACACCACAAGTAATCAATCACGTAAAGCATATGACGCTGGCCAAAGGTATATGGCAGCACTTGGCTTCTCTTTATAACAGGGTATCGCCCATGAAGAGGATTTCCTTGGAAGTGCAAATGCGGGTTATGAACCCTACAAAGTCGTCGACGATGCGGGAGCACATTAACAAGCTACAGGCCCTTCAGTAGGAAGTCCTCCAGGCTGGGAAGGAGATATCATCAGAAGATATGGCCATTACTTTGCTGTCCCACTTGCCTGCTCAGTATTCCGCTTTCTACTCCTCTTTGATTACTAGTGGCAGGCTCAGCACCATTACCTGGGAAAGGAGCTTGTGCCCATGGTCTTGGACCAGGAGGAACGTTTCACGAACCCTCCTCACAGCGGACGTTCGGAGGCCTTAACTGGCCAATGGCCGAAAGGCAGGAATATCAACAAGGGCAAAGGGAAGGCTTCACCGGAGAAGTCTTCTGAGAAGAAACCCAACACAGAACGAGAGAAGCTGAAGGCCGAGCGGTCCTGCAATGATTGTGGCGAGAAAGGCCACTATTGGGGAGGAAGTGTCCTAAACGGATTGGGGAAGAGTGTTGATTCTTCAGCCTCAGCTGCAAACACTCCTGCATTTGTGCACTTAGAGATGATGGACTCCGATGCTTCATCGTCTTCGAGCGAGGAGGCAGTTGGCTTCACCACGAAGGATACTCGGGAATGGATTCTTGACAATGGTGCTTCCAGGCACATGACTCCATCCCGTGACTTCTTTTTGGATCTGAAACGGCAGTCAGGTCGCATTTTCATTGGCGACAACTCCACCATTCCGATATACACAGTGAGGGCCGGATGGAGATTATTCCCGACGGCAAGGGAGGCAAGCATGCCTCCCGTGTTCTTTACGTCCCTACTCTTGGTTTTCATGTTCTGTCAGTGTATGAAGTATGCAAGACTGGCTTTCGGGTGGAATTTGAGGAGCATTCAGTTGCTCTACGGGACCGTGAGACTGGCCAGGTTGTTTGGGAAGGCGGTGTGGAGAATAGTATCTACAAGCTCTCTGCACTCTCCTCATTGACAGGTTCTCAGGTCGGAGATCCGTGGCACTTTCGTTTTGGCCACTTAAATGTGGATGCACTGCGGCGAGCTTTTCGGGACCAGATGGTGGTTGGCTTGCCAGATGTTGGCAGCAGGCAAGGACGTCGCAGTTCTTGCATACGTGGTAAGCAGCACAGGGAATCCTTTCCGAAGCACGCTTCCAGGCGGGCATCAAAACCATTGGAGTTGATTCACACTGACTTGTGTGGACCTCAGTAGACACCATCATTGGGAGGATCTCTCTATTTCATGCTGCTTGTTGATGACTGTACCAGATTCACGTGAGTCTACTTTCTTTCACAGAAGGACCAAGCTTTTGCACGGTTCAAGGATTGGCACGTGATGGTGGAAAAAGAGTGTGGATTGTAGGTAAAGACTCTCAAGGCTGACAAAGGGGGTGAATTCTCCTCGAATGTATTTCTCAGATTTTGTGCAAATCATGGCATCAAGAGGGAAGTGGCCAATACAGGATCGCCTTCAGAAAATGGAGTTGTAGAACGCAAAAACAGGACTGTGGTGGAGATGGCGAGGACCATGCTGGAGCATCGTGATCTTCCTCGTCCGTGGGGAGAGACTGTGGCAACGGCTGTCCGTACCCTCAACCGGTCTCCGACGACTTCAGTACCTAATATGACTCCGTTTGAGGCATACTTTGGCAAGAAACCTGATGTCTCGCACTTCCGTGTTTTTGGGAGTGATGCGTATGTACATATTCTGAAAAAGCAGAGGGGGAAGCTTGACTCCAAATCCCGCAAGCTTATATTTGTGGGGTATAATTCTCTTTCCAAGGGATACAGATTGTATGATCTAGAGAGGAATGAGATTGTTGTTAGCCGGGATGTGGTCTTTGATGAGCATGTTCCACTATCCACTGTCGAGGAGCCGCCACTTCTTGGAGATCCAGAAGAGTCTGATGATGATTCCCAGACAATTGTTCCAGTTGATCGACCTCAGTCAGAATAGGAGGTTGAGCCCGCAGCTGGAGTAGAGCCCCCGCAACGGCAGGAGGCTCCACGATCTGTTCGAGTACCCAGGTGGTTGTTGGACACCCTTCGGGAGTCAAGTGTCACGGAGCTACCCTCCGAGTGGACCACAGAGGACGGCCCTCGAAGATCGCACAGAGTCCGCGACAAAAGCAATACAGCGGAGCTTCTTCAGGTAAACTATGCTTTGATGTCTTGTATTATGCGGGTCAAGGAGCCCACTTCCGTTAAGGAAGCCCTCTCACATGATACTTGGAGGAAAGCCATGCAGGTGGAACTTGATGCCATCGAGAAGAACAAAACATGGGAGTTGGTACCGAGGCCGTCGAAACGGTCAGTCATTGGTGTCAAATGGGTCTTTAAGACCAAATATGTGTCAGATGGGTCGGTGGACAAACACAAAGCCAGACTTGTGGCTAAAGGTTATGCTCAGCAGCCAGGCATCGACTACGAGGATACCCTTGCACCGACAGCACGGATGACCACGATTCGGACCATTCTTGCCCTTGCTTCTTCTTAGAGGTGGCCAGTGTATCAAATGGATGTAAAATCTGCGTTCCTTAATGGTAACCTACAGGAGGAGGTGTATGATGAGCAGCCTCCAGGCTTTGTTGTTCCAGGATCAGAAGGGATGGTTTACAGGTTACGTAAGGCCTTGTATGGTCTTAAGCAGGCTCCCAGGGCTTGGAATCATAAGATTGATTCCTTCTTTGTTCGGATTGGTTTTCAGAGATCAGTTGCAGATCCCATCCTGTATCTCTTTCGGGAACGCGGCATGGTTATGATTATCATCCTTTATGTGGATGATCTCATTCTCAACCGCGGTCATGTGGAGCACATTGGTGTGACGAAGGCTGCCTTGTCAAAGGAGTTTGAGATGACCGACCTAGGCTTACTCCACTTCTTTTTGGGATTGGAGATCTGGCAGACCCATAGGGGGTTTTTGTCTCTCAGCAATGGTATGTTCATGAGTTGCTTGAGGCCTTTGGGATGGAGAACTGCAAGCCTATTACTTTGCCGATGGACCCAAACACAAAGTTAACTGTTAATGATCCTTGTGAGCCAGTTGATGTCTCGCAGTTGGTTGGTTCATTGATCTGGTTGCTGAATACCAAATTGGACTTGAGCTTCTCCGTGGGGCTGTTGAGCTCTTTTATGCAGACGCCATTGAAGTCTCATTGGGACGCAAGATTGCGGATCTTGCGGTATCTGCAGAGTACGAAGGATCTAGGACTCTTTTACACAGGAGGGGATGGAGTCAGACTCCAAGGTTGGAGTGACTCAGATTGGGGAGGAGATCCAGACATGAGGAGATCTACTTCAGGTTACAGTTTTACCCTCAGCTCAGGAGCGGTTTCTTGGAGCAGTAAGAGGCAGCCAACTATTGCCCTATCTTCGACAGAGGCAGAGTACCGGACTGCTTGTGGTGCTGCTTGCGAGGTTGTGTGGCTGCGGAGGCTGCTAAGCGAGATTGGGTTTCCACAGAAGGAGCCCACAGTCATCCAGTGTGATAACCAGAGTTGTATAGCTATTGCTCGGAACCCGGTCATCCATGCCCGCACCAAGCACATAGAGATACAGTATCACTTTGTACGTGAGAAGATCTTGGCCGGTGACATCTTGCTACTTTATTGTTCGACGGAGGACAATGCGGCGGACCTCTTCACGAAGTCTCTACCTCAGGCTACGCTCAGGCGGCACTCCAGCTCCCTAGGGTTGATTTCACAGCCAGGAGCTAAGAGGGGGTGTTAGAGGTCATCTCCTGTCTTTATTAGACACCAGGGCCTCTGTTGTGGGTGTGCCCGCCCTGTATACGTGTTTTCTCATTTTTTCTCACTTCCCGTATTTTTTCCCCATTTTTCTCTATTTTTCCATGGTGTGGGTGGCTGCCCTATGCTGGCAGGATCACACAAAAGCTGGCCGACTGCACTCGTGTGCATATGGAACTGGCTGACTTCTTTCTGTTGAGGTCGTGGAGGTTTTTGGCTGGCCGACTGGAGGAGACCCAGTCGTGAGGCTAGCGGCCTGTTTCTCCACTGGCCGACTGCATATATGGGGCCACATGGCCCCCACATCATTGTATCTAGTTTTCAGATTCGGGATCTTGTGTATAGAGAAGAGTTACACGCCTATCTCTCTCCTTCTCTTGTGCTGTCTATTTTCTGCACTCTACTTGCTCTTGTGGTCTCAGATTTGGTTATCATCTCCGCTGCGTATTTTGACAGCATTGGCCACCATCTGGGCTGTCTGGATGTATATCATCGCACAATGTGCGCCTTTCCTGACTGCTCCCTTAGCCTACAAGTGGCTTATGAGCGGAAAGTTCGGAATTCCTGGCTCACACTTAATGGTCACTGGGGCGTCTGACACATTCCGATTAATCTGGAACGTGTGCTTGTCCCACTTGACATCAGGAAGAAACTTGTGAAACCACTGAATGCCCAAAATTATGTCTGCTCCTACAAAAGGGGCAACCATAAAATCACACACAAATTCTATGCCCTGAATAACTAATTTAGCACCTAGAGCTTCATACTTGACGCTCGTTGTCATGCCTGTGCTGAAACCCTCAACCTGTTTGTCCGCCGAAGTCAGGATGAAATGGGCACGCCTAGAGGCCTGTTCCGTGACCACATCCTCCGTACTACCGCTGTCAAACAAGACAACGACTCTCTGGCCACCTATGTAACCAAAGGACTTCAGCAATTCGTTGCGCTCATACTCCTGGTCATGGGCGCCCTTCTGCTTATCTTCGAGTTTCAGGCTAATAATTGCTCCAACTGAAGCACCGGGATTTGAAGGACTAGGGGCAGCCACTGGGGTCTGTGTGGGAGCTGTGCTCACCACGGAAGTTGTGAAGGCAGTGGCGGCGGGCTTTGGAGGCTTTTTAGGACACTCCGAGAAGTATGTCTTTTTGTATGACAAAAGAAACATCTACCCTCCTTCTTGTACTGAGAAAGCTCATCAGCACTCAACTTGCCACCTGTCTTGCTTGCCTCCGCTTTCCGGTCTGGAGTAAGCTTAGATGCATTGTTCGAGTTCTTGGAGCCAGAGGCTCCCGTGCTCTGTCCTGGGGAAGACCCCGTCTGGTTATGGCCTTTCCCCCCCGAGGCCATAGCTTTGGGAGAAGCCGGTTGGGAAGTCTTGGGCTTGCCACCATTATGCTTCATTTATGCACTCTGCGCAAGCGAGAGTGCGTCTTCGAAGGTGGCTGGCCTAAACATACACACCTCCCATTGGATTTGCATGTCAAGGCCATACAAAAACTGCCCTTTCTTGTCCGAGTCAGATAAGCCTAATTGCAAACATAAAGTCGAAATTCTATTGGTAAACTGAAGGACTGGTTGCGCGTTTTGATGCGCTCCCCTGAACTTGTCTCTTCGAGTCGCTCAAGGTAGTGGGGCGGTAGAAACCGCTGCTTAAGGTCGCGGACAAACTCATCCCACACATAAGTTGCCATACCTAATCTGGTGTGGGCATGAGCCCACTGAGTCCACCAAGGGATGGCCTCACCTTCCAAGTACCAACTAGCTAAGATCACTCTATCAATATCTGTCTTTCTAACTGCGGCAAAGTAAGCTTCAAACTGATGCAACCAGGAATAAAGAGTTGTGGGGTCGAGTTTACCATTATACTTATTGAAATTCATTTTCTCGGGAAAATGATTCGAGGGCGCCGCAAGTGTCATTTTGGCGTCCAAAGCTTTGAGGTAACGCTCATGTTCCACGCATCCCATGGTTTCGTCTTCTCGTTGTCGGATCTCCAATGCACGCATCTGCAACTCAAGCAAAGATCTCGGCTACGGTCGTGACCCCACGAGAGGGTCCCTGTGTCGAGTATTTGGAATCTGGGATACGGAAGGAGAGGGAGAAGGAGATGGAAAACATGACGCTAGAGAACGAGTACGCTCTTCCAAAGCCAAAATCTGCGCTTTTTGCTCTTCCAACTTGGTTGTCTGGTCTGCGATTGCTCGCATCATCTCCTGGAACATCTGTGTAACACTCAAGCCTGGTGCCCTAGCTGGGTTGCCCAATGCACTCTCGTCCCATGGTTCTTGGTCCCTCTTGTCGTCGAAGCTCGCCATAGCAGGAAAACGCACTTCCTTTCCGGAGCGCAATCGGATCATCCACTATGTGTGTGGGAGACGTCCGGAGGCTTCCAGAGGCTAAAAACCAACCGTCCTTCGAGGGACATGAGTCACTCCGAAAGGGGTAGTCCACCGGCGTGTAAAAACCAACCACACGAGCGAGAAAAAATTCTGGTTTCTTTGCTGAATCTTTGCACTTGAAGTAGGCTCTGCCACCACTGTAATATGCGGAAGCTTCGGGGAAGATCGGTAACTTCAATGCTCAGAAATCAGCAGACTTTTCGCGACAGAATTAACGCACAAAACTGAATGAAGATGTGCAGAAAAGAGAGAGAGAAATGAAATGAAATGAAATGTTATATTAAATAAGAGAGAGAGGGAGAGAGGGAGAGGACACAGTATTGGGTCCCCAATACCCTCTATAGGGCTCCCACCACGAATGGTGTATTTGCTTTATTAGAATTATGTAAATCTGAAAAGAAAATACAGGAAACTTGACCTTTCTTGGCTGAGATAACTCTGCCCTTGACCTGCAGTCCTTCACCCCTTTGCGTTAGCAAGCCCTTGGCTGTCCTGGCCCTTGTTTGCCTATGAGATAACACAATGGATTGTGGGCTCATCTATTTATACTACCAAATAACAGCAGTCGGCCAGCTATTATCCAGTCGGCTGGCAGAAATTCAGCCCACGACTGTAATTAGCAATAAATGCTGAAATAAATCAAATAAAAGCTGCGCATCACTCGCTTGATGGCTGGGCACTAGGCGCTTGATTCCTAACAGATCTGGGCACTGTCTGAATGCTGTTTGGAGCCTGGGCAGCAGTCCCCTAGGGCTGGATAACCAGTTGGTTACCCTTGCAAGAGCCCTGGGACTGTCCTAAAGCACTTCTATGGCCCTCCCATGGCTGGTGGGTACAGCCAGGGCCTTCCTGGCCCTCATGGGGGTGGTTTACCCTGTCCCCATGCCCACACAAGGACTTGGGGTAGCCCTATGGGCTGGCCCCTTTTCCTAAAAGCAAACCCTAACTATCTACACAATGATCTGGCATCCAATACCATACCAGATACACAGAATCACTGACATCATTCCAGAGGGAGACTCACAGCGCGGACTGGCACTGTTTCATGTGCAGGACAATGCACACCTGACCTTGGACTCATGTGCAGGACAATGCACACCTAACCTCGGACGACTGGGATGGATCCCTCGCTGACTCGTCCCGGACTGGGCTCACGGGGGACCAGTTTACCATCCCAGGTCCTGCACCTTCTGTACAGATATGTCGACGTGGCATCCAAGTGCGGGATGCACGTGACAAGCACCATCTTTCCGAGGGGCATACTCACTGCTTCGGAAGATTTTACCAGGCAGGAGCCACACTTTTTGGTCTCCCTCTTTTGACCCCTTGGGGACACACGGAGGAGTTTGTATTTTTGTCAGCGAGCAGCTATTGTCAGCACTGTGACAAGCTCGGGTGTCAGTCTCTAGGCGAGCACACTGGGTTACCATTATGATTGGAGAGGACTATGTGGGCTTCCTCAATGTTCATGCCCCAAACACCGCAGTAGGTAGAGCCATATTTTGGAGCACAGTCTGTCAGGCACTTCCTCGAGCTAACTTTTGGTGCATGGGTGGAGACTTAAACATGATCGAGTTAGCGGAGGACAGACTTGGAGGAGGCACGGCTACAATCTCAAGCATAGAGTACTCTGCATGGGAGGAGTTGATCCTGGCATGGGACAGGACCCTTGGCATCTCCCAAAGTTTCAACGCAACCCCGGGAGCCTATGTTTCTCGCGGTCCGATAGGAGGAGCACCAACCCCAACCTCTCTCGACTTGACAGGTTCTATGTGGATGAGTGGGCTTGCGGTCGCGGGAGCATGATCGGCAGCTTTGTGGACACCACTTTTTCTGATCACGCTTTGGTTATCCTGTTGTTAGAGGACCCCTAGAGGTAAGACAGGCATGTGAGCACTAGGATCCCGGACAGCCTCATATAGGACCCCGAGATTTGCAGTAGGATAGAGCAAATATGGACGGGACTGGATTTTATCACAGGCTCTGCCGCGTGCACCTTGGTGAGAACAGCAATTTTTTGCAAGAGGCAACACAGAGCACATTGGAGGGATTTCGTGAGCAGGAGAGGAGCCTAAGGAGGGGTCTCACTTCTCTCCAGCGGCTTAAGGAGAGTTCCCCCGATAGCCTATGGATTGAGAGTCAACTTGTTGCCGCCCACATAGAGATCAGAGACATCGAGGACAGGAGGGTGGGTACAGGTACCATGTCAGAGCTTCCTTTTGGACCCAAGCCGACGATAGAGTCACGGGGGATTTCTTTGAGATTGCAGGTCCCCATAGGTGGAGAGATGGTATTCACAGGTTGTGTGGCCAGGACGGAGTTATTGTTTCTAATCCCCCCATGTGAGAGCCATCACCACTGATTTTTTCTGATCCCTCCTCACGGGCGCCTTGTTATCCCCACAGGTGATGGATGTGCGCAAGAGGGTCTGGCGGCACATGAGGGATGTGGTCCCCCCCGCTCTACGGTACTTCTTATTGACTCCCTTCATAGCAAAGGAGCTAGCGGAGGCATTGACGCCTCTTCCTAGGGGAAAATGCCTGGGGGCGGACGCGCTTCCTGTTTCCTTCTTTCTTCACCATTGGGATCTCATGGAAGGGTGCCATGAAATTATGATCATAGGTGCCATGCCAGAGAGGCTTTCAGAGGGTTTGATACACTTGATTCCTAAGGAGGGTGGTGACAGATTGGAGATCCATCACCCTTTGTGGGACCGCCTACAAGCTCTTGGCCAAGGCCATCAGCCGGAGACTTCAGCTTTTCCTCCCAAACTTGGTCCGTGACACTCAGACAGGTTTTGTTTAGGATCGGAGCATTCTAGCTTTGCAATGGATCCTCATCCGCTGTCAGCGCGGCAGTAGCGGCCGCCTCTCACCAATGGCAATACCAACCAACAGATGGTGTAGAACATATGTGCCTGTGAATAGGCTTGATTGATAACGAGTGAGGAGGAAAAAGGCAAAATATAAATGTGTCCAATAAAAGACCAGATCTCACACAACAAACGAGATGCACAATATTCTAACATGTAGATACTCTTGGACACCCTGTCCTAACATTGCAAGACCCAAACACGACCCAAGATGAGCCCGTATGGTCATGAGAGGTGGGGACCCTACGTAGAAGTTTCTAGTACATCTTTATGGGCCAAGACTACACTACGGATGATGGCACGAACTATGACAGCTGACCTACGTGGCCGCCCCGTGTAGACCTATATGGATACAAGACCAACCCCTTCTCCCAATTCATCAGTCATCACTGTGAGTTTACTCCCTAGCTTCTACCAGCATAGAACCTCCATTTAGCAGTTCCGAATCAGCCATCGAAGCTCCCTTCACTCCCTTCATAGGAGCACATGGGTGTAGGGCTTTGCTATCTATTGTATCTCACTTCAGTAATACAATACTCTTCTCTTTCTCTATTATTGTGCAATTTGAGTTTTAAAGTTGTGTTGAGAAAGATCCTACTTCTTGTGAGTGTTGTCTTGTATACACCACACTGTTATCGTGTATCATCTCCTGTTGGTGGCTTTTATGGTGTTTACGGGGACCATTTCTATGCTCTGGCATTCCCCATATTTTCTCCCTATTTTCCCCTATTTTATGGGCCTTTGATGTGGGTTGCCCACCCTTTTATGGAGCTTTTACCTATTTTTCAGGTCGTGTAGGGGACTAGGAGGCAGTCGGCCAGCTCATATAGGAGTATATATATGTGCTGCCCTCTTCCTCACTTTCCATCATTCCTTGATCATTCTTGATTATCAGTCTTGATCACTTTGGTAAGCACCTTCAGCCCTCTGCCTACAGAGTCCACTCCTCGCCTACGGGCTGGTTGTATCCACTCTTTTCTTGAGGATTAGTGCATCAGAGTTTTGTTGTTTCCTCTCATCTCTCTCTTGGAGCTTCAGCATTTTTGTCATTTGTCTACATCTTTCCGCTGCCCTTTGACATGATTTCAAAGCCCAGAGGCGTCTAGACCTGGAATCGCTGATTGGAGGCTGATTGGTACTGATTTTTTGTTTTCACGAAAACTCGGTGGCTGTCTGTAGTGGTTCATACCTGTGTTTTCTTCTCTGGAGGGGCACATCTGCATTTTCTGCGTTTTTTTCTCCTCTCCACTCTCTTTCTATCCTGCCCACCCTCCCTACAATTGCAAAGAGCAGATCTTGGGCTGTTTTGGTGGCTGTGTTTTTCAGAGGAGGTACATCATGGCACTCATCCAACCTCGGGCAGTCCAGATACCCACTCTTCCGACTTTTCCTTCAGATGCTGAGTTGGATGGCACAAGTTGGATGGCACAAACTACAACATCTGGAAAGTCATGGTGGAAGCAGTCTTGGAGACTTATGATCTTCTGGAGTGCATCACTCGACCGGGGGCAGGCTGCAGCCTGTGGATTATAGTTTCTTCCGATGTCTTCTGACATAAGGGACAAATATGCTTGAGGAGACAGTAGCGCCTATCCGGATATGTGTGGTTTTCCACCACTCCAAACCCTCTATGCCAGAAAATGGTGCAATGAGCTTCTCTTTCCCCTTGAGTGCAACCCACTTGGTATTTCTTCCAAGGGTAGTGTCTATATTGCTTTACAAAAAATGCAAACTTGAAAAGTTCTCTCACCATAAAGATGCATATGAGAGCTCAAAAAAATAGAAAAACCCAATGTTTGGCATGCTCATAATGGTGAGGTTTTGACTTTGGCTGGTTAATCTTCTTTTTATTGCTTGGCCTTGATATACTTGGAAATAGATGACTCCAGCAGAGGAGGCATACTTGATCAATCACTGATCCTTAATGGCTCGAAAAAAGATAAGAGGTGATTACGATAAATTACTTGATTAACAAAAATAAGTTTTCTGTTCGTAGCGTAGAAAAAGAGGCACTTTGGAGCAAAACTAAGTTTTATGTTCTTAGTGAAAAAATAAGTTTTCTGTTCTTAGTGCAGAAAAGGAGGCACTTTGGAGCATAAATTTAACCAAGAAATCAATGGAGTTCCACCAAAATAGCTTTAGGGCTTCAACAACAGTGTGTGCACTGTAGTTCTACTACAATAAACACATCATTAAGCTCTTTAATCAAAGATTAATCTTTAAATTACCTGAATGAGTTATAGAGTCGACAACGTATTCAAAAATGATGCTTGTAAAGCTCTACATTTAGGGTTTCCTCCAAATCAAGAGGCGATTGATGCAGAGATTCCTACTATGGTGACGACGTGTAGCATATTTCACTAATACCTCCTGCCTGCGCCTATGCCAATGTGTTGGTGGATTCTCCTAGAGTTACTTTCACCTAGTGATGGATTAATTCATCAATGTTACAAGGCTTTCTAACCTTTGAACCTATTTGCTCTTATTCCCATGATATTTTGGTGTTTATTTCAACAAGGAGGCCTAGGGCTTCCTTGATAAGTTTTTGGGTTATAACCAAGTGGAGATAGACCCAAATGACCAACATGAGATAGTATTTTCCACGGAATGGGACACTTATGCGCATACAAAGTTATGCCATTCAATGCCCCAAGCACTTTCTAAAGGCTCATGTGCATAGCATACAAGAAATACCTTAGAGTTCTTGACGTTTTCATGGATGATCTTTGTGTCAATTCCAAATGGAAAGCACATCCCTAGTGCCTGAGGAAGATACTTGAGATATGTAGATTGTACCGAATATTCCTTAACCCACTTAAATGCCAATTTTGGGTGAGACATGGGATAGTACCTGACCACTTCGATTCCTAACATGGTATATCAAGGATGATAGCAAGGTAAATTGATTCTTGAGCTCCCACCACCCACAAACTTCAAAGGTGTCCAATGATTCATGGGATATGTCAGTTACTACAAAAGATTCATAATCTTATACGTCGACATAGCTAGACCCTTGTATAGACTTACCATCTTTGAGTGTACAGAGGAGAGTAAAAAGCCTATGATACTCTCAAGAAATCCTTAGCAAGTGTACCAATCCTAAGATCTCTCAACAGGGATATTATCTTCCACGTGCACATTGATGCTTCAATCTTTACTGTGTATTGGCATAACCAGGAGAGCATATCATGGATTTCCCTATTAGCTTTGCTAGCTGCCAATAAAATGACACTGACAATAGAACTACGCCACTACAGAAAGAGAAGGGCTTTCCATGGTCTACGTAGTAAAGAAGTAGTAATTCATTAGGAAAAATTTGGGCGCATTTTTGGGCCCTCTAAGGGAATTTTTTGCCATCTTTGCCTTGAAAATGGGGGCCGCGGTGAACATTTCTTACCTTATGTTAAAACTCCATCATATGACATATCATTAGAAAGATCATGAAAAGTAGATCTTATAATTTCAAACTCCAAAATATTTGGAATCGCTAAGCTCAAAATATACCATTTTTCTCAAAATCAACTTTAAAGGCTACCGTGATAACGGTCCACATTATCACTTTTGAACCTGCTTTTTGTACATCTTCCATGGGTCATGTCCAAACCCCATCATGTTATATATCAATGGAAAGATCTTGAAGAGTAGATTTTATATATGCAACCTCCGAAAAAATTGGAGTTGATTTACAAAAAGTTTACCATGGCCCCATTTTTAATGATATGGCATTCTTTAGAGGGCCCAAAAATGAGCCCAAATTTTTCCTAATGACCTTTTGGCGACCAAATTCATTTTTTTTAATAGACCATCGAGTGCTTCCTTACTTGGTCAATAAGTCTTTCCCTACAACAAGGATAACCTGATGGATTTTGATCTTATTAGAGTTTGATTTCACTTCAACCGTGCATAAGGGCTCGCAGCCTATGCATATCGATCACTTGTCGTGCATCCCTAATGGAGAACCATGGAGGAAGAACTACTAGATGCCCCACTATTCAAACTATGCATTATTCCAGAATGGGCTAAAGAGATAGTCCATTATTTAGCTGATGGTCTTTCCCAAGAGAGACTCCTCAGACAGAGCATGATGCCTTATTAAAAAGGTAGCCCCCTACCAGTTGATTATGGGGCAACTACACAAGCTGGGCCAAGATGAAATAAAGAGGCAATGTCCTCAGGAGTTTGAATATGTCGATATCTTGGAGCAAGCCCACTCTGGTGTGGCGAGTGGATATTTTTTAGTGCAGACACCACTATAAAGAAAGTCCTACTCTAGCAAGCCTATGGTGGCCTATCTTGCTTGGAGAAGCAACAAAATTTGTAAAAGGTTACAATGAATGTCAACATTTTGTTGGGGTTCATAACCATGTAGAATGCCCCTGAATCTTATAGTTTCCCTATAGCCATTTGAGAAATGGGGTATTGACTTCATCGGACCCATTATTCCAATTGCTCGAGAAACTCAAGCACATTTTATCATTGCCGTGTACAGACTATTGTACCAAATGGGTGAAGGCCCATGCTACCACAAAGGCTGATGCTAGAGCAACAACTAAATTCCTTTATAAGAATACAATTACTAGATTTGGGTGCCCACTCAAACTAGTAAGAAATAGAGGGACTCACTTTATCATCAATGATGTGATCAAGTTCGCAAATTCATGGTAGTATATGGCAAATCCTCACCCTACTATCCCAAGGCTAGTGACCAAGCTAAAAGCACCAACAAGATTATATATGCTCACCTGACAAAGACAGTTGAAGGGTCACGAAATGACTAGGAATAGAAGTTAACAATGGCTCTATGGATGTACATAATTGTTTACAAGGTGGCCATCCACACCACCCTTTCAACTTGATTCTTAGTACTAAGCACTTAAGAATTGATGTCAAGGAAAGATTAACAAGAAACATCCTGACTGATTGTCGAGCTCAAATGCTTAGGGAAAACCACACTACACGCAGTCTATAAAATGAGTGTGGAAAAGTTGTGACATAATGAATGGTTCCACAAGAAGCTCAAAGATAAAGAAGTAGAAGTCGGGGATATGGTTCTCATGTACCATTCCTGGTGTACAACAAATTCTTTGGAGGCCATTCACCAAAAGAAAGAAAATAAAATAAAAGAGGTTATAACGAAATAAGAGGCCCAAGGAGAGGCTAAGGCTAGGCAAGACAAGCTGCGCAACCACATCTCCAACATGGCCCAAGTCGTTGACCTAGAAGAGGAAGGCTGGGAGATGATGGCTGGCCATAACTATAGAGACTGGTCTAGAATAAAAGCTAGCACTTGTGGACATGGGAATTCACCATAACCTAATTTCCTATGAGACTTGGTGTGTGCTACAGCAATCGTTATTGACCCCCAGAAAAGCAAGGGTGGAAGGCATGAACTCGTTTACAAATCACATGCATAGGAGCTTTTAGTGCATGTTTCACATTGGGAATAACCCCTTGGAAGGGAAATTTTATGTTGTGCCTACAAGTACCATGCATAAAGAAGTGCAGCCACCTAAGGAACCCCATACGCTGTCCATGCCACTCAAAAAGAGGCCAATTCTTTACTTGCCCGCCCCCCCAGGGTAAGTAACCAAGTTTCTTTAAAAGCATCACCCATGCTATATCAACCCTCGAAATCGCATGTCCCCCTGACACAACTTGTCTCTCCAAGGACTGCTGACCTAATTAACTATTGAGAAATATGGTGCCATGGAGCGCAAGTCTTGGTAGGAAGTGAGTATTTAGCACCTAGCAATTAGCCACATGGCAAGCAAGCATAATCCCACATGAGCAAGCAAAGTCACTTTATACTCACCTCATATAAAAGAGGCCATTTTTAAGTAACCAAAACATGCAAGCTATCTTAAGTTTTTCCATGAGTACAAGTCTCAATCTTGTAACCTAATGGAACTTGAGTCTGAGGTGCCAGTAACGTTGGTCGCTTTTGGTTGCTCCCACCATTACCACTTTGTCTTGGTACTTTCCTTGGTAACTTAAGAAGTTAGGAGTAATGATGGTATGACCTTAGGTATCCAAATGCTCGTGTTATCTTTGTAATACACTTTGGCCACTAGAAGGACATTAGGCACACTCCATCTTTGAGTATCACTTCTTTGGCGGGGTTGCCTTCTTTGATGGGATGGTTTTGCCCATGTTGCTTTAGGTACCCAGAGTTGTTTTTTACTTACATATTATCCTTGAGCTTCTAACAACTCCTTCCTAACAAACCATGTCTTTAGTTTGGGACAATCTTTTATTGCCTTGCATTGTAAACCGCCTTGTGGATGTGGCTATAATTGGTTTATGATGTTCCTTTTGCGGGTATCCAAATTTACTTTTGACCCTCATAGTATCCTTGTGCTAGGAGTATTGCTTTGGTACCCATCATTTGTTACCTTCATTATGGAAACTTTGGTGTTATTAAGGACTAGTGGGCTTGGGCAGTTGTGGCAAGTTTGATTTTGCAAGGTTAGGAATGTTAGTAGCATGGGTGTTAATGTTGAGAAATATGGCGCCATGGAACACAAGTCTTGATAGGGAGTGTGTATTTAGTACCTAGGAATCAGCCACATGGCAAACAAGCACAATCTCACATGAGCAAGCAAAGCAAATTTGTACTCACCTCATATAAAAGGGGTCATTTTCAAGCAATCAAAACATGCAAGCTATCTCAAGTCTTTCTATGAGTACAAGTATCAATCTTGTGACCTGATTGAACTTGAGTCGAAAGCTTCATTATCACAATACACTCATCATCATGAGTAATCTTAGGCTTCACCCACTTTAGCATTCTCTTAACTACCATAGCTCACACCATAGCTATCTTACATGAGGTACTCATATTTTCTAACATGTTATCAGAGCCATCTCTCTCCTCATAGGTCACCTTAGTCCTAGCCCATCCGTACGTACCATAAGCTACTCATTTTTAGTGTCATTAGTACTTTTAGTACAAGCTTATCCTCTTTCATATTGTGTGTAGAAGAAGCTATAGCATTGGAGCTCTGAGATCTCCTCACTCTCTCCACCATTGATGATGAAGCCATCTTGGGGATATCTTTCCCAACCCTAGGTGGCCCTCTAGTTTAAGACTTTTACTTTCAATTCACGCGCAGTCACCACAACTTTGTAGAAAACAAACACAAGCAGAAATGTGTAGAGTTGGGAAAGATATCCCCAAGATGGCTTCATCAATGGTGGAGAGAGTGAGGAGATCTCAGAGCTCCAATGTTGTAGCTTCTCCTACACATACTATGCAAGAGGATAAGGTTCTATGGCTCACCTCAATCCTAGCCCATCTCTACACACCATGAGGTGCTCATTTTAAGTGTTTTTTGCACTAATCATTGTGATTAGTAGAACCTTATCCTCTTACATATTGTGTGAAGGAGAAGCTATAGCATTGGAGCTCTGAGATCTCCTCACTCTCTCCACCATTGATGAAGCCATCTTGGGAATTTCTTTCCCGACCCTAAGTGACCCTCCAGCTTAAGGCTTTTACTTCAATTCGCGTCTTCAATTCGCGTACAGTCACCATAACTTTGTAGAAAACCAACGTAAGCAGATACGCGTAGTATTCAGCAAGATATCCCCAAGATGGCTTCATCAATGCTGGAGAGAGTGTGGAGATCTCACAGCTCCAATATTGTAGCTTCTCCTACACGCACTATATGCAAGAAAATGAGGAAATACTAATCACAATGATTAGTACTAATGACACTAAAAATGAGCAACTCATGGTGCGTAGAGATGGACTAGAACTGAGGTGAGCTATGGGGAGAGGGATGACTTTGATAACATGTTAAGAAACATGAGTACCTTAAGAAAGATAACTATGGTGTGAGCTATAGTAGTTAAGAGAATGCTAAAGTGGGTGAAGCCTAAGACTACTCATGATGATGAGTGTGTTGTGCTAATGAAGCTTTGCTTTAGACTCAAGTTCAATCAGGTTACAAGATTGAAACTTGTACTCATAGAAAGACTTAAGATAGCTTGCATGATTTGATTGCTTGAAAATGGCCTCTTTTATACGAAGAGAGTACAAATTGACTTTGCTTGCTTATGTGGGATTATGCTTGCTTGCTATGTAGCTGATTTCTAGGTAATAAAGACTCACTCCGTACCAAGACTTATGCTCTATGGCACCATATTTCTCAACATTAACAACCATGCTACTAACATTCCTAACCTTGCAAAATCAAACCCACAAGTACCCAAGCCCACTACCCCCTAACAACACCAAAGTTTCCATAATGAAGGTGACAAATGGTGGGTGCCAAAGAAATACTCCTAGCACAAGGGACAAAAGCAAATCTAGATACCCAAATGAAAGGAACATCATAAACCAATGATAGCCACACCACAAGGCAGACCACAATGCAAGGCAATAAAAGCTTGCCCTAAACCAAAGACATGCTTTATCAGAAAGGAGTTGTTGGAAGCCCAAGGTTACTATGCAACTAAAAAACAAATCTGACTACCTAAAGCAACGTAGTCAAAACCATCTCGTCAAAGAAGGCAACCCCGCTAGAGAAGTGATACTCAAAGATGGTGTGTGCCTAATGCCCTTCTAGTGTCCCAAGGGTATAACAAAGGTAACACGAGCATTTAGGTACCTAAGGTTATCCCGTCATTACCCCCAACTTCTCCAAACACCAAGGAAAGCACCAAGGTAAAGTCGCATAGGGAGCAACCAAAAGAGACCAACCAACGCTACTGGTACCTCAGGCTCAACCTCAGCAAAACGTAAGGAATCATGGAACCCAAGGCTATCGCCAACACGATGAACACGAGATTCTCTTTCATCCACCTTAGAAGTTTATGCTACAACTAAAAGCCAGGAACCAGAAATTTCCCTAAATGGGCCAAACACAAGTACCTCACCCTTGTCAAAGAAGAAGGACACCCACCAAAAGACCAATAAAAATTGTCAAAGAAAGCAATAAAAAGAGTTGAGGGAAAAAATGGAGATGGAGAGAGGAAAGCAAAAATAGAAGAAAGCAAGAGTGATGGAGAACTATGAGAAGGAGAGTCATCACGGAAGTCGAAACTAATCACACGTAAGTGATTCTCTGATCATTACCTTTCTAGGTACATCTCACGATGGGGGGGGCATGGTGGGTGAAAACCTGGTCCATAGTACCACCCATCTTCAAGATCGCTATAGTGATCACAACACTAATAATTAAGTGCACTTCCATAGACATGGTCCAACACCGCACTTGCATATTCACTAAGGGCCTTTTTGCATGCAAATCTCTAAAAAATTACTTGTACAAAATGTGCACACATGTTCACTTTGTGCACGCATGTTCGATGTTGGGTATGCACGTTATATGATGTGCACGCACGTTCACTCTGTGCACACACGTTCCATCTATGCATGCACGTTCTATGATGTGTATGCATGTTTCACTTTGTGCACGCGCATTCTATGATGCGCACGCGCATTCGCTTTTTTGCACACGTTCCATCTGTGCTGCACAGGCACTGTCACAGATACCATAGGTGTTGACTTGACCATGGCCCTAACTTTGGATGAGATATCTAACAAGCCTTGCACATGCCCAGGGTAACCGAACCGTATTAGAAGCTTAGTGGCACACAAGGGATGATATTATCACCAAGACCTACCAACAAAGATGGTGTGAAGTGGGAAGACATCCCTCGCCCTGACTTGGTTACCGCTACCATAATGCTCACCATGTTCATAAACCTCACATGGACATATCAATTTGGCTGATGCAACCTCTCCCATGCCATAATTAGGCTGATCACAACCACCACGAGCTACATAACATCTACACCAACAACCCTACCAGCAAGTTCAAGGCTGCCATGATCCTCACCAAAGTCATCTACTATGTCGTAAGTTCGAACCATATAGTTACCAAGGTGTTGCCACCCCAACCAAGCTCGTTCTACAACACGCCCCTTTGGCTCCCTCACCCACACACTATCCTCATCCCAAAAATCTAAAGCTGGATTAGGAGATGTCTGGCCCACTAACGCTTTTGCCGAATTCTTGGAGACCAACTTGATGGACACACCCATAAGGTAGGTCGCCAAGCCCCCAAAGAGCACGTGTCAGGAGCCTGTCAGGAGGTCCCTCTACTCGATCATTTCACATTGCTGAAGAAGTGCCTGAAGGTGTCAGGTGCACATTCTCCTTTTCCAACATTAGATTCTCAAGTTCTTATGAAGCAATACAAAACATCACAGAGACATACAAATGGATCCACAAAGGCCACCTCACCTTAACAAAGAGTTTCTCGCATGGGCAATCCTCAACTCTCAGGGTCGCCTCCCAAATCTCCGAGTAGCTTTTAGTTCTATGATCCACAACCTTGCAGGTCACATGATCGAGTTCATGGCATGATAGAAAGAGCAAACTGACATGGCATAGTAAGCACTTGTCATTGCCCAAGCCAATTGTGCCCAGGAGCTGAAGACATAGAGAAAGACGACGATTGCACTCAATGACCAGCTTATAGGCTCTCAAGGCCGACTCTAGGATCCGCCACTGTGAGAGTTGGACCTTATATGCACACAGAAGTTGAGGGAGTGGGACCAGCAAGGGCTCAGTCCCAGGAAGAGCTCACAAGGGTAACCGAGATCCCAAGCCCTCCATGAAGAAAGAGAATGAGGAGACCAATGACATTGTCATAGACAACGACAAAGATGACAACGATGCATCAGGCAACAAGGAGCAACCAAAAAAGGAGCACCATGCAGGTTCAGACGTCAGTGGCCTGAGCGAGGCACCCCAAGACCATGACAATTCCCCATTAAGCCCCTCTTCTGATACACACATTCCTGAAGCTTCTACTAAACGCAAAACCCAAGAACTTTATGCCTAACCCTCAATCTCAGCTCCCCCTCTTATTGCCTCCACTTTGACACCCGCCACTCTGCCCAAGATTACACCCCTTGCCTCTCCAACACCACCATCCCTCCTTTTGTCTCCCAAACCACCCCCATCACTTACATCCTTAGGGGACATCCTAAATAGACTACCAAGGCCTCCACTTCACAAGACAATTGCCACCTTTGACCCCACATGTAGCAACCTCATCTTTGGGAGTACTAGAAGAAGAAAGAATCCCAGCACCTCCAATCGGAGAGCACGAATAGATATTATCCCCCCTCCCCCCCATGAAAGCCATTTCAGCTAGCAAGACCCACTCGACAAAATCAACATTGACAGAGCCATTCGAATCCTAGAGCAAAGGCATAACCCCAACCCCACACTAGATCTCAACAGAATCCTAGGCATCTACCTCATCAAAGTTTATCCGGAAGAAAAGTTCAACCAATGATCAAGACCATATTGCAAAAGGAATCGTGGTGGATACAAAAGGCCACAAGCCCGAGCTAACTTATTTGGAAATGGTCTTCAGCCCAAATATTGAAAAGAATTTCGTTATGTGCCTAGGTACCTCCGCATTAGCCCCATCTATTTTCCCATCAAACGAAGATGAGCCTGATAACTCTTCGACAAAGAGCTAGAGAAGAATCTGAAGCTACAGTTCAACTTTCCCTAAATACCTTTACCTTGGCCACCCCTCCTCCTCAACAAGGCTTGCATACTTCGCACCATGCATACGTTCATCCAGGATTATGACGAAGTGCCCAATTCCTGACATTATCATCACTATTCGCTTCTTCTGCTTCATCATCGTTCTTCTAGTGAAGTTTCCAAATTCACACCCTTTTGATGAAGGTCTCCAAGGCATGGCCTTCGATATCAACAAAGTCCCCACTCTTCATTGACAAATACTCAACTACTACAACAAGCAAGTCCAATGGATGCAAGATTCGCAACTACTCACAAACAAAGACATGTTCGGGACCACCTAGACATCCTACAAAGCTTTCCACTACACCACCTAGTATACAAAGTCCTGGTTTGACTTCTACTGAAATTTCACGACTTCTACCACTAACTCCCATTGAGCTTCCTGTCGATTCCAAGGAAAGAACTGTGATTAAGAACGGGGGTATGTTAACCACATTGACTAACATTACTCCATACGCATGGTAACATTTGCAAGCCATTCTTTTTGTACCGTGTTAAGCGCTTCATGTAAATGATTATGAAAAATCTCCGAGCTTTGGATAGCCGAGCATTGTAAATATGAGTCTTGTATATAAGACATTTTGACTAATGAGAAAACCCATATTCCATTCTCATAATTGAGTTTAAGTCTCTCTTGCTCTTGTAATTGATGCTTGCTTGTATGCCTTCTTCTCTTGTTGCATGCTTACTTGAGAATTGTGTGGGTGAGTGATGGTGTGTTGATGCTAGTTCTCTTCTCCCTCTCTCCTTCTCTTTCATTCTCCCCCATGCTCTCACTCACACAAAGGCATTGGAATAGAGATTGAGCTTTCCATAACTCTCTCTCTCTCTCTCTCTCTCTCTCTCTCTCTCTCTCTCTTTGCTTGCAAATCTTCCTTGTAGTGACAACAGGAAAGGTAAGGCTAAGAACCCTAGCTCTCCACAGGCAAGGGTTTCTCTACTAAGAGTAGCTAGAGATGCAAGTCGATAAGACCTTTGCATTCTTCCTCGTCTTCTCTCTATCGTGTAAGGCTCAAGTGTTCCCAAATCAATACGTAACACGCGGAAGCTCTGGGGGTCTTCTTTCAGCCCTAAACACCACTGAGAACATGCTGATGCAAAAACGCAAACAGAAGGGAGAGTAGAGAGAGAGAGAGATATGGCTGGAAGTTCAGTATATTCATATGGTACAAAAAGATACCTAATCTACAGCCCTAGGTTGCCTTCATACAAAAGGTGGTATACACCCAAAATCTGTCCTAGTTTGAGACCCATTCCCTAGAGGAATGAATGATCTTAACAATGAGCACATTCGCTATTTATAGCCCCTTTGGATACAAGGGAAACTGGCCGACTCCTGGTCGGCCAGCAGCATTGGCATATACTCCATAAAAACTAGTCTGGCAGCCCTGTTCTCCATAAACGCTGAAGCGCTTGCTGCAGCCGCCAAATCTGGTACAGCTAACTCCCTGGTCATGTAGCCGATAGCACCCAAGTTTCCTCTCCAAGTCCTGATCTTAACAATGAGCACATCGGCTATTTATAGCCCCTTTGGATACAAGGGAAACTGGCCGACTGCTGGTCAGCCAGCAGCATTGGCATATACTCCATAAAAACTGGTCGAGCAGCCCTGTTCTCCATAAACGCTGAAGCACTTGCTGCAGCCGCCAAATCTGGTACAGCCGACTCCCTGGTCATGTAGCCGACGGCACCCCAAGTTTCCTCTCCAAGTCAACACTGCCAAACAACACTCTGTGCTCCGTCTTATGGTTTTAATGCTCTTTTTCTTGGCTACCCCTTCTGGATTAGCTCTGAGAATGTCCATGGTATTTCATGCACATGACATCCCCCTCTGCTAAACTTGATGACGGGATTCCAACTTGTTCTTGGATGACTGTCATCATCCCACTCTATTCCGGAGTCCCTCTGTCATCCATCCAACTCTGGCAACCCTTTTCACTGAAAACCCGGCCCGGTCTCCAACACCACTCTAACTCTGAATAAGATCTATGCATATGTTCCATCCAATCCCCAATCCATTCCTGCCCTGACTTTGAACACTGTCTTGGTCTTCATTCCTGAGAAATGAGTCTAGCGCTCTCACATCACCCCTTGGAAGATAATCCTCCCTTGGGATCGTTGCCCGAGAACCTATCTGCTCACAAGACTGCCATCCCCTCTGGCTTTGTGGAACACCACCAACAAACCTCCTAGGAGCTCTTCCGGATCTTGTGTTCCTTGCCTTGGGCTTCGTATCCGTGTGCTTTCCTGTACCTTGGACCTATACACCATCATATGGGACTGAATCAGTGTTTAGCTTTGCTGAGCCTGATGCTATGATACCAATGTAATACGCGAAAGCTCTGGGGGTCTTCTTTCAGCCCGAAACACCATCTAGAACATGCTGATGCAAAACGCAGACAGAAGGGAGAGTAGAGAGAGAGAGAGAGAGAGAGAGATATGGTGGAAATTCAGTATATTCATATGGTACAAAAAGGTACACTTCTACAGCCCTAGGTTGCCTTCATAAAAAAGTGGAAAAACACCCAAAATCTGTCCTAGTCTAAGACCCAACTCAAAGGAGTTGAATGACTCTACCAATGAGCATATGCACCTTTTTTTAGGCCTTGGGACACATGGAGAACTGGCCAACTGCTGGTCGGCTAGCCTTCTTGGCATATACTTCATAAATGATGGTTGGGCAGGCCTGTTCTCATAAACGCTGAAGCACTTGCTGCAGCCGCCATGATGTGGTACAATCGACGCCTCTTGTAAAAAGCAACCGACAGCACCCCTTCCTTGTTTTCCATGCCTTGCATCAAGTCCATCACTGCCAAACAGCACTTCATGCTCCGTCTTCTGGTTCTAATGCTCTTTTTCTTGGCTGCCCCTTCTAGATTAGCTTTGAGAATGTCCATGGCATTTCATGCACATGACATCCCCCTCTGCTAAACTTGATGACGGGATTCCAACTTGTTCTTGGATGACTGTCATCATCCCATTCTTTTCCCAAAGTCCCTCTGTCATCCATCCATCCCTAGCAACCCTTTTCTCTGAAAACCTGGCCCGGTCTCCAAAACCACTCTGACTCTGAATAATATCTATGCATCTGTTCCATCCATTCCCCAATCCAATCCTACCCTGACTCTGAACATTGTCTTGGTCTTCATTCCTGAGAAATGAGTCTGGCACTCTCACATCACCCCTTGGAGGATAATCCTCCCTCGGGACCGTTGCCCGAAAACCTATCTGGCTCACATGACTGTCATCCCCTCTGGCTTTGTGGAACACCACCAACAAACCTCCTGGGAGCTCTTCGCGATTCTGTGTTCCTTGCCTTGGGCTTCATATCCGTGTACTTTCATGTACCTTGGACCTGTACACCATCATATGGGACTGAATCAGTGTTAAGCTTTGCTGAGCCTGATGCTCTGATACCAATGTAACACACGGAAGCTCTCGGGGTCTTCTTTCAGCCCTACACACCACTGAGAACATGCTGATGCATAACGCAGACAGATGGGAGAGTAGAGAGAGAGAGAGAGAGAGAAATGCTGGAAATTCAGTATATTTGTGATGGTACAAAAAGGTACCTACAATCTACAGCCCTTGGCTGCCTTCTTGAAAAAGGTGAACATCACCAAAACTACTCCTATACTAGGGGCCCATTCCATAAAGGAATGAATGATCTTAACAATGAGCACATAGGCTATTTATAGCCCCTTTGGATACAAGAAAACTGGCCGACTGCCGCCAACAGCATTGGCTTAAACACCATAAAAACTGATCGGGCAGCCTTGTTCTCCATAAACGTTGAAGCTCTTGCTGCAGACGCCAAATCTAGTACAACCAACTCCTTGGTCATGTAGCCGATAGCACCCTTTCCGTGTTTTTCCATGCGTTGCTCCAAGTCCATCCTTGGCCCAAAACTGTAGCATGCTCCTAAACTCTGGTTCTACTGTTCTTTTTCTGGCTGCCTCTTCTTCTGGACTAGCTCCAAAGAATGTCCATGGCATTTTCCTGCACATGACATCAATGAACAAAGAGTCTTTTACAGAGTTTTTTTATTGCTTATATGAGGCACAATTATTGATATCAAGCCATTAAAAAGAGATAGAATATGTTCTTTTCCTTGGATAAACTCATAAGCATGCCCTTCTTAACAATGTGGAGCAAAGATGTGACTTCACATCACCAATGGGGAGTGTGTGTGGGGAGGGATGGATATATCTTTACACCAAAATGAAAGGTATTTTGAGCCACTCTATACTTTTGATCGAGACTATCTAGATGCTTTCTTATTTGATTAGCTTGAGATCAAGTTGTAAGAATTCAATATGACATTGTTGTAAGGTTCTCAGAGTTAATATATATGAAAGATTTAAGACTTTCCTTTTAGAGAATATATCGTAGTAATGGGAGCTTTTAAGAGGAACTTGTAAGTTTTTTAGTATATAAAAAATGAGTGAGAAAAAGATACCTTTAGTAGAGGCTTAGAAATTTATTTATCTGAATTATAAAAGACCCCCAGTTAGCTTCGGGGCTCTCCCTTTCTACTGTTAGAAGTCATCTCCTGTCTAGATTTATACACTAGGGCCTTTGTTGTGGGTGTGCCCGCCCTTATGAGGTGTTTTATCATTTTTCCTCACTCCCCTTTTTTTTCCCCTTATTTTTCCCATTTTTCTGTGGCTTGGGAGGCAGCCCTGAGGCGGTTGGAGGACCCAGGAGCTGGCCGACTGCTCAGACATCAGTCGTGGAGTGTCTCACTGCTGGCCAACTGGATGTATGCAATCGTGGGCCTCATGTGCTGCTGGCCGACTGTTGCTATAGTCATGGAGGGCCTTTTCAGCAGGCCGACTGCCCATCTGGGGGCATATAAATAGGCCCCCAGCCCCATACCACTCATTGTATCATACCCGAGATTTTCTTGTGTATATCAGAGCTGAGTTACATGCCTACATCTATCTCTCTCTTGTTCTGTTTTTCTGCATGAGTTTTTGCTCTTGTGTTCCCAGATCTGGTCATCATCTCCGCTGCGTATTCTGACATGGTATCAAAGCCCTAGGCTCTAGATAGTTCTTGGGATTTGTGTGAGCACGAGGGGGACTGTTTTGTGGCTGATTGGTGGACTGTTTTGGGCTGATCGGGAAGAGGAGAAGCAAGAGGAAGGCAGGCTGATTTGCTAGACAGCCACTTGCAGGTTATAGTTCTTCTTTGTTCCCACCCACCCACCCTTTTAAGAGTACATTACCGCAATGGCAGATCTGTTTGAGATGGCCGAGAGGCATGTGAAGATCCCGACACTCCCCACGTTCCCAGTGGACCATCAGTTGGACGGGAACAACTACGGCATATGGAAGGTTATCATGGAATCTGTTCTGGAGTCTTACGACCTCGCTAATTTCGTCGTTGTTGGGGTTCCACGGCCGGAAGTAGAGGAAGGGGAGTTACCGTCGATCCGAAAGGACCGGGAGGCTCAGACACACATGTGGGATCTTGTCAACGCCAGGGTCCGTTCGTTTATCTTTCTCAACTGCACACCACAGGTAATCAATCATGTAAAGCATATGACGCTGGCCAGAGGTATATGGCAGCATTTGGCTTCTCTGTACAACAGGGTATCGCCCATGAAGAGGATTTCCTTGGAAGTACAGATGCGGGTTATGAGCCCTGCAAAGTCGTCGACGATGCGGGAGCATATTAACAAGCTGCAGGCTCTTCAGCAGGAAGTTCTTCAGGCTGGGAAGGAGATATCGTCAGAGGACATGGCCATAACGTTGCTGTCGCACTTGCCCCCTTCGTACTCAGCATTTTACTCGTCTTTGATTACCAGTGGTGGTAGGCTCAGCGCCATCACGTGGGAGGAGCTTGTGCCCATGGTCCTGGACCAGGAGGAACGATTCACGAACCCTCCTCAGGGTGGAGGTTCGGAGGCCTTAAGTGGCCAACGGTCGAAAGGCCGTAACACGGGCAAAGGGAAGGCTTCGTCAGAGAAGTCTTCTGAGAAGAAGTCCGTTACTGACCGCGAGAAACTAAAGGCAAAGAGGACTTGTAATGATTGTGGCGAGAAAGGCCACTACTGGAGGCAGTGTCCCAAGTGGAAGACCGAGAAGGATGAAGATTCCTCAGCAGCAATCATGAAGACTCCGGCTTTTGTGCACCTGGAGGTGGTGGACACCGATGTTTCATTTTCTTCAGGCAGGGAGGAGATTGGAGGACTCTCCGCAAACGGATACTCGGCGGGAGTGGATTCTCGATAGTGGTGCTTCCAGGCACATGACTCCTTCCCGTTCCGGTTTACAGGATCTCTACAGGCTTTCTCGTTACATACTTACTGGGGATACATCCACTATCCCAGTTCACAGTGAGGGCAGGATGGAGATAGTTCCCAATGGCAGAGGGGGGAAGCATTCCTCCCAGGTGTTGTATGTTCCGGCACTCGGTTTTCATCTGTTGTCAGTGCATCAGGTTTGCAAGACTGGCGTACGGGTGGAGTTTGATGAGCATTTTGTTGCTCTCCGGGACAAAGCAACAGGCCAGGTGGTTTGGGAAGGCGGAGTGGAGAATGGAGTTTACAGGCTTTCAGCACTCTCTCTCCCAGGTCCTCAGGTTTGTGATGAGTGGCAGTCTGGTAATGGCCACTTACGTGTGGATATGCTGCAGGTGCGGGCTTTCCGAGACCAGGTGGTGGATAGCTATCCAGTAGATGGCAGCAGTTGGCAGGAACTTTCTAGTACTGATGTTGGTAGTTCTTGTGTTCGTCTGTCAGAGGAAGCTGAACAGGTCACTTATGCTCTGATGTCTCGTAGTATTCGGGACAAAGAACCTTCAGTAGATGAGGATGTTCTTTCCACGGGGACCTTTCAGAAAGCCAGGCAGGTGGCAGGTGATTACTTGCAGAAGGAGGTGGTTTCTCCAGGCTTTGTGGTTCCGGATTCAGAGGGGGTGGTTGACAGGTTTCAGAAGGCATTGCGTGGTCTTCAGCAGGTTTCCAGGACTCGTTTGTGCACCGTAACAGGTGTTGATCCTTGTGAGCTGTGTAATGCCTCTTTGACTCAGAAGCAGTATGGTTCATTGATCTGGTTGATGGACACCAGTTTGGACGAGAGCTTCCTGATGAGGCAGTTGAGCTCATGGTTGCGGATGACTCTTTGGGAGGCAGGATTGCGTTTCCTGTGGTTTCTGCGGCATGCGAAGGATCATGGACTCTTGTACACAGGAGGGGGATTGTTGGATGGAGTCCGACTCCACGGTTGGAGTGACTCAGTTTGGGGAGGAGATCCGGACACGAGGAGCTCTACTTCAGGACCAGGAGCAGGTTTTTTGGAGCAGTAGTAGGAGACAATCATCTTTTTCCTTGTCGAGAACAGAGGCAGAGTACCGGGCTGTTTGTGATGCTATTTGTGAGGTGGTGAGGATGCAAAGGTTGCATTGCAGGTTTGGGCTTCCACTGGAGGAACCCATGGTCATCCAGAGGCACTTTGTTCGTGAACAGATCGTTGCTGATGACATCTTGCTAGAGTTCTGTTCAACGGAGGACAGTACAGTGGACCTCTTCACGAAGTCGCTCTCTCAGGATTTGCTCAGGCGGCACCCCAGCTCCCTGTGGGGTTGGTTTCACAGCCACGAGCTGAGAGGGGGTGTTAGAAGTCATCTCCTGTCTAGATTTATACACCAAGGCCTTTGTTGTGGGTGTGCCCGCCCTTATGAGGTGTTTTATCATTTTTCCTCACTCCTCGCATTTTTCCCCTTATTTTTCCCATTTTTCTGTGGCTTGGGAGAGGCAGCCCTGAGGCAGCTGGAGGACCCAATAGCTGGCCGACTGCTCAGACATCAGTCGTGGAGTGTCTCACTGCTGGCCGACTAGATGTATGCAGTCGTGGGCCTCATGTGCTGCTGGCCGACTGTTGCTACAGTCATGGAGGGCCTTTTCAGCAAGCCGACTGCCCATCTCGGGGCATTTAAATAGGCCCCCAGCCCCATACCACTCATTGTATCATACCCGAGATTTTCTTGTGTATATCAGAGCAGAGTTACACGCCTACATCTATCTCTCTCTTGTGTTGTTTTTTTGCATGCGTTTTTGCTCGTGTTCCCAGATCTGGTCATCATCTCCGCTGCGTATTCTGACATCTACATGAATGAAGGAGTTATCAAGCTTATACACAAGAGACGTGCCAAAGATGAGATATCCAATTGGTGACCGATCACCATGTTGTCTATGGCCTACAAAGTCTATGCCAAAACACTAGCTAGTCGGCTCACGGTTCAATTGAAAGACTGGATAAGACCAGAGCAAAAAGGTTTTATCAAAGGCAGATATATTCTTGACGCAATCATTGCATTATGGGAAGGAGTAAAACATGCTCAACACACCCAGTAGGACTTTATCTTTTTCAATATAGACTTTGATGAAGCCTATGATAGGCTTTAATGGGATTTTATTATGCAATCCCTTAAAGACATGGGACTGGGCCCCAACTTCAAAAATATGGTGCAAGTGCTATTTGGAAATGCAATGGCAAGAGTAACGGTTAATGGGAATCTCACTGAATCCTTTCAATTAACCCGCTCCATAAGGCAAGGATGCCCGCTAGCTCTGCTACTTTTTGTAATTGCTGCTGTTGCTCTAGGTTGGTTAGTTCAAAATGCCATGGAAAAAGGCCTTCTAAGGGGAATCCAACTCCCAAACAACAAAGGACAGACATGCCTTCAGCAGTTTGCAGATGATACCAACGGTCTTATTCAGAATGACTCCGGATCAATTAGCACTTTTTGGGATTGCCTCAATGTATTCTGTTTGGCCTCAAGTTCTACCATAAACCACTCTAAAACAAGAATTAGAACCATGCTGGCAAATCCACCACAGTGGCTTTTTGATCAAGGATGCAAACTTCTGAATGAGGGACAAATTTTCAAACTCTTAGGCATTCCAATGGGGTTCGGGGTCTCTATGCATCAACGATGGCAATGGATTCTGGACAAACTACAGATCAAATTCAGACGCTGGGCAGGCATGTAGCACAATCTTGCAAGCAAGATCTTAGTCCTCAAAACATATTCTTTTTCCAACCGCAATATACTTTCTCTCTTGTTGGTGCCATCGACCTCCGATTTAAAACAACTAGAAAAAATATGTAAAAATTTTATGTGGGCAGGCAATGCTGAGAAGATGAAACTCCCCAAATGGAAAAAACTCCCAAGTTGACGGTTTTCTTTAGCACAGTCAAAACAAAACCGCATGGCAACCCCTTGAACCAAGCAATGTAGAAAGCTTGGAACAGATGTAAACAGGAATTGCAGCTACATAATAAATCCAGAAAACATGTACATGTTTTGCATCTAGATTCGATGTGGTTCTCGAGCGCTGTAGCAAGTAATATCCTTGCAAATCAATTTAAACATGCATACAAACTTCACAAAAAGGGAATGCGAACTTGGGGTGATCTATGGTGCAATACAGAGGGCAGATGGAAATCAGATCGAGATCTATGTACTGTATACAAACTCTCTGCAGCAGATCTGCTTTTAATTAAAGATAGAATGCTTTTATAGCCTGATGAGAGAATTGGATTTCTCCAACTAAAAGGCCCACTGTCTTATAAGGCTTTCTCCTGAAAGTCCAAACAGTACCTGCTACCTATTCCCTCTCTCCCCTCTCAAGATCCTCCATTACATTACAAACTCAACAATAGATGGAACCTGCTTTGGGACAGGAAACAATGGGGGTTTAAGTTCTCAAAAATCTGGTCACCCATCATCCCACCCAAAAAAATCTTGTTTGCTGTGGTTGATCATGCATAACGCACTCTGGACAAATGCCCATGCAAATAGATTTGGATATGGGGACAGACTATCCCCAAGATGTAAAAAGGAGCCAAAAACAACCGCCCATCTTTTTATTGGTTGTGCATGTAATGCGGATGCCCTAAAATTTTTGAATTAATGTATTTCGTCGTTCCAATCTTGAGACTTGACCGGGATAGAAATCCTTCTAGGTCAACAAATTAAGTACTCTGCAGAATTATGAAACATTATTCGTGCCGAGTACTTCTAGACTGTCTGGATAAATCGAAATGAATGTATTTTTAATCATAAACTTCTTGATTTGATACCGGGTCTGAGGGCTAGTCTAAATTTGCAGATGAAAACTCTTCACAAAGCCAGTATGCAAGCAGTCAAAGCTCAATACACAAAGAATGCCATGGAAGAGCTCATTCAAATGAACAAGGCTCAAGAGGAATTTCAAGACAGGATCAACGAAATCCACAAGGAACGCTTGAAAGAAGACAATCAAGCCAGTTAAACTCTAAGGGAATCGACTTGCTTTTCAAGATTTCAGAACTACATAATTACATTGTGCATCTCACGGAAGTGAGAAATATGATTGCATGAAACTCTAACATTTTGATATAAGTTATGCTTCTTGAAAAAACAAATTTTAAAAATTTCCTCTTTATCCTTTAATATAGCCGCGCTTTAACCGAGAAAAAAAAAGACCCTCAAATATTTATATTTTTTATTTAATATATGGAGTAAGGCAACATTAGAGCACATGGGAATGGACACGTGTTATTCTTGGCAATCTTATGAGCTAATTGATATGGATTGATGGCATAGAAAACCACTTACAGTTCGTGCTCGAACTGTCCGGAGCACGAACTGTCTGCGGTGATTGCCATTAAAGCTGAATAAGCTAGATTTTATAAAAGCTCTATAAGCTAGATACTCTTACAACATGCTCTTATAGATGAAATCTACATAAGCTAGACAGTCCACTTATATGCACTAAAACCCCTCCCACACAACCATTTAGGTTTCTCTTTCCTTTCTTGGAAAGAAACTCACAATAAATTTCATATAGAGAGATTGCTCAATTGGACCTACTACTCTCTTGCCTCTGCCACTTTTATGCTTCTGTCTACTTTCTTGCTATTAGCACTGATTTTCTTCTCTCTTTAACTACTTAGTCAAATGATTCACTATATTGAGCAATCTCCCTATATGAATAAAGTTCATATAGGGAGATTGCTCAATTGGGCCTTCTTCTCTCTTGCCTCTGCCACTTCTATGCTTCTGGCTTTCTTGCTCTTAGCACTCATTTTCTTCTCTCTCTTTAACTGGCTTGACGTTCAAATGATTCACTATATGGGGCCTCTCTACAATTGGAGCTCCCCACCACTTGATAGCTCGGCTTGCATCTTCCTGTTTTTATTAAGCTCACCATTTAGAAAGACAGGTAATAACCCATGGCATATGATTTCTTTTCTGACAATTAGGTTTTTGTATGCTTTGTAAATATAACACAAACGCTAAGGGGATTATGTAACAAACCCTGACATAAACATGGTTTCTTTTTAGGGTTTTGTATGCTTTGTAATGTAAAACACAAAGGTAGGGTTATACCTTTGAATGAAACAACACAGAGGCGAAACCATTACTGCCGTTGTTAATCTCTTTTTTAACCATCTTAATTGCTTGCACAGTCAATGGCTCTTGCTTGAAAAGGTCTACAACATCTTTCTCCTTTTGACAGAAAGCATAGAAATAATCATTCTCGTTCGGAGAAAAAACACAGAAATCAGCTCGGCAAAACCCTCGACCTGCTGAACACCATCGCTATGGACCTGTGCAGGCAATGGCGGTGTTTGAACTATGAAGAACGCAGAGAGAGATTAGGGTAAAATCAGAAGATTAGGGCAACATCTCCACTCACCTCTATTTGATCCAGAGAGAGTTCGTCGGCGGGCGATTTGTTCCAAAAATATATGTAGAAAGACCGTTGGCAGATTTCTTAACACCCCCCGATCCTGCCCGCCTCCGCCCCCCGCCCCCCCCCCCAAAAAAAAAACCCAAAAAAAATAAAAAAACATCGTTTTCTCCCGATTTATATGATGAAAATCTTGAGCGTCTCTTGAAAATGCATGCACATTGCATAGGCACACCAATGAGTGCCACTCATTGTCGTCGAGTCTATTTCAATCGACCATGGCACAATTGCCCCTCCGTCACATCTGACGACTCAATCACACCAAAGAAGAGGCCAGTGCCACACATTGTCGTTGAGTCTATTTCATCGACCGTGGCACGATTCCCCCGTTGTCACACCTCACGACCCAATCACACCAAAGAAGAGGTTGCATCATTGAAGTTGTACATACTTACACTAAAATGCACATATTTATGTTTGCGGGAAGATATATATATATATATACCGGCTCAACACATACCCACGTGATGGCATCAAACCTGGGTCCTCACAATGGGACCCAACCATTCTACCAACTCATCTATGTGCCCGTGGGCAAAACTGCACATGTTTATATTGAGCCAATTGTTTGTCTTTGCAATGGCCAAATCGAAAGGTGCAATAATAATGCAACTAGGAGAGACATTATCACAATCAAACGTTGTTTTCAAAATCGATAGATCGTTTTCTCTAGTTTGTATTGATTGTTTTGGGATAGTTTTTTATTGTCACATTCTCAAAGTTGGTTTCAAAGTTTTCAATATTTTTGGTAGATAAGGTTGTTCAACTCGTTGTTGATAAGGTATTGGACTATATCATAGCTAAGGGTTGGTTGAAAAGAGTGCTCCCATGGGGACCTCAACTGTTGAATTAAGGATTACAACTTGGTCTTACTATATTCTTATCCACATCCTTATCTTTATGATAAGAGTGTGGTCTAGTCCTCCCTTACCATTCATTCCCTAGCCTCTTGATCCTACATGATAGTCCTCAATTTATGGTTGAGTTGATGAGCTAGACTCATGGGTTGGCACACAACCCAGCCTTTCATTTGCTTGCTTTTTTACCACCATTCTTACACAAGCTGAAGCTACTTCTCCTCAATTTAAGGGGTCTAGTAAGGGAGTCATCAAATACATCAAAAAATATTACCATCATTCCCCTCTAGGGCTCATCCTTCCTTTGTTTGATTTTGATCCTCAACCATTATCATTGTTCTTTTACATTCCATGGTTGTGGCTTAGTGTTTTGTGATGCTTTAGTTTGTGAATTTGTGTGATGGATTTAAATGGCCAATGAAGTAAATTACCCACATCACTGTCAAAAGAAAAAAGAAAGGAAAAAAAGCATAGCCATAAGGAAGTAAGCAAACAAGACTTATGCTAGGAAGATGCATTTAAAAAAATCTCTTATGATAGTTATCAAATAGGAAAGAGAGAAAAAAACATGGCCATAAGGAAGAAAGGAAGGTGCAAAGTTGAGCAAGTTATTACATGCGCATAAGTCTTGCTTGATCATCAACCCTAAGGCATCAACCCTAAGGCTAATAGAGAACAATGATGCAGACTTTAATGATTAGATAGAGAGAGAGAGAGAGAGAGAGAGAGAGAGAGAGAGAGAGAGAGAGAGAGAGAGAGATGAGTTGTGTGTTCAATGTATTATATGGTACAAAAAGATGATGATGTTTGTATAATTTCTGGGGCCTTTGGCCTGACCAAAAGGTTGACTTTGAACCTTCTACTGAGATTGCCTATGGCCCAATCCCAAAAGGGGATTAGATGAAATGTACAAATGAGAGCTTAGCTATTTATAGGTAGACAAGGGAAAATTTTTAATCCCATCAAATTTTCTTTTATAGCCCACAAAACTTTGTCCAAAAAGTCATCTTTTGTGTCCAAATTATGCCCAAAAGATGTCCACATATGGGTGTGTGTCTTGGGCACTTCGGGAGCCTATTGGGCTACAAATTTGGCTCTAAATATGCCCCTAAATCTCCCCTAAAACGTTGCAAATCCAAGACTAATGATGAGGTGATCCATGTCCATGGAGCCCTGTGCAAGTGGCATCCCCTCCTACTAAACTTGATGATGGGTTTGAAACTTGTCATCCTTCCCGACTTTGACTTTGAATGACTTTAATTTCCTGAACACCTTGTCACTTCTCAGATTCCACTCCAAGTTTGGTAAAAGAATTGTGCACATGTTCCACTTTGTCCCCATGCCTGCAATCCCTTTCCCTTAACAAAAGCTAGAGTCTCCAGAATGATCATGCATGTTTCTTTGCCTCGGGAAGTGATTTGAGAGTTAACTGGTGTCCTTCCTCCTTTGAGCACACACTCCCAAAGAATGCTTTTCTCTAGCTTTGCCAATTGTAGACCACCTCATAATGTTACCTTTTTTGCATTCTAGTATGGATTATGTGCACCTTCTTAGGATAGTTGGAGGGATGAGATTGAATGCTTTGATACCAATGTTGCATGCATGGAACCCTTGCTTACTTGATCCTCAGTTGTAAGCCTGATAAAGAATAATGATGCAAATTTAATTATGATTAGATAGAGAGAGATGAGCTATGTGTTCAAGGTATTATATGGTGCAAAAAGATGATAATGTGTATACAACTTCTGAGGCCTTTGGCCCAACTAAAAGGTTGACTGTAGACCTTCTACATAGTGCCTATAACATGACCCCAAATGGGGATCAGATGATATGTACAAATGAAAGCTTGGCTATTTATAGGGAGACGATGAAAGTTTGTAATCCAATCGGTTTGCATTTTCAACCCACAAAACTTCGCCCAAAAAGTCATCTTTTATGTCCAAATTGTGCCCAAAAGGTGTCCCATATATGGGTGTAGGTCTTGGGCACTTTGAGAGCTTATTGGGCTGTAACATCGACTCTAAATCTACCTCTAAATCTCCCCTAAAACATTGCCAAAATCAAGACTGATTGTTATGAGACTACTGACAGGAAACACTATAAGGTAAGACTAGAAAAGATCATTTATATGTAAAAGGTTTGCATATAAATAAGGTTCAGGGGATTTCAAATTGGAAATACCTAAACAATGGTTAATAGGCATTACGGTTAAAGTAAAAGGGACGTAGATGGTGCAGAAGGGAAGCCCAAAGGCCACAAAAGTAGGCATTGGAGAAAGAAAAGGCCATGCCTAGCCAATGAAAGGTCAAGGGGCTGAAGTGTTGGAATTAGGGTTAGGGTTACAACAATGCACACACACAAGATAGAGAAGCTTGAGAGCACACAAACTCACTAGATTAGAATAGACAAATGTGTGCGAGATACAAAAGATAAGTACACACCCCAAAATGAGTAGATAAGAGGGTGTACATACGCATGGGGGAAAAAACCTCCTCGTGAGGGAAAGAGTGTCCCGGCGGTCCTAAGTGTGTTCACACACATCACTACCATATAATGCTACAAATCCCCCCTGGAGTGATGATGTGAACATGTACAAGGTATAGCCGATCAATCCTGAAAAGGTAGTAAGCCCAAATCTTTACGAAAAGCTTCGAACTTTTCACGAGGAAGAGCATTCGTGAATAAATATGCCATGTTGTCATGTGTAGGCACATAGACCAAGCTGATCTCTGTTGTAGAGAGTCTTTCCCTAACATAGTGGTAATGCATCTCAATGTGCTTAGTGCGAGCATGAAACACTGGGTTCCTCGCAATTGCTAATGTGCTCTGGCTATCAGCAGTGAAAATTGTAGTGCTAGTAGACAACTGTTTAACACCCAAATCTGCTCAACTATGAAACCGCATACTGTATATCTGGCCTCGTGTTGCATACATAAAGAAGGGATCCAACAGCCTGCTACAAACTAGCATCAAAAGAGTCTCCTGCATCTTGAAGACTAAGTCGAGTACATGTTTCCATAGGTGTAGCCACAGGTTTACAATCTTCAAAATTAAACCTCTTTAATAGCTTCTGTATATATTTAGACTGCAGCATAGCAATACCATCATTGCTCTGCATAAACTAAATCCCCAAATAGTAATGCAATGGCCCCAAATCTAACATCTCAAAGGATGACTGCAAATCAGCTTTAAAGGCTGAAATCTGATCTATATCGAGTCCCGTGAGCAGCATATCATCAACATATAGAACGATGACAAAAAATGTGTCCTTACTCCTCTTCACATAGAGGGTACTCTCTGTTGGACGGACTATTGCAAAAATCATTTGCAACCAAGTATGTATGAATCTTCTCATACGATGCTCTAAGAGCCTGCTTAAGGCCATAAAGAGTCTTTTTCAACCTGCATACTTTAGACTCTTCTCCTTTCACAACAAAACCAGGAGGCTGCGATATATACACCTCCTCATATAAATCACCATTCAAGAATGCAGTCTTAAAGTCCAACTGATGTACATTCCACCCATGATGTGCTTCCACAAAGCAATGAGACACCTAATTGTAGTCATATGAGATGTGGGTGCAAAGGTCTTATCATAATCAATGCCCTTTTGCTGGGCACACTCCTTTGCAACAAGTCTGGCCTTGTAGCGATCAATGCTACCATCTGCTTTGCATTTTAACTCATAAACCCACTTAGTACCAATGGCCTTCTTTTGCCATGAGGTAGATTTGTCAAATACCAGGTGTCATTCTTGAGTATAGAGTTATACTCATCCTGCATAGCATGTATCCAATGATAATCATCCTGTGCTTCCTCGAAGGAAACAGGTTCCTCCTCATTACATAAAGTAGAAATGAGAACATGATCCACATGAGAATAATTTGCATGATGAGAACCTGCATGAGTTTTGATAGGTAAAGGAGTTGCCAACTTGCTATCCCTCAATGTCTGCACAAGTCATTTTGGCATACGCCTAGATTCTTCTATGGCTGCTCTCTCCTCATCCACTATATCCTCAATAATTGCCTCATCAAAAACTTGATTTGCAGTGAAAGATCTCTGCCCCCTCCGCGTAGCGAAATCGGGGGTGCTAGCAGCGGAAGTAGCACTTCTGGTGCAGGGCAGAGCCTCTCACTCGGGGCCTCGCCCACGGATATCCGGACAAGAGACTAATCGCTTGGTTCTTCCAAAACCCAGAAAAAACTTCCCTCACCTAGAAAGCACGGGCCATTCCTCCAGGATATTTTTATTCTAACGTAGTCAAGAGCCTTAACTAACCAAAATGATTCGACCGAACTAGTAAGTCACATGGTAAGATCAAGGAAGAGACTTGCACTTGGATCATAGAGACCAACGCTTTTTTCCTTGTCAAGAGGCACTGCCGTTGATTCTTTTCCATAGAACAAGGACTATCCGGGATTTACTTCATCTATCGTAACATAACAGAATTGAGTCTCATTTTAGGGTCCATCAGTCCAGCCTACCAGTCCCATGGGTTAGAGCCAACTACCCAACCACAATAGTGATTGGATCCATTTAGGAATTTGGTTATGTTTTGTCCCGGCGGGTACCAGGGAAAAGAGTTCCCAGGCCCCCTAGCCGGCGCTTCATGCAAACTTCAAGATAGTCACACCACTTACACACTCAATATGAAATTGCCTTTTTCACAGATTCAGCTGTCTTTAAAACAATCTTTTAATAAAACCATAGTATCACTGATCATAATCCTCCAAAATATCCTGTTGAATTCTAATTTCCAATCATTCCTTCATCGGTGTACTTATGGCATCATTGGCAACCAAAATGCTCACCACCTGTCCAGGGGCCTTTTCAATAGTTCCTAGCTCATAGTACCCAAAAATATATTCACTTATAAAAATCCAGATGGACTCTCCGTTGAAGATCAGCAAGATCAACCAACAGATCCATATAAAAGAGCCATGGACTCATCCATTGAGAGGACCAGCAAGGTCAATCAACCAGATCCATGCCCGAGTTCAGAAAACAACTCTAACACCTTGTTCCATTTTTTCTTCCTCGACGCACGCGTGGGTATCTTCGGCAACCCAAAAAACGAGCACCGTATGGTCAGCACCCTCTAGGATCCTTCGCAGGTCACCTAGTGCTTCACTCAGAGGCCGCTTCCTTGGTCCCTCATCCACCGTACCGGGGAAGCTCACCATTTAAATCAAACCAAGGCTGGTCAACAAGACCTCGGCCGACCTTGCTACGCGAGACATCCTCCATTGACTCTCCCTCAGCTATTGCAACTTTATCACTTAGGTCTCCACGACCTCATTCACAAGATGGTCAAAATGCTTCCCCATCATACTTGACATAAAACAGTCATTTAAAAACAGGTCATAAATACAGTTTCCAATAACGAACTCTCATCTTTTCACATCATTTCCCGTTATTCCGCATTCTTCTAAATCAATTCACTTTACTCAATCCACATCCAATCATATGTATTCTTATCGTCCTTCATCCATTCTCACCTAATCACATCATATTACATCTCATCACATCTATCCTCATCACATCTCATCCATTCTCATCTACCCATATCCACATCACATCCATTCACATCTCATCTCATTCATTCGTATCTACCTTGATCCACATCACATCCATTCACATCACATCACATCAATTCACATCACATCTCATCCATTCATTCTCATGACATCTCATCTAATCACATCTATCCTGACTCATATCACATCACATTACATCCATTCACATCACATCTCATCTATTCACATCTATCCCGATTCACATCATATCTCATCACATCCATTCACATCTATCCCGACTCACATCACATCACATTACATCCATTCACATCACATCTCATCTATTCACATCTATTCCAATTCACATCACATCCCATCACATCCATTCTCATCTATTCACATCTATCCCGATTCACATCACATCACATTACATCCACATCACATCTCATCCATTCACATCTATCTCGATTCACATCACATCACATCACATCTCATCCGTTCACATCTATCCCGATTCACATTACATCACATCTCATCCGTTCACATCTATCCCGATTCACATTACATCACATCTCATCCATTCACATCTATCCCGATTCACATCACATCCACATCACATCTCATCCATTCACATCTATCCCGATTCACATCACATCCACATCACATCTCATCCATTCACATCTATCCCGATTCACATCACATCACATCCATTCACATCTATTTACACCACGTCACATTTACATCCATTCACATCTATCCCGATTCACATCACATCACATCCATTCACATCTATTTACACCACGTCACATTTACATCCATTCACATCTCATCGTATCACATTCATTGCATTCCCATCCCATCACATACATTCTATCCACATTACATCACATCCATATCCATCCATATCTCATCACATCCATACACATTCCGTCTCATTCATCCACATCCACCCAGTTATCCACATGCACGTCTATCCACATCTAGCCATACATTCACATTCACATTCACATCCACATATATTCACATCACATCACATTTCATCCACATCTCATCACATTCACATCCACATCCCTTTATATCACATCACATCTCATCCACATCTACATCCACATCCATTTACATCACGTCACATCCTTTCACATCCACATCCACATCCATTTACATCACATCCACATCCACATCCAATTACATCACATCACGTCCATATCCACAGTCATTTACATCACATCACATCTTTTCACATCCACATCCACATCCCTTTACATCACATCACATCCTATCACATCCACATCCACATCCCTTTACATCACATCACATCCTATCACATCTCATCCATTCACATCTATCTCGATTCACATCACATGACATCCATTCACATCTATTTACACCACGTCACATTCACATCTCATCATATCACATTCATTGCATTCCCATCCTATCACATACATTCTATCCACATTACATCACATCCATATCTATCCATATCTCATCACATCCATATCCATCCATATCTTATCACATCCATACACATTCCATCTCATTTATCCACGTCCATCCAATCATGCACATGCACGTCTATCCACATCCATCCATACATTCACATTCACATCACATCACATTTCATCTACATCCCTTTACATCACATCACATCTCATCCACATCCACATCCACATCCACATCCACATCCACATCCATTTACATCACATCACATCCACATCCATATCCATTTACATCACATCACATCCTATCACATCCACATTCATTTACATCACATCACATCCATATCCACAGTCATTTACATCACATCACATCCGCATCCACATCCCTTTACATCACATCACATCCTATCACATCCACATCCACATCCCTTTACATCACATCACATCCTATCACATCCACATCCACATCCATTTACATCACATCACATCCTTTCACATATCCTCACATCTCATTCTCATCTCTTCATTCACATCCACATCCATTTATATCACATCCTTTCACATATCCTCACATCTCATTCTCATCTCTCCATTCACATATCCACATTCATTTATATCACATCCTTTCACGTATCCTCACATGTCATTCACATTCACATCCATTTCACATTTAGTAATATTTTCTATTTTTGATACCGACGGGACTTTTCTAATATTTTTGCCAATTGCTTGGCCTAGGTTAATGTTCTTTTTCTCAACGGATATTTTCATATTCTTTCTCAATTTTCTCAAGTGAAATATATTCAATATTCCTCTTTTTGAGTAAAAGATTCATGGGATTTACAAAAATCAATTCTACCCATATTTCCCAATAATGCTCAAAATTCCACTTTTGATAAATACTCATAATTTGAATTATGCTAAAATTTTTCTCTTTTTTTCATTTAATTTCTTGGATCTCAATTATCATGGGAATTCCTCTTTTTACATTGAAATGATTGAATTCCAAATGTAATGGGAATTCCTCTTTTATCATAAAATAAATTTATCTAAAAATTCTCTTTTCTTTTATAAAAATATCCATTATTTCAAATATGCCAAGAATTTCACTTTTACCATTTAAATGATTGAATTCTAAATGTCATGGGAATTCCTCTTTTTATATTTAAATAAAACTACCAAAATTTTCTCTTCTCTTAATTATTTATTTATGCATAAACCTTAAAAATTAGTTTACCATGCATAAACCTTAAAAATTAGTTTACCATGAATTTGATGAAAATCATTCTTTTAGCATAGGATATTCAATCCTAGAATATGGTAGGAAGTCCTCTTTTCACGCTATGCATAAAAATGATTTATGTATTAATTTCTAAAAATTTTACCATAGCTCCGTTGCTATTATTGATAATTTTTAATATTTTTGAAAAGAATAAGACTTTGTGGTACCATTATGATAGAATAACTATCATTAGACCTAAATCCAATTTATGGATTTAAATCATAAGTTTACTATAATTTTATTAACATATAAGAATTAAAAAGCCATTTCTTTAACCTCTAGCTTAACTAGCATAGAGTTTGATTTTTGAATTGAGAATTTATCAATGAGAAGCATCATTTGAATAGAGAATTGGTCATAAGAATGACCATTCTTTTGGGGAGAGAGAGATATACAGAAAAACATCCTAAATTAGGCATAAAGATAAACTTTTCTTAATTATTCAATACAAATCTTAAGAAAAGCTTGATTTGCATTATAAACACTTAATTAGAAACTTCTCAAGCTTGAGAGGGGTTGAGAAGTGAAAACATTGAGAATAGTAGAGAAAAACCATGAAATTACATCTTACCTCTTGATTTTACTTGCTTCTCTATCTTAGAAGAAGCCTCCAACCAATCAATTGGTTAGTGTGTTGAGAGGAAAGCTCCAAGGATGGTTGAAGAGAGAGAGAAGCTCCACTCTCTCCAAAAGTAGAGGATTTTTAAGGGATAATAGAGAATATCATTATTTTAATATAATACTGGCATGGTATAGTTCACAGATGAGAATACAAAAGAATGAGGGTCTATTTATAGGTGAGGGAGGCCACTAACAGAGTCCAACTAAGTTCTAAAATTTTCCAGCTTCACTTTGGCTGAATTTGGACAAGATTTGGATCAGTTTGGCTCCCTTGGAGAGATAAAAACATCACAATTTTTTTGGGTTAAAAACTCATTCACATGTGTGAAATAGGTGCCTACCTCAAAGTCTCCCCCCTCCTTACCAAGGTGTCAAAAATGTATCATTATTCCAAAATATCTCATTTTTTTAGTAATATCTCATAGTTTTTAACTAATAAACCTTGTACTCAGTCAACTCTTCATCTTATGTGAGCATTTACTCATTTTTGGGTATTTTCTTTTATTCTTTGGATTTATCTCATCCCAACACTTGGATTAATCTTATTGGTCCAGATGAACCTTAATTGGACCATAATCTAATTTTTTTTGAAAATCTAGACCCTTAGGCTAAGGTCCCTTATATCATTTTTAATTGATTCCTAATGCACATTGGAAAGTTCATTTTGAACTTCTGTTTCAAGGGAAACCATTTTAGATACTAGGAGGATTTTTATATCCAAAAATATCTCAATTTTGGATTATCTCTCTCTAGATATTATTTCTCTCTAGGCCAAAACAGGGTAAAACAAGATCTTTCTCCTATTTCAGACAGGGGAATGATTTCAAGAACAGAAGGGGAGGTTCTTACACCTTTACACCTCAAAAGCTAGAGGGAGGAATCTTACATGCAAGCTAATTTTACACCTCAAAAGCTGGAGGGAGGAATCTTACATGCAAGCTAATTTTACACCGGCGGGGGCGGCAAAGACTGAATTTCAGCACTTGGTTGAGCATTCAATTACTCTACATATGGCTGCCCTCCATTAAACAAAGGTAGGAGCGAATCCAACATGTCCTGTGAGCATACATTTTGCTGTTTTTTACATGAAAGCATGGGTTGAGCTGAGTTTTCGACAAAAACATCCTTACTGCGTTGTTGCTAAAGCATAAGAGCATAATAAAGACAACCAAAAACATAAAAATGAGCCACAGAAGGCTTCCTACCATGCCAAGCTTCATAAGGAGTTTTAGACTGCAAGGCCTTGGTAGGGCATTTGTTCAACACAGTTTGCGCACATAGTTGCCTCTAACCAAAAACCATGAGGTGAATCTTGGGCTTTCACCATACGTCGTGCCATCTCCATAAGAGACCTGTTCTTCCTCTCATCCACATCTTTTTGCTGAGGTGTGTATGGCACTGTACATTGATGCCTTATGCCTTTTCCAGCCATATATATAGGAAATTCCTTGGACATATACTCTCCCCCCCTCGATCTAAACGAAGGGTGCCAACTTTACATTCAAATGCATTTTTAGCCATGGATACGAAGTGCCTAAAGCACATAAAAACCTCTGATTTTTGCTTTAACGGATACACCCAGCTATATTTGGAGTAATCATCATCAATAAAAGTGAATAGCTCTCACAGATCCATCCTTTGGAAATCATGCCCGATGCATTTTACCAAGAATACACCCCTCACATACATGTCTAGTAGCAGTCTCAAGAGTTGGCAACTCAGACACCATATCATGTCTATGAAGGCGTAACAAATTGCCATAATTCAGATGGTCAAATCGTGCATGCCATAATTCTGCATCACTCATAGCACGAGTCGTAGAGACTGAGCAAGCATCATGCTGCAACTTCTCAAATACATCTATCTTGTATAGGCCATGAAACAAGGTACCTAAGGCAATGATAGAATAACCATTATTTTATCCTGAACTGTACATTTGTCATCCATAAATAGCTGAAACTAACGGGACAAGTTCTTCTTAATGCCTGGCACATATAAAACTTTAGAAAGAGTAAATGTGCCCCCATTTGCACAGCAGTGAGCATAACTCTACCAACTCCTTTAAGAGGATATGAGGAACCATTTGCACATGTGACGGTTCCTGCACTTAGGACAGATTTTAGAGATCAGAATAATTTTTTTTATGAAGTAATGTGCTTACTAGAACCACTGTCAAAGTACCAAGCATCCGATTTTGCCACCCACTGACATGCATACATCATGAACAAAAGGGTCATAACTGCAATGTACAGTCCATGCCCAATCATCTTGAGCAAAACTTGCAGTTTCCTTCTTCTCTGCACTTGGTACAGATGCATCAGCCCCATAGCCATGCCCGATTCTTTCTTTTTCTCCTTCTCTAGCCTTTTCTTGCACTCATGTATGTAGTGCCCTGGTTTCCGGCAATAGTGACACTTGCCCTTATTTTTAGGCTTATCACCTTCTTTACCATCCTTACCTAAGGATTCTGATTTTTGCTTATAGCCACCATGAGAAGAAGCTTTACCTTTGCCTTTCTGATTGGCAACAAAAGCTTGGTCACCAACTCACATATTAGATCTATTTTGCCTAGACTATTCTTGCAAGAGTACTGAAACCCACTCATTAAATGTAAGGACATTTGGATTTCCCTTCATCATGAGTCTAAGGGTAGAGGCAAAACTCTGATAAGAATCCAGCAATGCATTGAGAACTGTTGGCACCAATGTACTATTAGGATATATCTCATCCACACTAGCAAGCTCCTCCTTAAAATCTTTGATCTTGGTCAAGAAGCTGTCCATTGTTGAGTCTCCCTCAGTCATGTGCTCAAACTCCAATTGTTTGCGCAGATATACAACAAGAGCTTCATTACGCACCTGGTATAATGCAACAAGTGCATGCCATGCCTGTTTTGAAGTCTTACATGACCAAATATGAGAAATAATGCTTCGCTTCATAGAAAGTACAAGCAATGCATGTGCTTGTGTATCTCTTCCATCCCATCTCGTTTGAGCAACAGTGGGAGGTTTTGGTGGTGCATGTGGAGGAGCCACATCTGTACTTCAGATGTACCTGTAGCACCTGGTTGCAGGTACATCTGTATCAGATTCTACTTCAAATGTACCTGTAGCACCTGGTTGCACTGGTAGTTGTGAAACAGGATGAGTTTCACTACCACTTACCACATTCCAAAGGCCTTTAGCAACCAGTACATGCCTCATCATATAGGACCACAATGGGTAGTTAGTCCCATCAAGTTTGTCCTCTCAGCAGCATGTTGAATACATCACTACTGCCAGCCATGACTTTCTACCAAATGCAAAATCTTTCAACACACTATAAGTACTCAGTATTCATTGAATGCAACCCTGGATGGCTGCTTGACTGAATCACCTGCAAAGTGTATGAAGAATAACATAGAGTAGAGAATAAAGTGTTACTGGGCAAAAGTATGATGGTCGATGTTATTGAAGACACTGTAGATGCTTCTGCACACCAAATCTTTGCCACTACACAGCCCAAACACCCAAATTCGAGTAGAACCAATCCAAAATGATGCCTCTCTAGAACGTCTGCAAAAACCTTGCAGTGCCCAAAACGTACCCAAAATGCCCCGAATTGTGCTGCGGACCCTGGAAATATAGTATACTTCGTATACAGCACACTACAATATATACCTTCTTCACCTAAGAGAGTATCTCAATCGGAGACAGAAAAACAGGGTTGTGAGGAGGGAGGAAGACTACTAGATCAAGTGTCAAGGACGTAGCACTGATACTAGTTGTTGGAATTAGGGTTAAGGTTGCAACAATGCACACACACAAGATAGAGAATCTTGAGAGTACACAAACTCACTAGATTAGAATACACAAATGTGTGCCAGATACAAAAGATAAGTACACACCCCAAAATGAGTAGATAAGAGCGTGTACATACGCACGGGGGAAAAAACCTCCTAGTGAGGGAAAAAGTACCCCGGCAGTCCTAAGTGTGTTCACACATGTCACTACCATATAATGCTACATGAAGTTGGAAGGTCATGCATTTTTTATGCCTATATAACCATGTGTTTAAGGGTCCATTTGGGATATGGTTGGGTGGAGAATCAAAGTTCTAGTCTTACAAGTGCTCAAGCTTATAATACAAGAATCATTACATTGGTATCAGAGCTAAGTTATTTCTTCCATGTCTCCATTGAGCTACTCATTTCTAACTCTAATCTCTACTCCTTAATCTCTTCTCTATTCATTTCCATTAGCTCCTTGATGAGAGGGGAAGGACTGGGAGTAAAAGAAATATCCAAAAATAACATTGATGAGGGAAGGGAAAAAAATCTAGAAAAAGGATTGAATGAAACCATAGTTGAAGAGGGTCCTAAAACTAGAGACCACAGAAAGATTTAAAGGCACCCACTTTTAGTTGAGAGACGAGAAGGAGAGAAGTAAAGATGCGGTCCATATTTTTCTAAAAAAATGGCAAGATTTGCATCTTTTTAGAAATGTGCCTGATCATAACCGCCCCATTGAAGCTAGCCTATCCTTACAAGGCAAAGCTTATAAGTGGTGGATGAGTTTAGTGGAAACTAGGCAAGTACCCGATTCTTGGGATTCATTCAAGGAATTATTCTTAAAGGAATATCTTCCTAAAAATGAAGGAGTGGGATAATTGTTCTATGGAACAAAAGAATTTAAATCTCACTCAATATATAGCTTGCTATAGAGAAATTGTCTTAAAACTTAAGGGAATAGACAATTTTCAAAAAGTAAAAGGCTTCATTAGGGGCCTAAAAAGGGAGTACAAGAAGGAAGTTCACTCCAAAGAGCCAAAAAACTTAGATGAGGCTATAAAATTTGTTAAAAAAAATGACGATACCACGGGTAATGGTAATTGTAAAGAAAATGATTTTAAAAAAATCATATAAACCTCATGAAGAAAATTTTGGCCCTAAAAAAAGAAAGGGTTTTTTCTTTAAAAAGGAAGAACCTCCAAAAAAGTAAAAATCCAATCCTAGTAAGTTTTTAAAAAAGTAAAACTTTGAGAGAGCAGTGAAAGAAAAACTTTGTTTCTCTTGTCTTAAGCCGGGACATGATAAAAGGAATTATCCTAAGTCTCAGAAGGGTAATGATAAGCCTAAAGGAAAAACAGTGCACACTTGAATTATTTTCATTGGGAAAATACTTTTGAGAAGCTATTTGAATAATACACTAACATTTGAGCATAAAGAAAATTTTATTACATTGCAAGGAGAGAATAATGTACCATCTTCTCCTTTGATATGTAATATTGAGCTCCAAAAGTTTCATCAAGATAATGGAATAGAACAAATGTTTTTTAGTTATGTAATGCCTTAATTTAAAAACCAATGTGAAAAGTTTGATTCAAGTATTTGTGAAGTAGTTAATTCTTCTTTAGACAATTTATTATTTAGAAGAATTTAAAGATGTTTTTCCCAACAGGTTTACCTCTGGATATAAGGATAGATTATCCCATAGAAGTTTTAAAGGATTCAAAGCCAATTAGTTAAGTATGTTATGAAATGCCCTAAATGTGAAGTCAATAAATCTGACACCTTAAAAGTAGGTGGAATATTATAACCACTACAAACACGTCAAGGTAAGTGGGAAAGTATTTCTATGGATTTCATAGTAGGATTACCCCAAACAAGTAGAGGACATGATTCAGTGTGGATAGTAGCGGATAGGTTAACCAAGTTGGTATAATTTTTACCAACTAAAAAAGAAGTAAAAATATCAGAATTGGCTAGAATGTTTATCCATCATCTATATAGATTTATGGATTGCCAGCAGATATAGTAAGCGATTGTGATTCAAAGTTTACAAGCCATTATTGGAAACAAGGGTTCAAAAAGTTGGACACAAAACTTAGTATGAGTATGTCTAAACAAGTGATGGATAGACAAAAAGGGTTAATCAATTCCTAGAAGATATGCTTCAAGCGTATGTTTATCATAAGCAAAACAATTAGGATGAGTATCTTCCATTATTAGAATTTGCTTATAATAGTGCTAAACATTCTGCTACTAGTTTTAGTCCATTCATGCTAATGTATGGATTCCAACCTAGAGCACCCATAGCAATTGGGTTACAAAAAGAAAATTTGCAAAATGTAAAAGACTTTCTCAAAGACATGTAAGACATATAAAACGTTGCTACGTTAAAAAGTGTAGGATTATTTGATTTAGTTATGAGAAAGGTAAAAGAAGATCAATTAGTTTTTTTGAGGAAGGTGTTTTAGCTTATGTAAAGGTTTCTGAAAAGTCAGAAACTTTAAAAAGTGAAAAGGCTCCAAAGTCAAGCCCAAGGTATTGTGGTCCTTATACAATACTTTAAAAAATTATTACGAGGTCGCTTTGCCTAAAAGATCCAGAGTGCATCCTATGTTAGTTAATCCTTATACTTCTCAAATCTTCTCCATACAAATACCTTTTGCTTAATAGATTGGGCATACCTCCTGCCCTAATAGATTGAGCATACCTCCTGCCCTAATAGATTGAGCATATCTCTTGTTAAAACCCTAAGATCTCTCTAGATAATTGTTATGCATAAACATGCATAAATCAGGCATAAACTCATCCACTCGACCACCCTGAGCCCAAGAGATGCACACATGAATTATAATGAAGTACATCATACCTTTACCTTGATGTCCCATACCATCAAGAGGTATAATTGCAATCCAATAGCATGTAGCTATAGTGTGAAATGGTAGGTGAGTAGATATAATCCTCTATACAAGAGAATATCATACCATAACCTAGCCTCAAGATAACATAGTCTTAGACTCTGCCCCATGCCCCTATTACATAGGAGGACCCTCAAGTGACTCTTGACTCTCCATTTCCCATGTGTGACCCTTGGATGCCTGACCCTTAAGGTTAGTCCTAACCCATGCTCCACTAGAGCTTGTTCCCATGCTCCCATGCTAACAAGCCTAATGTGGGTTAGCCTCCTAGTATATGCATACATAATGTGCATATAACACCTCTTGCATAATCAATTGGGCACAGTTTGGAGATTCGACATGAAGCAAGTGGAGTACATGACAACCTTGAAGAATCATTGAAGCAAATATCAACCAAGGAGGAATCAACAAAATTGTTCTTCACATCATTAGAGATAATTCAATTTTACCCAACCAAGTACGGTCGTTGTGTTGCATCTTTTTTGCTTTGTAAGGAACTTTCCATTTTGCTTATTGTTAGAGTAAATGGCTTCTCAAGGTGGGAAGGATGAAAATGGGGAACAAGGGGAAAACCCAATGTCATCTTTCACCATGGAAGAGGATATTACAAAAACAAATGAAATAGATATACAAGATTTAGATCTTAATGAGTATGAGGATATAGAAATAAAGGAAATAAAAGAAAAAATCTCTAATATAGAGAATAAACTTGAGAAAATGATGGGTAGACTGAAACACAAGATGGGAAACACTGATAACATCATTGGAAAAGAAGCAATAGTTGATTTCATAGAACCACATATTCTTCCACATGATTCTGACAAGATTCTCAAATATCGAGAAAAGAAAACTAGGCATTCTGTGTTTAAAGAACGCTTTTAGTAAAGTGGAAAGATAAACTAGAAGAAAGATCAACTTGGGAAAGAGTGGGTACACTGAAGAAAAGGTTTCTTGAATTTTTTTGCAAGGATGAAATCTTTTCTTTCAAGAGGGAGGAAATGTTATGAGACTGATAAGAAACACTATAAGGTAAGACTAGAAAAGATTATTTATATGTAAAAGGTTTGCATATAAATAAGGTTCATGGGAATTCTAATTAGAAATACCTAAAGCAATGGTTAATAGACATTAAGGTTAAAGTAAAAGGGATCTAGCTGGTGCACAAGGGAAAACCAAAGGCCACAAAAGTAGGCGCCCCCTTCTAGGGGGAGTTGAGGATGCATTGGAGAGTGAAAAGGCTATGCCTAGCCAATGAAAGATCAAGGGGCTGAAGTTGGAAGGTCATGCATCACTTATGCCTATATAACCATGTGTTTAGGGTCCATTTGGGATATGGTTGGGTGGAGAATCAAATTTCTAGTCTTATAAGTCCTCAAGTTTATAATGCAAGGAGAATTATGATGAGGCTACAGACCATGTACCCTAGCAAATGTCCATGGCTATGCACATGACACAAGTGGTAAAGTATGAACTACTAACCCCATGTGAGTATCCTAGACCATATACCATAGCAAATCATAAAAGCTATGAGGAAGCCTCAAAGCAAACCAAAGGCCTTGATCGAACTTGTTCCTAGGGATGATCTAGCACACATCCCTTAGATGTTAGTAGATCCAAGCTCACCTTTGAGAGTGTGAACCAAGTGAGTGGAAATATCGCACAGCTAGCCCCCACACCCAAGGTCGCTAATCCTAAACTCACCCATGCCAAGCTAAAGGACCCGAGACAAGGTTGGTCAGACCCTTAAGCCGCACTTCTCCTTACCACAAGACTAGCATAAGCTATCAGTTTTTGAGTTTGACAATATTTCAATACATGATCAATGTTATTTACAATAATTTTAAATCAACATTATAAACTACTTTACGTGTAACATTGCAAGGAATGGCTTATTAACACTTCCATCTCTTCGTGTCCATACATAGATTTAACCAATCCCTACTCACACACCCTGATTTCTCTTACATATTATTAAAGAACACTTACTTGAGTAATAAAACTCATTATACATACATGCTTAATCTTAACTACTTAAAAGAATAACTTCTTTACTCTCTCTAATTCCCCCTATCAACCTCAAATAGTACAAGAGAGGGAAACCATAGCCTTCAGCTATGCCTAAATATACATGAATTTATGAAAGCCTCTCTTTATCTTGTTAATCGACACCAAATTAAAGGCTATAACTTAACCTAATGCTCATAAGAATTAGTATTTAATCATGATGTTGAATCCTAAACTTAATCATGAAACCTCGTAGAGCTTCTTTTCATCGCCATAAACATCACTCATAGCCATTATACATCTCTCATAGCCATATTGCGTCTTTCTCAACCAAGATACTTCATTCACAACCATATTACGTCTTTCCCAACCATTATTTTTCTCAGCCGCCATGGTGCATCCTTCACAGCCATAATGCTTCTTTTGCAACCTTATGCTTCATTCATAGCCATAATGCTTTATTCATAACCATAATGCTTCATAGCCATAATGCTTCTTTCATATCCATAATGCATTATTCACAACCATAATGCTTCTTTCATAGCCATAATGCGTTATTCACAGCCATAATGCTTTATTCACAACCATAATGCTTCTTTTACAATTGTAAATAATAATTTATTTACTTAAAGAGACAAAACCATAACTTTAATTAGCCATACAAATCTCTAAACACAGCACAATAAGTAGTCCAAAATCAAGACGTGAACTTATTTTCCCTATCACTCTCGATATACGATGGGGTAAGCCATGAAGCCTAACAAACTCTTTAACAAAGATATGTGTAATGTCCAATGGTTCAATGGCTTCTTGATAGGCATCAGATGGGTTACATTTGTTAGATGATTCACCATGATTTTTATCGTCATCCTCGCTAATCCCAACCTCACCCATGCCAAGCCAAAGGACCCGAGTCAAGGTTTGTTAGACCCTTCACTTGCACTTCTCCTTACCACAAGACTGGCATAAGCCATCAGCCAAAGGACTCGAGTCAGGGTTGGTCATACCCTTCACCTACACTTCTCCTTACCACCACAAGACCTGTATAAGCCATCAACCTTATTTAAAGCTTGATAATATTTTAATATATAATCAGTGTTATTTATAATAGTTTCAAATCAACATTACAAACTGATTCACGTGTAACATTGCAAGGTATGGCTTAACACTGCATACATGCTTAATCTCACATCACACCCACATCTTCTCTGAAGTTGACAAGCCACTGTGTGATGACTTAATCCTTGATTCAATCCCTTATTTTAATTGGCTAGAATTGGCTTATTTGGGATAGCTAACTTCAACATTTGGCCTCATAGTGTTTTTGAGGGTATTCCTTGGAATGGAGGACTAGAGAAAGAGAAGTTACACTAGTTTGGCATATCCATACAAAAGCATTCTATGTGAGCAAGTTGCCCATTAGTTAACCGTGTTTCCAATAATGTTCCTTGTCATTGCGAATGACCCCCTACTCGTCGATCAGGGTATGAATAAATCCCCATGTTTTTGTGCTCATTTATGAGGTGAATTCGTTAGATAGATAATCGGTTGAGCCTGACCCAGCCATTGCCCTTTGTGCATTACAAATGCTTAGGTACCCATCATTGTTTAAGTTTATGACCTTGGGGGTAACTTCTTAACCTTTGCATATTGCCATTATATACCAAGTGCTTCTCTCTAAGGCTTTAATCCCCTTGAGCATTTGGCAATGATTGGGAAAGCATCATGCAATTGAACCATAGTGCTCAAAGCTATTAGAACATATTCTTGTCCTTTGAAACCCGTATTGACACTTGTAGGCTGATGTGCTCATGTGTCCAAAACTTTGTCGTTGAACTAAATCCAACTTCATAGATGGATACTATTGTAAGATCTTGGTACACAAAATCAACCCTCTATATTTTTGCTAGTGCTATATACTCATTGAGCTTTACCATGATGAGATTAAAACTGGGATATTTCATAACCAATCCTCTTAGTGGCTTTTTTACAATGAGCAATTTAGTCAAGCCATGTTGGTCCTAACCTCTTGGCCTTATATCTCATGGTGATGAGATAAATACCCAATGTATCAATCAATCACTCCTCCTAAATCATCCTATCACTCCTCCTAAATCACTCCTCCTAAGTCATCCTAAATCAATAAATTTTGTTTTCAATAAGCATTTTTTAATATATTTAAATTTATCCTAACACTTTAATTTAAACAAGGTATATCATAAGGATGATTTTATCTAAAGAGAAACATATAGGTTTTATGTTATTCGATTGAACCAGAACGTCTTGCACTTTCTTCAACAAGAGAAATAGCTGTCTTGTTCACGTAAAGAGAAAATAAACAAATTCACATAGATTTTTAAGCATCTAAAGCATTAATCATAAATTTGTAGTATTTTTCTCATGAGCTTTTTGGTTGGATGGTTGATTGCTTCAATTAATAAATATTTTAAATTGCCTTTTTCCCTTCTTCTTGAAAGTTTTGGAATGAAAGATGTTAAAGAAATTTCCCTTAAAATAAAGAATTAAAATGAGTAACATATTAAAACAAGTGTGTCATCTGCTATTGCGAAACAAGTTTTTTATATATATTTAAATTTATCCTAGCATTTTAATTTAGATAATAAGTGTATCATAAGGATGATCTACATCTAGGTTTTAGGTTATTGAATTGAACCATTACTTCTTACATATTCTTCAAGAAGAATATGTTATTTGAGTCTCCAACATGAAAATACCTCTCTTGTTCATCTAACGAGAAAGTAAACAAATTCACATAGACTTTAAGCATCTAAAGTAGTAATCATAAATTTATAGTATTTTTTCATGAGCTATATATAGTATCAAGAATCTTTTGTATCATTATTAGATTTATTACAAGCATACATGATCTTTCTCAACTTTTTGGTTGGATGGTTGATCGCTTCAATGATGTACACAATAACTATTTTGAAATGTCTTTTTCCGTTCTTTTTCTTGAAAGTTTTTGAATCAAAGATGATAAAGGAATTCTCCTAAGCAAGGAGTTTGATTCTAATCTACCGAAGCGATGGTGCATCATAGAGCTAGGGTTTTGTTTCTTTCTCTACCTTTCTATCCTATCAATCATCTTTTCTAATAATTTGTTTTGGAAATCACAACAAGGGATATATCTCCTCCCCCAATGGTCACAAATCCAAAGGTGCATCGAGTAGTACCATGCCTCTACTTAGTGCACCAACACTATGTACAGAAGAGTCATACATCCATCCAATCCCCAAGCTATAAAAATAACCAAGGGAAAAAAACATCTACATAGCATGGAAGACAAGGCTCCTCCCTGTCCCCCATTAGACACACGGAAGCAAGGGTGGAGCAAAGACCCATTAGACACACAAAAGCAAGGGTGGAGCAAAGACCAGAGCAAATAATTCCCTATCCCCCACAGGTATTGTAAATGCTAAAACTAGGAACTGACAAGTTGGACTAGACAAACCACATGCCTCTCATTCATTCAAAGTGGTCAGGCCCGCTAGAACATGGCTTGATGCAATGGACAAACAAAGAGGACTTCATGTACTTAGTGGGCAACTTGCAAGGACACATGGCATTCCTACATGTGAACTTTCCCATCCCATACCCTAATGGGGTTGTCCGGACACCAACACATGTGGTAGGGGTAGCCTCCCTATCCTTTAAGAACTCTCACTTCCCTTAACTTCCACAACATCACTCCCACTTAAACCTTCTCGCCTTCTCGTCCCCTGCAAACAAGAGTACCACGGCTCCCCTAGAGGCTAGGACCTATGGCAAGTTCCCACATGTGAACTTTCCCATCCCATATCATAATGGGTCCAACCACCACCACACGTGAACCCTCGCTTCCCTTAACGTCCACAAACATCACTCCCACTTTAACCTTGCAACAACAAGAGAACCAAGGCTCCCATGGGACATATGGCAGAAGTAATCCAATAGGCTCTTTGCATGGCCCCAACAAGAATAAAGCCCCCCCAACAAAACATATGAAACTAAGAGAAGATGCCAAGGTGAAGCCATGCGACACAGAGACTGCCCATGTGAAGGAGGTGTTATATAAGCTAACACAAATGGCCAAAGGGGAGATCAACCCCAACATGTACAAGGCATATCAATCTTGTGGAGGAGAATCTCAACATATCAGACTTGGTCTCTATCTCTAGCCATGTTCATCTTTTTTATGCCTGGCAAAAAGCTAACCAAGCAAGAGCATTAGTTGGTCTTTGCTATGGCAATTTCCCTCTAGCCAAAGTGCTGAGAGCATGGATTAGTAAAAAGATGGGAGACTCGCCGACTAGTTGTGGAACACACCCAGCACCTTCCAAACAATTATTTTTTCTTCCTTTTCAAAGAGGAAGGCATGGCAGCTAATGCCCTAGGTGTTGGGGCCAATGGCTCCCAATAAACTCTCTCCTCTCTCTATTCTAGTGGTGGACACCAGGATTTTCTCCGATGTGCCTAAAACCTACCCTCTATGTTTTATGGGTTGAATTCCCCATCTTGGCCGTGCACCTATAGCCTATGTTAAAGCTACCTGTAGAACCGCTGGGTAGGCTCTTAGGCACAAAGCCATTGATAAATCTTAATCCAAGATGGCACCCTAAATATTTGGTAGAAATAGACATTAGTAAGGAACTCCCCTCCTCTCTCTACATCAATGCAAGTGTTGGATACTCGATTGAGCAATCCATTATTTTCACTTTCTTCCACTATGGGGGCAAGGATTGTTTCATGAAAAATTGCCCCACCAAATTCCCCCCTTAGCCACCCATTACTAAGGTCCCCCCCCCCCTCCGCCCTCTCAGAATCTAAACCAGAGGATAACCAAGGCTTCCAAATGGTAAAAAAGAAACCCTGCAATACTAATAAAAACTTGACTACCAAAAACACCACTAGAAACAAGAAAACCAATAGTAGATATACTTCTTTGCTAGTAGACCTGAAAGAGCCTATTTAGCCAAACTGCCCCTAAAATGTGAGGGTGTTGATGTTCTTTCAAATTTCCAACTAATTTGGGAAACAAAGAAAAAGAAAAAATACATACATTGGTTGCAAAGGGTAGTACCAAAAATATTAGGATGTTTACTTTGGATGTTAACATGCCTAAGGTGAAGGCAGTTATGGTTAGTAATAAGGAGAAGATGTACATGGGTTTCCATGGGGGTGCATGTAATGAATGCAGCTCTCTTGTGTTGAAAGAGGCAAGACAATCCCCAACACCACTCAACTGCAAGATAATTCTCTCAAAAAAGACGTAGAGGAGATGGACTTCCAAAAGATGCCACTTTGGTTAACCTAATGGGAGGATCATCCTAAGCAGAAGAGGAATCTCTCCTAGGGGAAAGGAAAAATCACCATCCCTCTCCGCCCTTAAAAATGACATCAAAAACACCATCTCTACTAGAATAGAATTTGTATCCCCTAGGAGGCAATCTCAAGTAGGGGCAGTGTCCTTAGCTCTACCTAGTGTCCTTAGCTCTACCTATAGAAAAAGATCCCAAGGTAGCGTCAAAACCCCTCCACCCCTTTAAAAAAATGAAGAAAAAAATAAAAAAAGTGAGCTTTGTCTCCATCCTATCTTATACCACAAAAGGTCTCACGGATGGCAAACCATCCTTAAAAAATAAATGGTTGCATCAGACTACCACATCTATCTAGACTTCATCTGCTTACATCCTCTCCTTCAAAAGAATCTAGAGAAGGTGTTTAAAAATCATACTTGGATTAGTACAAGGCATGCCCAAGGAAGTGTGGGGACACAATAGTGGGAGTTTTGGACAAGTGGATGCACACTATCCAAAACATCCACATAGACCCAGTAAATAGATGGGTAGCAATATTTAGATAGGCATAGGATCAGAGAAGATGGTGTTGCTTTCAGTATATGCCATTGGTCCCATGGGCCTCCCTTCTACAATTTGACGACCATATATTATTCCTAGGTGACTTTGATATGAGGTGGTCCTCTTGCACCTATTATGTTTGCAGCAGCCACCACGAATGCACTTGGCTGGTTGATTTTATATGCCATGGAGAGAGGAACATTGAAAGGAATAGAATTTCCAGAAACTAAAGGCCAAATTTGCAAATACGACACAGATAGTGTGGTCCAGAATGCTGAGGGCTCAATAAAAATATTTTGGGTATATGCCTCAACATTGCATCATGATCAATAATTAATCATGAAAAATAAGGAATAAACTTTTTGCTAAGATCCCCCCCAAGTGATTGATGGACCATGGATATAAATTCATCCAAAAAGGTCATATATTCTATCTTTTGGGCATCCCAATGGGCGTTGGATTCACTCTACACCAAAGATGGCTATGGATCATGTCTAAGGTCCAAAGGAAGTTTGACCAGTGAAAGGATAACAACATGGTCTGGTAGGCAGGTTGCTTGTTCTCAAACATATCCTCTTCCCAAGTACCATTTACTTCCTCTCCTATTGGAGACCCTCTAAAATGGAGATCAAATGCTTGGAAGCCATGTGCAAAAAATTCTTATCGTCAGGGGATGCAAAGTAAATCCCTAATGTTTCTTGGAAAGTTTGTATGCCCCCAAGGAACAATGGAGATTTGGGAGTACTAAACATTGTAGATGTTGCAAATAGGATGGCAACCAAATGGGTAATAAGGAGTCTTCAAAACTATAAGGAATACTGCACCATTCTTCTTAACACCACAAAAATGTGGAATATCATTATCTAAATACTTGTGGACTATCTAAATAAACATGGCTTATTATGTATAAAGCCCTGTGTGGACTAACTCCATAGCACATAAAATGGGCATAGGCCACTAGTGATAAGTGTCCCCTATCACTAGTGATAGGCCACTAGTGATAAGTGTCCCCTATGCAATAAGAAACCGGAATCAATAGCACACATGTTTATATCATGTGCGAACAATCGTGAAGTGTTGGAGGTCTTGCAAGAATGCATACACCATGTTATAGATCATGGACTCTCTTGGAAGGAGATACTCGTAGGGGTTCCAGTAGGTTGCTCCACAACCATGTGGAACAACATTAGAGATGAATACTTGTGGATTATCTAGATAAATAGAAAAGAGTGGATTTTAACAAAGAAAAACTAACATTCTTCAAGGCCTAAGAAGAGACTTGCTTGTGCAAATGAGCTAGTGATTAAAGTTAGTTTCAAAATACACAAAGCCCAATACACAATGAACGATATTGATGAAGCGCTCAAAATGTCAAAGGCAAAGGATGAATTCCAACAGTACATCAAGTCTATCTAGCAAGGCCACCTAGAAAAAGATGGCTTGGTTGCAAATAAAAAATTTGATGAAGCGCTCAAAATGTCAAAGGCAAAGGATGAATTCCAACAGTACATCAAGTACATCTAACAAGGCCACCTAGAAAAAGATGGCTTGGTTGCAAATAAAAAATTTGAGCTTATGAGGTAGGACTAAAAAATGACAGGGTACATCCAGAGTTTGATGGCCTTGAAGGAATACCTCGAATAGAGGTATTTTGATAATGAATCAAATCATGCAAAAGCTATGCTGCTTCATGATATAGTATAATCTAATATATCTAACCACCCCTTCAAATTCAAAAAATAAAAATGATGTGTATGTATACTTGCTCAAGTTTGCTTTCTTTGTGCACTTTCTAAGAGAAAAGCAAGCTCATCAAGATTCTGTTAGTACTTTAGTTCTTTAGCCTTGAAAGAGTGTTAACTATATTAGCTAACCTTATTCCGAATGCGTAGATTTTCAAGCCATACTTTTGTATCACACAAAGCACTTCATGCAAATGATTATGGAAAATCTATGAGCTTACGATGTGTAAGGCCGGAAGATAGTCAAAACCGAGCTTACAACTTGTGTAATGTTGATAATAGTATATATTTAGACTAGGAAATTAGCCTAGACTAGCTTTTGGGCCCCCAGACATTACTTGGACAGCTCAGGATCTTAAATATGAGTCTTGTATATAAGACATTTTGACTAATGAGAAAAGACATAATCCCATTCTCACAATTGAGTTTAAGGCTCTCTTCCTCTTGTGATTGATGCTTGCTTGTATGCTTTCTTCTCTTGTTGCATGCTTGCTTGAGGATTATGTGGTTGAGTGATGGTGTGTTGATGCTAGTTCTCTTCTCCCTCTGTTCTTCTCTTCCCTTGTCCCCCATGCTCTCACTCACCGAGCCATTGAGGTAGAGGTTGAGCTTCCCATAGCTCTCTCTCTCTCTCTCTCTCTCTCTCTCTCTCTCTCTCTTCTCCCCACCCATTTGCAAAGCTTCCTTGCAGTGACACTGAGATCCACTGTGATATTGCCAAAAAAATCATGGTTCACATCCTTAGACCAAATAACCTTAGCCCAATTAAATTTAAAATTGTGCACACCTTAGACATGGGCCTTGTTAATTTATTTTACCATGGAAACCTTTAACATTTTATTTCAAATATTTTTACTAGGCTAGGTAATTATTTTTAATTTCTTAATTAATTAAAGTTACTCATCTACACCTGGGGGAGAAGGAGAGGGGTCTCTCAATATCTTTACACATGGGAAATACCATTTTCAATTGGAAAAGACTTCTTACTTGAATAAATTTTAATTTCATTAAGATCTGGAGAATTTTTAACAAAAACAAGCAATTTCTCATTTTCTATCTCTACACAAATTACATAGTTTTGTACTTTTTGAGTTAACCAAGCATAGGGTAAATAGGAGGGATCTTACAAGAGTCTCTATTGGATTAGTATGATAATTATCATTTATTATATTTTCTTTGTGGATTGGATTATTCCTAGCAAATTTCCATGAGTGAGGGTGCATCAATTTTGTAAAATATATAGAGATATATTATGCTTGGATAGAGTTTTGCTTTGTATATACTTTCTATTTTTTAGAATCATTAATTTCTATGATCATAGAAATATTTTGACTTCAATAATTGTAGAAATGATTACTATGGTGGCCCGAGCCTTTTTGTGGATAGAAGAGCTCCACAATGTCTCAAATGCCTTCCATGAGTGAATGATGAATACAAGACCTTGAGGTTCTATTTATGGAGTCTATACTACCAAGCCTAGCCAACTAGTGCAAATTGGACCACATTAGGTCCATGCCTACACTAGCCCACCCACTGGTTGGTCCATGGCTCCCAAAAACTAGTTCCAGTCCCCATGTGCCTAAGCTAAGCCAATGTACATAGGACCAAACCCCACATAGTCAAGCATACAAACGACCACAAACTATCTCCGAGCTATCTCTTGAGGAAGCTCACAAAATGAAGATGTCCATCACATCAAGTACACTAAATCTAACATTATATTGCTTACAATTTGATAGTGCCCTATATTTTTTTAGCCTCCCTAGCTTTTGTTTAAATAATGAATGTAACCTTAGGCTTCCTAAGTTTTTTTCACACTTTTATAGCTCTTTATTGGACTTTTTCTCCTCTCTTACATCTCATTTCTTTTTCCTGCTTTTTGTATCTTATTTCTTCCATTTTGTCCCACCACCTTTTCCTCTAATATTTTATATTATCTTGTTATTAAAAGAGATTTTCCTCAAATTTTTGGTCCCTTATTTGCTTTAGTCTTTTACACTTCAATATCATCAGTACATAAATTTCCCGACAATTTTTCTTTCTTGATTTCTCCAAAAGTTTTATTTATGATTTAACATCTTCTATATTTCGTTGGCTCCTTTTAAAAAAAAAATCCCACTATAAGCTACTTCATTTACTTATTTTTGCTTGCTTTTGTTTGTCAAGACTTTTTGCTCCTTGTGCTTTCTCTTCTTTGCTTTTCAAAAAAAAGTTTTCCTTGATGTTTTGGATTTGTTTTTGAATTTTTGATAGAATTTTCAGTTCATAAACATTTACTTTGCTTGAGAATGCCCAGCAAAGAGAAATGCATGTTTAAGCAATCATTTACTTTGGGAGTATAACATTAAATAGCCTTGTGTTTTGCAACCACTTCCAAAAACAAGGCCTAATTAAATTAGAAGTCAAGGGACTTCTTTATCAAATAAAGAGTATAGACCTTTCATTAATCAGAGGGTGTTCTGCTCTCTCCAAACCATCGTGGTGGATCAAACCCAGATGCACCTGAAAAAAAAACTGAGATTCTTTTAGATGAGTTTGCTAAACCTGGAAAAAAAAACTGAGCTTCTTTAAGATGACGGACTCTCTAGACATACTGGGGAGATACATTCTAGACATACAGCGCCACAGAGAGACATTATTACAGGCTCAGGCAGCTCCAGAGGGGGGGTGACAGACACAGATTACTACATTTTTTTAGAGATCCATACCCCTCCCAGCCCCTACACGGCAGGGAATTACTCTCCAGAGAGCAGAGACACTTAGAGCCCGCAGGAGACAGAGGACACCTGGCTTTCGGACACCACGCCTATACCAGAGAGAGATGACAGAGATCCGAGCTCAGTTTCACAGAGAGGGTGCGGAGCGACTGGCTCGCTTCAGAGCACACCCAAGCATGTTCTTCAGGGAGCTGTGGATACCCCCTTCACTGATGTATACCATTTTATACCCCCAGTATGGTACAGGATGGAGCTAGCTAGGTTGCATATCATGATTGTATACTCCATGCATATAGCTTTGCATTCTCCTAGTAGTAGAGCTCCATCCCCTGCACACCCAGATTCAGCTTTTTCTATTCAGTACTTTTTCATTTTGTTGGGATGACAGAGGATACCCCATACAGGTACTCCGATTTGTCTCATAGGCCGAGTTCGGTCTTTTGGAAGACGTTAATAAAATCTTTCTTTCTTTCTCTCTCTCTCTGCCCGAGAGAGAGAGAGAGAGAGAGAGAGGAGTTACATCGGACCGAGCCTCTACACTCTAGTGTGCCCAATGCCCTCAGCACCCCCGTTGGCCACGATCACCTCATCAGCTTCAGATCCAGGACATGCTCCACCACCATTGAGCTACCTTTCCACGTGACATAGCTGAGGGAGACCTCTTGGCCATACTCATTAGCCCCATGCTTGATATTTTGGAGAGTGGTATACCATCTACTCGGAGCTGATGTTGCTCTCATGTTTCTATGTTCTTAGTATTCCATGATGAGTTTCCATTTTGTATCACCCCAATGAGATAGCTACGTTTATGTTTTCTTTCTGTTTTATTTTCCATTCCATGATGAAATATGCCATGGACATTATTGTATCACTTTGGTCTCATAGGCCCATTGGGTCTTTAGTAGACGCTTAATATATCTTTCTCTCTCTCTCTCTCTCTCTCTCTCTCTCTCTCTCTCTCTCTCTCTGTGCCCGCTATGCCGCCTGTGCACCCTGCCTGCTCTTTCTCTCTCATATGCACTAGGGAGAACCTATGCAGACAGATGGGTCTTGAAGAGACAGCTTTCATTGATGCTTCGCAAGCACGGAAGGACATGACAAGGGAGAGGTCCCTCCTCCTCAAGTTCAAAGATGTATAGTAGCACCCTGCTTTCCTGCAAAAGAGAGCCACCCTGTGCAACAACAAGATCTACCTCTATCACATCACACCACTACAGGTGAATCACAGGAAAGTTGGAATGGTGATGGTGCTTGAGGTGTGCAAGGGAGGGAGATGGGCTGTACATCGAGATGGCCCGAGTGATTATTGCAAAGCACCACCACAAACAGGGGAGCAGGGCCTCCACCTTCTCCTATCAAAGCTTCCCATTACATATCCCCATCTGAAGCCATCTCACTGCGCCTCCACTTTCTTGCCTGTCTGGAGGCATGCTGAGCATGCGAGGCCTGCACCTCTCCTTCTACTGCCGCCAAATTTAGGGCTGCGCTCTCTCTCTCTCTCTCTCTCTGGACCTCCTGCTGGGCGACCCTGTCTGCAACTGTCTACTGTTGCCACCTCTTACTATTGCTCAGTCCCCTTCTGGAGGGGCTGCACATTCTTCCTTTGCCTTCTCCATGCCTTGCTTCAGCAGTTGATGTGCGAGCTTCTACCATGGCTGCACATTTATCTCTTGCCAGTTTGTTGCCTCTTGATAGAATTTCCAGCTCCAACTCTTTAAAGTCATCTCTTTTCAAGGAACTATCTGAATCGAAATTCTTCACCACTTGGAGCTCTGCCATGTTCACAGTGGATGATTGGTCCTGGACCTCTCTGCCACATCACCTTTCCAGACTTGTCTATGGTCTGTTCTCTCCTTGGCTGCACCCTCGGCACTTTGTGATACAACCACACCATAAACCCCAGAATCAACATTGTCATGTTCATAGATGCTTCTTTCTGTCACTTTTCCACCCTCATGTCTTGGCACAGAATCCTGAGCATCTTTCCTCCCCTTTTGTGTAGCTTGCTTGTTCGGAGCAGATAATGCAAAAAACTCTTTTCCAGAAGAATCTGATGGCCCATGACAAAGGACTATTTCTGGCTGCAGCTTTCAACCTTACTGCTGTATTTACCAGCTTCTTTGAGATGTCCTCATCAGCCTCAAGGCTCAACTTCGTGATATCTCTTCTTCAACCAAGTTGCCTCAATTTTTGGAATGAACCAGAGCTCATTACATGCATGATTCTTCTCATTGCATGCCAAATCTTCAAGGGTGCTATTCATAGGTTTCTTAAAAGAAACCATAGGTGCAAAACCGACATGAAAAGCTCAATAGCCTTCATACCATTTTGCTCATCTTTCATGAGCAAACTTAACCAGCACAACCCTCTTTTCTTTGTGCTCAAGGTGGGCTACATCCTTAGCCCACAACTACTTATCCCTTACTTAGACCAGCTTGCACCTCTACGCATTCCTTGCCAAATGCAAAGAACCATGGGAATAACACATCCCATCAAATAGCAACCCTTCTTCACATTGAGCACAATGCTCAAACCAACTCTTCATGAGGCAAAAAAACACAAAACCAACCTTTCTTGAGGCACAAATGTCTTCTTGTTAGCTTCTTTGTGGATGTAAACTCCAAAAATCTTTTCACTTGCTTACTCTATGGGCAGCTTCAAGAAACCTCCAATCCTTCCATTGAACCTTTGTACAATGGCAATCTCACAAATAATCTCCTTAAAATAATGAGTGTTCTGATTTTCCAAAATCAAAGAACAAAATGCATCAAACCCTAATCAAATGAACCAATGTGCAAATCTACTCTAAAGCCTCCACTAAATCCTAAGAACCTAGCATGGCTCTAATACCATGTTGAGAATATAAGGTGATAGGGATAGACTTGGTAGAGTATTGCACATAATGAGAGATTAAATTAGGGAGGCTCAAAATAATCAAGATAATCCATGATTAAAAGATACGGACACCAATGAGCACACTCAACGAAATGTATTGTAATATGCTATCAACCATACAATGAGAGGCTTTTAAGATACCTCATTATCTCATTACCTTTTTGACATATTATAAACTTTACCTTTTTTGGAGCTATTAGCTTCTCAACCAATCAGTGTGGAATGCTTGGTTGAACACAATGCTAATCAATACACTAAGATTTAATGGACAATATGCTCAATACAAGATGTAATTTGTTGAATTGACAAGAGACGCACAATTGAGCCAGAACGGCCGATCCCTCCCTCAAATAGTGTATATTAATCTTGGGAGAATCAAGTACATAGTGTCATGGGCATTTTTTACTAGATTTTCATACCAATGCATATGAATACAGTATTGAAAACAATATGCTTGTTGGTGTAGATTTGCAACTCACACTACCCTCTCAAGTGCCCATGTTTCCTACCATCTACTCTCTATTATTCCACCAACACATGATAGCAACAATCTGCAAGAGAGCACGTAGGACAAGAGAACACTACACATAGGGTATGCTAGCATGAAGTCCTACTTCTCCCTCTTGCTCCTTGCTTCCATAATTAAGCTTTAAAGCTTACCAATTGCAAGTAGAGTCAATGACAACGGAAGTCTTCACAATGAAAGCGTCTGGAGAGTTGAAATCTTCAATCTATCGCGATCCTTCGCAACAAAAGCCTCAAGAGGGTGAAGGGAATCCTAGGAAAGCTTCCCCTATGGTTCAACTTGAGAAAAGGAGTGCTGAAATTAGGGTTTTCAGCCAAAAGACCAAAAATTACAACAAATATAAGAGCTGTTTTGTTGAATTTCAGTCACATTGGGAGTGTGTAGGAGAGTGAATACCACCTAGAAACATTCTGGGAAGCTTGGAAAACACACTAGCAAGCTTGGTTATGGAGTTGGGAAGGATAAAGTGCAGAAAATACAGCCAAAGAGGCTCATGAAGAGGGGCGCCTACTTCTAGAGAGAGAGAGGGAAGAGAGATGATATGTCCACTCCTGGTGTCAGGTAGAGAGGACAAGTGACTTGTGGTGCAAGTTGGTATGGACACATGGCTAGTTGCTCCCTTTGTACAAAGGGGATAAGGTGTGGACGGTGGGCATTGAGTTTTGTCCACCTTGGAACATCGATGTGTGCGAACACAGGACTGGTCATAATTTATAAGTGAGTTTTGGTCGCCCAAAACTTAATGAAGTGTATACACACTCACTTATAATCACGCGTACCGTTCACAGGCGGACGTCCCCTTACCCAGAACTACACATTGATCAAGCAAGCATGAAAACAACATGCAAGTTCAATTGCAGGCAAGCAAATAAAGATGCTATGCAATGCAACATTGGTATGGACAATCCCCATTCATGAGACTATACCAAAATAAACGTGTTCTAGTCAAGTACACGAGGTACCAGACCTGATGGAATACTAATACTCTAGGAATTTCTGGGCATGTACTCACGGGGCACAAGTCCCAACGGAAAGCCAAGTCTACAATATCACATGAGAGACATCAATCCCCGGCATATGCAACTGCCATGAACACCAATCCAATGTACATATATAATGAGAAAACACAGGTGGACCAATTGGTGGCCAAATGGTGACACTCTAGCCAAGACTCTTTGCCATGTAGCATCCTTATCCATGAGTTGTCACCTTTCCAAGATTGGGTGGCCAAATTGTGACATCCCCCTCGGCTTCTAATCAGTTATACGCAGTTGAAAAGCATCCAAATACATATAAAGCAAGTGCGGGCAATCTATAAAGAACTCTTCATCTACCCATTTAGCATCAATGAGATGATAGTTCTTGAACTTCACAATGTAACGCCGAACAACTTTGCCTTGCGTTCCTTGTGATAAACAATCTGTTCTAGCTGCAAAATCTCCTCAAGCTTATCCACTTCTGGTGGATCCTATGACCAGTTCACTGGGCTTCGGCCCTATATACTTGCGAAGGAGACTCACATGAAACGCATTGTGTATATGCCAATGACTAGGCAATGCCAACCTGAAAGCCACTTCATTGCTCTTCTCGATCACTCGAAAAGGCCCATAGTACCTAGTTGCAAGCTTAGGGTATGCACCCTCTTTGCCAAGCCTCTTTGCAAGTCTTGCTTTCTCAAATTTCAGCAGTACCCAATCATTCTCTTTGACATGAAATTGCCTTCTATGCTTGTTAGTAGCCTTTTTATGTTTGTCTTGTGACCTTACAATGGCTATTTGCACCTGAGCAAAGGCAATATCCAAGTCTCTTACATACTCATCAGCGGCAAATATCTCACCCTTTGTGTGAAGGATGGGTGGCAAAATAACCTTACCAATAGACAATCTCAAACGGGGCCTTTCCCGTGGATGCATACTTTGTGTTGCTGTATGCAAATTCCACATGTGGTAAGTACTTCTTCCAAGAAGACTTCTAATAAGCCACAACATTTCAAGAGATCCAACATGGCTGAATTTGCAGTCTCACTTTGCCCATCTGTTTGAGGGTGATAAGTTGATGAGAAGTCAAATAGTGCCCATATTATCAAATAAGGCCCACCAAAAGAGACTTGTAGCCTTGGGATCTCTATCCCCCACAATGGACTTTGGCATTCCATTATGCTTAGCGATTGAGCTACCTGCACCAGTCTAGTCTAACCTTTTGGCGGCTCTTTTCGATGAACAGAGATATGAATGGGAGACATATCCAAGAGAAATCTCACGACCTGGTGGTCAAAGTGGCGATAATGTAGAGGTGATAGGGCCAGGGAGCCACCTAAATGATGAATTTCTTGAAGCTGCGTCCAGGATAGACTGAGCAAATATGGTCGAACATATGTGCAAGATATATTTTAACCATATGCTCTTGACCAGTAAGAAGTGAGCTTGCTTGCTAAACCTGTCCACAATTGTCCAAATTGCATCATTATCTTGTGGGGTCCATAATGAAATCCATTGTAATACTTTCCCATGGCTGCATGGGAATAGGCAATGGCTGAAGCAAACATGGTGCCTTTTGCCTATCAAATTTTACCTTTTGACAAGTGATACACGCATGTACATGTGCCTCTATGTCCTTCGCATACCTGGCCAAAAGAAATACCAGTCATTAAGCCTCTATGACCAACATATGGAGAAGCATGGTACTCATCCAAAACCTTTTGCCTCATGTTAGACACCACACATAGGCAATTATCTTTCATAAGATAATCCTCTTTGATCACATATGAGATATGTGCATGACCAACCATCAAATCAGCCCAAATAGTGGCAAAACCAGCATCCGTATGACACAAATCACGCATGGTAGACAAGTCTCCATGAGAGGCGACTGAGATAGTTGCTACATATGGCTTTTGTGACAATGCATCTACCACTACATTCTTCTTTCCTGGGGTATGCAAGTTCTGAAAATGAAACATAGAGAGAAAATTAGCCATCCTCATATGCTTCTCTGACAATTTAGTTTGGGTAAGAAAATACCTCAAACTCTGGTGATCTGTCTTCACAGTAAAATCAACCCCAAGAAGGTAATGTTTATATATATATATATATATATATATATATATATATATATATATACCTAGATGAATCCAAGAGCATGCCCAAATTCACCTTTTCGGAATGTGCATGTTATATAATCATGGTAGTCAACCCACAAGACTATATAACTATCAACTCCATTATGCATAGTATAGACTAGATACTACGACATCCCCACTAACGTCATCAGTGCCCAATAGTGGGTGTAGAACTCTGTATCAAGATATGCTCACACACGCACTCCACAGACACACACACACACACATAAGTGCATATATTCACACAACGGCCTTCATACTAAGTTTCTATCAAACCTTCGGAGATGCAGGGCAGACTCAGCCATAATGAAGCCTAGCACTAAGGGAAGTAGAAAATAGAAAGAATCAGTACAGTAAATAAGTAGTTGATAGGGCAAATGCACCACTAAAGATAGAAAGAATTAGCACAATATCAACTAGCTGCAACTCGGACGAAAACTTCACAATGTGAAATCTACATGTCCGCTAATACGGCTGAATTATATACCTAGATGAATCCAAGAGCATGCCCAAATTCACCTTTTAGGAATGTGCATGTTATATACTCATGGTAGTCAACCCACAAGACTATATAACTATCAACTTCATTATGCATAGTATGGACTAGATACTACGACATCACTACTAACGTCATCAGTGCCCAATAGTGGGTGTAGAACTCTGTATCAAGATATGCTCTCGCACGCACTCCACAGACACACACACACATAAGAGCATATATTCACACAAAGGCCTTCGTACTAAGTTTACATATGATTAATGCATGAATTACAACCAAGAGCTCTTTCTCATAAATGCCAAGAGAGAGCTCTGCATCATGCAATCTACGGCTCTTATAAGCCACGGCATGTCCCTCTTGATTTAGGACAGCTCCTATGCAATTCCAGATGCATCACATTCCACACTAAATATGGCTTTTGCAAATCCAGAATGATCAACAATGGACCATGTGTAGTTGCATCTTTCAATTTGAGGAATGCATCTCTCTACATCAGTCCGTTTGAATATAGCATTCTTCTTTGTCAAGTCATGCAAAAAAGAAACAATCCATGCAAAGTGCCAAATGAACCTGCAGTAGTAAGAGCATAATCCAAGAAAACTACGGATCTCATTCACTGATCTCAATCCAAGCCAATTCCAAATTGCATCAATCTTTGCAGGATCCATCTGCACTTCATCTTTGGACACAATATGTCCAAGATAGTGTATCTCTGACAAGAAGAACTCACTCTTCTTTGCATTTATGAAGAGTTTATGCTTACGGATTTCTTCAAAAACAATAGCCAAATGAGCTCTATGCTCTTCTTCGGTCTTCAAGAAGACTAGAATGTCATCAAAGAAGACACCCGTAAATTTCCTATGCCCATAGAACATGCGATCCATCATTCTATTGAATGTAGTCAAGACATTCGTAAGACCAAAAGACATAACAAGATACTCATAAAGCCCAAATGCTGTCTTGAAAGCAGTTATATGTACATCCTCAGGCACCACACGCGCTTAATGATATCCACTCTTGAGATCAATTCGGATAAAGCATACCGATCCATCCAACTTGTCAAGGATGTTGTCTATGAGTGGAATCGGAAACCGATTCTTGATGCTAAGCTTATTCAAAGCTCTATAATCCACACACATACGAAAAGATCCATCCTTCTTTTGAACTAAGAGGACGGGTGAACAGTATAGGGAAGAGTTTGGTTGAACCAAACCCTTCTCAAGAAGCTCATTTACTTGCTTCATGATCTCCTCTTTGGGATGCACTCACACGATAGGCTGGCCTATTAGATGGTGAGCTACCCGACACAAATCAATGCGATGATATTCCGGTCATACAGGTGGAAACTCATTTGGTAACTCATCAACAAAACAATCATTGTACTCTTGCAAGAATTTCAACCTATCATTACTAAGAGTGTTTACATGTACATTATTTTCTTCAACATAATCTCGTACAAAAATCAAATACACGAAAACACCCTTTTTCATTACTTTCTTAATTTGTACATGAGATACAAGAGGAATGGTATCACCCTCTTCACCAGCATCAGTCACATGCTCTCGGCCTTTATGCATGAAGGTGATCCTGTTGGTCTTGTAAGCCTCGCACGGATCAATGCACGTGTGCCAAGGTTTTCTAAGCAATACATCACAACCATTCAAAGGCGCTACGAGAAAGTTCTCATGATCCACATAGCCTTGAATGTGTACTCGCAACTTGCCAATAATAGACATAACCTGCACTTCTCTACTAACAAAGGCAACCCCTGCTTCAATTTGAGGACCCATGTCTTCCACTTCAATAGCCAAAGCAGCTACCATCTGTGTAGATATGAAGTTCTCAGTTGCAACTTGCACAATCATCAAACATGAACGAAGTGGGCTGATCTTTAAGGAACGAAGCGGGCTGATCCCTAAGCTATCCCTAAGCTTTACATACAACCCTGTCTTTGCTTTCATGTGAAGTGTTACCCTGCATATCCGGAATCATATGCACATTGGGCTTTGATGCATTCTCATTATCACGTTTTTTTTTTTTTTGGAAAAACGATCCTTCTATTAGTTAATGAGAAAACGCCATAAGGCTACAAAGCTCACCTCACAAGGAGGAATAATAAACACAGTGAAATCCGGAGCTCCACCCCCGTGGCTGGCCGCTCTCTGGGAGGGGGCTACCTAGTAGTACATGCGGGAGATGAGAAGAGCCAAACTGGAGGCCTGTAGTGCCAAGTGACATCCTCGCCCCTTGCGATGAGGAAAGGGCCAGGCTGCCAAGTGCGAAGGAACGCCTTGCGGCGATCTCTCATGCGATCCGAGTCGCCCTGAAGTTTCCCCCTCAAGGTGTGAATGATGTCCACCCAGAGGGCCTGAATGACCTCCGCCGGTGGAGTCGCCTGGCGGTCTATGGCCTCCCTGCATCGGGCTCTCCATATGTGCCAAGCCGTCATGCTGCTGATCATCTCCCATCTCTGCCCGTCCCCCTCCTGGGAGACCGCCGAAGAGAAGTCTGGCGTCGGAACCACCGCCATCGCCCTGTCAGAGACCTGGATGGTCACACTGCCAGGGACGTCCTCGTATCCAAGGGCCGGGCCGCTGTCCGTGGCCCAAGCCACCGCACCCCACGTCACCATCATCTCACCTGGCGAGCCTGCAAAAACCATCCTGAGAGCGCGCTGCCAGACCTGCTGTGCCTGTGGGCAATCCCATAAGCAGTGCCGCTGCGACTCCTGTGCATGGCCGCACCGGGGGCAGGACGCTGGGTGTCTGCCAAAAGCTAGCCAAGCCCCCACAGCCAGTCCTCTATGCGCTGTAAGCCAGAGAAAAAGCGTCACCTTCCGAGGCCGGAAGCTGTCCCAAAGGCGCTGCCAGAAGTCCCTAAGGAAGGCAGGGGAGAGCCCCTGTCGGCCGCCAATGCTCGGCCGCCGCCGGGGTGCCCGCTATCCTGTGCCTCTGGATCCGGCACCCCAGCCTCGCTGTGTACTGAAAAAAGGGGGTGCCTGGGCTGGTAGGGGCCGAGTAGGGATCTCGCCAAAGCCACTTGCCTGGATCCCACTGAAGGCGAATAAGAGGCCTGCTGTCCCAAGCCCATAATCTCCAAGAATAGTCCTCCCCTATCGAGGCCGGTGAGGGGTCTACATGCCACTGTCTCTGATGAAAGCCGACCACCCGCACCCTCTGAAAGATGCAACCTGGAACTCATCCAAATCTAGTCGGGTCCTCTGAAGCTGGCCTCCCTCTCCCACCTCGAAGGTGAGTGGGGCGACTCTCTCTGCTGAGCCGCAGACCGCTAGAAGGATCTCATGCCGAGTAAAGACGCCCATCCACTGCAGGGGTGGAGGGTCCTGTACTGGAGTCCGCCACTCCCGGGGGATGGCCGCCTCAATGTCCTGCCTCATCAACTCTCTGCCCCTCATCCCGTTGAGTCTCCTCTCCTGAACCTCTAGAGGCAGCTGCTGAAAACATATCCAGTCGTCTAGGGACTGGGCTGGGCCGGAGCTCAACGGGCCCCACGACACGTGAGATCGCGATCCAACCATATGACCACTGGGAAGTCGGATCAAGGGGTTCCAGATCAATGGCTGCCTCAGGCGCTCCTCATCGGTGCCCGGGGGAGTCTGGAAGAGTGACGGCCTCAGATGCTCCCAGGCCCTCAGAAGGCTAGCTGCAAAACGCTCCTCGAAGCCAAGGCCCACTCCTCTGGATCGCTGCTCTGTAAAGATCCACCTGATGCTGGGGGTCCAGGGGCCGCTAAGAGGAGTGCGGCTGAGAATCCTGGAAACAAGAAACTCCTTCCACGGCTCAGCGCCTGGTAGGAGGCCACGAACCACCAACTTGCCAAGCAAAGCTCGGCTCTGACAAATAGGATCAACTATGCCCAGGCCGCCTCTCTCCCTCGGCTGAGTGATCACAGCCCATGCCACCTTGGCCCTGGCGGGCCGCCCGTCGCCACCGGACCAAAGAAAGTTCCTGATGAGCCTCTGCACCTGGCCAATGCACGCCCGAGAGAAGGCCCAGCAAGAAGTGATGTACCACATGGTAGCAAGCAGAACCTGGTTGGCGACAACCACTCGGCCAACCAGAGATAAACGAGCGGTACTCCAATACAGAAGCTTCTTCCGAATGCTCAGAAGAAGGGGGGCTATCTGCTGCTCCGGAGATATGTCAATGCCCACATAGCATCCCAAATAGCGCACTGTAGTGCCGGGGGGCAACCACTGAAACCCATCAACTGGCCTCCAAGTCGGGGGGGGGCACAGAACTGCTGACCCACAACCCACACGACTTGTGCCAGTTGATCAAAGCGCCTGAAGCTCTGCAAAACCTGTCCATGGCTGAGGCTAAGCGGCGGAGGTTCTCCTCCCCTCCCTGAAGATAGACAGCAGTGTCATCCGCAAACTCCGAGTCTAGGAGCTCCTCCGAGGTGCGGATGGGGAGCTGGAGGCCCCGCAAACCTGTATCCTGTGCCGTCAAGAAAGTGCTCATGGCCTCCGCCACAAAAAGAAAAAGAAAGGGCGCCAAGGGGCACCCCTGCCGCACCGAGCGCGAGAGCTGGAACCTCTCTCCGCGCACACCCTGTATCAGCACCTGGCTATGAGCCGATGTGTAGAGTGCAGAGACCCCACGGATCCACTGAGGGGGGAAGCCCATCCTCTCCATAGTGCCTTCCAAGAAGGCCCAGTCCACCCGATCATATGCCTTCTCGAAGTCGAGAAGGAGCACTGCCAGATCCTCCTGCCGAAATCTAGCCAAAGCCGTAGCCTCCCAGAAAGAGAAGATGTTATCCAGGATGCTCCTATCCTGGATGAAGCTTGTCTGCGTGGAGTGGATGATGTCCGGAAGGTGAGGCTGAAGCCGCCTGCTGATCGCCTTAGCTAGGACCTTGTAGGCCGTGCCTAGCAAGGTGATCGGTCTCCACTGTCTAATCTCCAGTCTGTCTCCTCCCTCTTTGGGGATCAAGTGAATCAACCCCTCTGCCATGCTGTCCGGCATCTCTCCCGACTCCATGATCTCCTGGAATGCCAATCTGAAACCCCTATGCAAGAAGCCCCAGTACCTCTGGAAGAAAGCCACTGAGAGACCGTCCTCTCCTGGACATTTGCCCCGAGGAAGTGCCTGAAGAGCCGCCTCCAGTTCCGTATCCGAGAAGGGGGAGAGAAGGGAGTGCTGCAAATGGGCCGGCACAACCGGTCTCGTGAAGCTCCAGACTGCCTCCCGAGCCTCTCTCACCCTGTCATCTGCTGGCTCAGCAGAGAGCAGATCCCTGTAAAAATCTGTGGCGATCGCCCGAACCCTGGGGGGATCCACCACTACCTGGCCATCAGCCTGCCGAAGACGCCTGAGACCCTCTCGTCTGAAGCGGGTCTGCAATAGGTCCGTGAGCCCCAAGTCACTGAAGTGGTGAGAAAACTCCAGTATCTGATCACGCAAAACTTCCTCTACAGAGTTGCAATCCCATGCTGTGTCTGGGGCAACACTGAGAGGAAAGGAGAAGGCCACCATGCTGCTCACCCCACTGAAGGAGAACAAGAGGGATGGCACACCACGCAAACTCGCAAGGGCGCGACCAGTGTCTCGAACGGGCCAGCATCCAACTGGAGACACCTGAAAAAACCGTAATCCACTGGGAGCCCCATCACTCGCGGGGGGCCCCCATGGGAGGCTGGAGAGAACTCTGTGGCGGGCGAAGCTAGGATCGCCGTCTCCACTGGCCCGGAGTGGCGGTGGAACAGCCGCTGAACTGAACTCTGGCCTACCCAGCTGCGCTGCCCCGGGACAGTGGGTGGTCTGGAGGAGTATCCTGGAGAGGCCGAGGGAGGGATGGTGGCTCGTGGAGAGGAGGGGGGAGAGCGAGGAGAGGATGGAGAGGCATCTGCCAGAGGAGAGGTGTCAGGGGGGGCCGCCAGGGGAGGCGGGAGGGGGGGGGCTGGGGGGGGAGAGGGGGGGTGGAAGGAGTGCTCTCCGAGTGAGGGGAAGAGGGGCCGGGGGTCGCAGAGTGTGGCCCGGGATCCTCAGGAATCTGCTCCATGGAGGGGGCCGGGCCCCCCGCAGGGGGAGGCGGGAGCGGGGTCTCCACGTGGGGGGCTCCACCAGCGGCCTCAACGGTCACTGAGACTGAATCCTCATCCATCGGTGCGGGTAGGTGCCTCGACGCCAACCGGAGTCGCCTGTCCGCCAGCCTGTCCGCCAGCCTGTGCTGCCTGCTGGCATCTGCGACGGTCCCTGCGGGCCAAGCGTTTCCGCCGGCGAACCTCCTGCCATCCGCCAGCCTCCTGGGTCTGCGCGGCATCCTCCGCCGAGGCTCGTCAGATGATGGCTCCTACTGAGACGAGCCAGGGATGTCCGGTCTCTGAGGTGGATGGCCACCCCTCGGGCCTCCTGAAGGGGGTCCAGAGGCGGCAGAGCGTGAAGGATGAACCCCCTTGCGGGGACAAGCGCGTGCGAGGTGGCCCATCTCCCGACAAATGTAGCACTGGCCGGGGAGGCCCGAATACTCCACGCGCTGTATCAGATGTCCTCCAGAAAGACAAGGGAGGAGGATCGTCTTCGGGAGGGACTCCGGTGATGGAACCACAACACGAATGGCCGGGAGTCTTGCTGCCCGAGCTATCACTGAAGCCGCTGTCTGAGGCGTCTCCACCACCTGCCCGAACGCCTTGCCAATGGATGACAAGAGGGGCAAGTACTCCCTGCGGAGTCCAGGAAAGCAGATAGTGATGGGGAAACCTGTCGCGCCTGCTAGCGGGTCAGAAGCGGGGTTGAAACCGTGAGTCCATTGCGCCAGGAACGCCCGGGATGAGCGGAGGGCAATGGGGCTCCGAGCCAGCACCGTCTGAGCTGCCTGGGGGGACTCGAAATCCACCTGGTAGTAGCCACGTCCCAAAAAATCGACGCTGACGATCTTGGCAAGCACGCCAACGAGGCTGCCTTGCAGAAGGTCGCGAAGCTCTCTCCGCATCGGACGGCTACCCACTATCTTGCAGACCAAGGAGGAGGCCTCAAGAGCGGATACTGTGGAAACAAACAACTGATGATCTGCATCTGTGAACTCCAGACGGAGATCGGAATCGGCAGGGGTAGTCGGAGCGGCTTCCATGGAGTCCTCCAGAGGGAAAAGGCCAGAGACCGGGGTCACCAACGGGAGGGACACAGCCCTATGAGGAAACGGAGAGGCGGAAGGAGAGAGGATAGCGGGGGCGGAGCGGGGGGGGGGGGGGGGGGGGAGGGGGGAGCTGAGGCGGGGGAGCTAGCGGTGGGAGGAGGGGCAAGACGGAGGGGGAGGTGAGGGAGAAGGCGGGGGGAAGAGCCGCGAAGCGGAAGAGAAGGCGGGGGGGGAGAGATGGCGGGGGAGGAAGCGAGGAAGGAGGCGAGGGGGGAGAGATGGTGGGGGAGGAAGCGAGGAAGGAGGCGGGGGAGGAGAAGGCGGGGGGGGGAGAGATGGCGGGGGAGGAAGCGAGGAAGGAGGCGAGGGAGAGAGGCGGAGGAGATGGCGGGGGACAGGCGGGGGGGGGGGAGAGGGGGGCGCGCGACGGCGAGAAGCAGCAGGGGGAAGGTAGACGGGAGGGGGGATGAGGCGGAGCTCGCAGGAGCAGATCGTTGTTCCAATCGCTAGGTGGTCTTTCCATGTGGAATGAGCACACCTATCACGCTTTTTCTTGTTTGGACATGCATTTGCAATATGCTCAGTGCTACCACAAGTAAAGCATTTTCTCTCGCTCATATATTGCTTTTTCTGCTCCACAGTGAGACCATAGTCTTTCACTTGGTGCTTTTTCTGCTCTACAATGAGACCATAATCTTTCACTTGGAAGGGACGCTTCTTGGAAGACTTATTTTCAGCCTTTGGACCCTTTTTATTTTGGTTTTGGTCTTTTTTAGGTGACTGTCCACTATTTTGCAGGTTTTGGATAACCCTCTCTTTGCCTTGGAATGAGGGTTTAGCCTTATTGGATCGACTCAACTTAAGTTCCAATTCCGTAGTGGAAGTGGTGACCAAGATACATTTGTAGTTGTTGTAAGATGTGACCAAGATACATTTGTAGTCCCGCTTTGTACACCGGTTGCAATCCTGAGTACAACCTTCTCTTCCTTTCTGCCTCTGTGACATGTATAAATGGAGACACGTCCAAAAGCACTTTCCAAAACTTTTGCACATATGCATTCACCGTTTCTCGCTCATTCTGTTTCACCCAATCCCACTTCATTGTTATCTCATTTAATGCATTGGCAGGCAAGAACTAGACATAGAACCTCTCCTTGAACTCTTCCCATGATCTAACAGGATTTGCGATGCTGGGAGGTAGCTGTAGCTACCTAAACTCGAAAGGTGTGGGGTGTGGAATAGAGTACGGGAGAAGGCACTAGAGTAATCGCCGGAGAAGGTGCCTGAGGAGGAGAGTCTTGGAGATAACTAAACTCCTAAGTCTCCTTAGCCATAAGCGACCACAACAAAGGGGTTCACTGAAAGATGGTGAGGTGTATCCCCAGCAAATGCAGGTAAGTGTCTTCATCCCGTAAAAGGTATGTTTGCTCCCGAGGTATATTGCGTCCGAAAGATAATAAAATGACTAGTTTCTTGAACATGGAAATACCACATGTTTTGTTGTTGTAATATATATGACTAGTTTCTTGAACATGGAACACCTTGTGCACGCTGAGGAACACACATGTCATGAAGTGACCACCGGCTCGGTGCATGCGCAGGACACAGGTGTGTGGAAAAAAAAACAAACTACCGACAAAGGAGGGGAGACGCGCTGATGCGGCCGTCTTTGTGCCTACCGAAGGTGACAAAACGTTTTTGTGATATGTATCTTTGTATGTGTCCATTGGGCAGCCCATTTGGTGCCGTTTACGTGGTTGGAGGTAAGTGTAAAGCCTTATTTTAATAAGGCTAAGGTGTTAAACATTATAGCAAGCACGTAATGTTTTTTTAAAGCAATATGTTGAGGCAATAGTCGTGGCGTTTCAGAATGAAAGGTGACGAAACGTTTTTGTGATATGTATCTTTGTATGTGTGTCCATGTTGCATTGGGCAGCCCATTTACGTGGCTGGAAGGTAAGTGTAAAACCTTATTTTAATAAGGCTGAGGTGTTAAACATTATAGCAAGCACGTAATGTTTTTTTTAAAGCAATATGTTGAGGCAATAGTCGTGGCGTTTCAGAACGAAAGGTGGCGCCTGTTGAAAGGGACCGATTCAGCTAGGAGAAGGCACTATGCACATGTGTGGCCCGGAAGAGAAGCCACGCAAACATTTGGTCAAGGCCATGAACACCCGGCAAGGCTACAGCTTGCCATCATTTTTATTTTTACTTTTTAAGAAAATTTGGGGGAAATCAGAAATTGGGTAAGGGTTGGCTGATTTTCTTTTATGGATTAGGGTTGCCTGATTTTAGGGTTAGGGTTTGACTGTGGACATACTACAAGTAGGAGCTTAGTTTGCTCTAATACCACTGTGAGGACTTCTTAGTCTATTAGTAATTTATAAGACATGAGGTAAAATTGAGCAAGGGGGGGTAAAAATGGGTTGGGCATTCTCTTGCTCTTCCATGCAAACCATGCTAAACCTAATTCTAGGATTAGGGTTATCTCATTTTCTTTTAGGATTAGGGTTTCTTGATTTAAGGGTTAGGGTTTGATTGTGGGCATACTGCAGGTAGGAGCTTAGTTTGCTCTGATACCACTATGAGGACTTCTTAGTCTATTAGTAATTTATAAGATATGATTAGAGACATAATTCTGAAAGTAAAGATGCTTAGAGCAGAAAGTTGTGTGTTGCATTGCGACACAAGGCCTTATTAATTAGGGCCTGGAAGAGTCACATCCTCAACGCAAGGGTGTGGCTCTTGATCAAAGAGTTACGTCTTTAGACGACTAGTTGTCTTTAGGGCGAAGGGTCATATCCTTTGGATAGGACATGCCTCTTCATAATAACCCTTGTTGCGATCGGACACAACCCTTGAACAGTCTCTTCTTTAATAATTAGGATTAGGTTGTAATTAGCAAGATTAAGAGAGATTAGTCACAAATTGTGACACCTGCTGTCCACCTGTACCTAGTGTTGAAAACAGCTCCATCTTGAGGAATCTCCTTGCCCTTCTACCATTAAACTTTCTGTTGAGTCTCAAACTTCAAATTCTTATGTGTCTCCAGGATCGTAACAAGACGAACCACATTCGAAAGATCACGGGGCCAATATGCATGAACACCTAAGTGCAAGGAAGGTTTCAAACCATCCACAAAACAACCAACCTGCTCTAAGCGCCATCGGACGGGAGTATGACCAAAAGCTCCCGGAAATGTGCCATGTTTACCTACTCACCTTGCTTCTGGGAAAAGTGCTCCCATTGCTGCTTGAGCTTGTTGGAAAATCGGAGTTAACTGTGGGAACAGTCTCTTAGCCTAGGAATCTTCCCTTGAGGTAAGTAGTGATGTAACATCTCATTTAATAAAGTCATAGAAGAGGTTGTACTTTCAGCCCATAAAAGGGGCACCAATGTACTCACAAATTAATCAATCAAGTAGTGTACTTTGTGCCCAAGCTACCGTGTCTTATCTTGTACTCTCTCTCTTCTTTCTCTCTCTAGCCATGGCTCTCTTGCACACACACCCGCCATAGCTCTAGAGCCAACATTGGTATCAAAACCACTACCCGTCACTCATTGTCTGGATCTCGTACACCGGTTCTACTATCTCTGCCTACCCGTCGTCGTTTGGATCTCACGCACCGCGCTGTTTAGTTATGTTGTCACCACCCATCCTCCGCCACCACCGCCCATTTGCACCGCCCGCATGGCGGACCCCATGATAGGGTGCTAGCTGGCCGGACCGCGCGCGCGCGCGCGTGGGGGGGGGGGGGGGGGGGGGGGGGGGGGGGGGAGGCGCCGGCAAGGAACCCAACTAAGCCGCCTATTAGACCAAGCAAAGCTGGGCACCTTTCCACCTTACCAGGCTAACCCCCAATTTTGGGCTTGTCTGGAGGATTTTTTTCGTCACCTAGGATTTCCCCTCCCACCATTTTCAAGTCGTCTTGCTGCTGTCCGCGAGCTGCTGCCCACCTACTTGGAGCCATTCGACTGTGCTCTCCACGCACAGAGCTGCCCGACTGCTCTCTCCACGCACAGAGCTTGCCTTTCGCCACTACAGCTTCACCTCTGTCAGCTTCAGCACAAAAACATCAACCTCATCAACTTCTTGACTGTACCTGTGAGAAATTAGGGTTTGCAGCATTTTGGGACTTTCCTAATTTTTCTCCAAAATTGTATAATTAGATGCTACAACTGTCATAATATTTGGGGGTTTTGGAAAAATTGTACCATTAACCCCTAATTAAGGGCCCTGCAAATACCTAATTTGGGGGATTTCAAAATTGAAGCCAAAATTGGCTAATTATAGGTACTTGCATACTCTCACATTTGGGGCTTAAGGCATTGGCACTCAACCTACCTGAGTTTATTCGGGATTTTGTTACCACAACACAGGAGGTGTTGAGTGGTGAATCACCCCAGGGGGGATTGGAAAGTGGAGTAGGTAATGAAACTTTTTTGCATAAGGGTCTCACCACTCCTCACTCCCAAGGGGGGTTTGTTGGGAAATCGGAGTTAAGTGTGAGAACAGTCTCTTAGCGTAGGGATCTTCCCTTGAGGTAAGCAATGATGTCACACCTCATTTAATAAAGTCATAGAAGAGGTTGTACTTTCAGCCCATAAAAGGGGCACCAATGTACCCACAAATTAATCAATCAAGAAATCAAGCAGTGTACTTTGTGCCCAAGCTATTGTGTCTTTATCTTTTACTCTCTCTCTTCCTTCTCTCTCAAGCCATGGCTCTCTTGTGCACACACCCGCCATAGCTCTTGAAACCAACAGAGCTAACGGCAATCGTCCATGGGAACTAAGTGCCTTGCAGCAATCGTCCGAGCAAGTAACAGAGTGGTGCCTGAGGTGGTCTTCCCACCACATGAGGTTGGCAACAAATGGAGCTAAAAAACCTCTGGACCACTTGATGTGGCAGCCATCTCACGGGTCCAATTGGGGACAACTTCTCTGTCCATCTTCCCATTGAACTTGGGAGGCTTTAAAAGATTCAATAACTGAGTTTGTTCCTCACGAAGCATGGAGGAAGAACTAGAAAAATAGGTAGTACCCCGACATCGAGCCACTGAAGGCAAACGGGAACTATCCAAATAATCCACGGAGAAGATTGTTGGCGATGCAAATGACGTCTCTCTTGCCGGCCACCTGCAAGCTCAAAATGACGATTTGCTAGACTGGAAGTGAGGCTCGTTTGGTTCATCCAAACATACATCCAAAGGAGTGAAAAACCCTCCTTCAAGAGATGCACCACTCCATCCTCATAATCATCCATTCCTTCCTCCGAAGCACAAGCCTCATTAGATGCCGAATCTAGAACAATAGGCGCTTGAGGTGTACATTTTACCCTATTCAGACAGAGGGACACCTTTGCCAAAAGAGACAGCTGCTCCGCCATGCGATCTGGCTACTCATCCATGTGAGCCACGAGAAAAATGTTACGACTCAATTACCAAGTACAAAAGATGACTAAAAATGTTGACCACAATTCTCAGCCCAATGCTCTGCTGTAGTTTCTCCTTGGTCAGCCTTTGCATAGAGAGTCGCTTTGTAGACCCAAATGCCATAGAGAATGCAGATGGAAATGAGGAATTTAATATGCACTTATATATGGCACCCATCGTTGTTGGTCGCCAGTATTGGTGCTCTCGGCCTATTTTTAGGACTGCCCACAACCTGTAATATCTGTCGAAGCTGTTTTGCAGGCCAAATGCCACGTGGCACCTGTGCTGCTGCACCTGCCCGACTCCTACAGGCCAGCCACGTGTGCCCTAAGGTGAGGTGAGACATGCGGGGAGTCTCGATCTGCAATCCACTCCTAAGTTGTCTAGGATATGTTCTGGTAATCATCGTGACAAGGAAGCTAGGCTCTACCTCAGGCTACACTCTTGATCCTGAAAGACTGCTGATTTGCATCCACAGGCTAAGGCCTCCTAGAGGTACTAGCTGATTTGGTGAGTGCTAAGTCTAGGGTGTGGGCAACCATCATTAACTAAAAAGTCATCTTCTATGCCAAATGGCCTTCTCCACCCTATCAGGCACCTCCAGGTCCCGGATGAGGCTGTCTTGCATCTTAAAAGATTTTGTCTACAACCTTGCCAAGGGTCATCTAGAGACAAAAGGGCTCCAAATTTGACACTGCAATCTTTTTTTAATGCGGCTAGGGTGCCAGCTTCAGCTCGATGTCTAGCCATGACACAATTTCATTGGATGGCTCGCTATGCTTCACACTATACACAAATCTAAATAAAGCAAAGCAGCGATATTGCTCTAAAGATTGTACAAAAAAGCCTAATCTCTTTGTGGTGCCACGAGGACTGGTTTTTCTGAGAAAACCTAGACATGCTTTTAATGAGAAGTGCATGCAAGCAAGAACCAATTTCCAGAATCGAATTTTGGATTTCATTTGCTGACTTTGTTTGACATTTAGAGTACTCTTGGGGCTATTGAAAGAGATATACCTATATGAATCCAGGAACATGCCCAAATTCACCTTATAAAAAAGTGCAATTTATAACCTCATGGTAGTCATCCACAAGACAATAAACCATCAACTCCATCATGTATAGTATGGACTAGATACTACGACATCCCCACTAACGTCATCAATGCCCAATAGTGGTTGTAGAACTTGGTATCAATATATGCTCCCACACACACACACCCCCCCCACGCACACACGCACACATAAGAGCATATATTCATACAAAGGTCTATGTACTAAGTTTCTATCAGAGCTCCGGAGATGCGGGGCAAACACAACCATAATGAAGCCTAGCACTAAGGAATCATAACAAATAGAAAGAATTATTACAACCAAAAGGTAGTTGATAGGGCATATGCACCACTAAAGATAGAAAGAATTAACACAATATCAAGTTTCAACTGGCTGCATATGCACCACTATTGAAAGAGAATCCCTCTATTGTGTGCTTATAATTCATTTACTTAATCTCATACTTGCTAATTTCCTATGACACTGGATTTCTAAATTTACACTATCAGGCAGCATCTGTCATTGAAGTTTCACTTTGAAACACCAGAATGCCTTGCTCAATGTAAACACATACCAAAAGGGTTGCATCTCATCAATCTCCAAGCAGTCAAAATAGTCCCCTTCACGACACCATATTTTTTATATGCTTGCATTGAATACTCACTACAACTTGGCACATAGCGGCAACTCCCTGGTAAAATAGGTGATATTTCTCCTGCATATGTGACATAAAAGAAAACAAAGAGAAGAAATGATAATGCTGTTGGGTAGCAGAAAAGTTTACTGATCATACACTGTTTGTCAAAAAATACACCATGTATGGAAACGATAATGTTTTTGGGTTAACAGAGAAGCTTTCTGATCATACTATTTGTCAAAAAATACACCGTATATGAGAAATCAGTTATAAGTAATACGAGAAAACAGAAACGTGTACACTTGGAGACACTTAGGTTGAAGTGTGATGGTAGACACATGCATCCTGAAGCTACAAGGTTGTTTGCAGTACAGTTGTGTCAATGACCATACCATAAAATTTGTTTCAAAAAGCTCACAACCAACCAAAGCACCTTACAAAATCTCCGTATCACATCAAAAAGCAAGTGTAAAATTTATTATCACTCACCTCTATTTCATATTTGACACTCTGTGGCATGCTCAGATGGTGCAAATCAGGCATTTTTCAGGTATTTGGTCCCAGAAAGCTGATGAGCAGCCTCAAGGACAGGCTGCCAAGGAATAAGTCCTTTCACCCATGGATGCGGGTGGGACCAGGTCCAAGCAGCCTTGGCAAGCTGTTTGAGTAACAGACAGCCCAGACAGAGCATTGGGCAGGTCGGGCATAGTACCCAAGTGTGGCCACCCCTTTTACTGGTCATAAGCAGGCCTGCAGAACTGCAATTGGGCCCCTATAAATAGGAAACCCAGTCCCCCCATTCTTCTTCATAATGTTGTTGAGCCTGAGCCCTTCCCTATCCAGCCTCTCTGCAGCTCGTGAGAAGCCAGGAACAGCAGCAAACAGCAGCAAGATCATCTCCACTAGAAGCAACTAGAATTCTCCTGCTGACACTGGCTCTCAAAAGACTTGGGATCTTATTGTTGGGTAGATTTCTTTAGTTCTTTCATTTAGTTATTTTATTCTCAGCCTTCCACCAGTCTGTGGTCACAAAGAGAAGTGATACAGTTGCAGTACATCACGTATCATTGCACACATGTGGGTTTTTTTTTCCCCAACTGGCCTTAGGCCTAAGATCCTCCCATAGTTACCGTTTTTTCACTGTCCCGCAGGCGCCTTTTCCACCCATAGGCGATGCCGCCAAGGGAGCACCTTGTGGGTGTTTGAACCCAGGACCTCCCGGTCCCAAGACAAACATGTCACCACTTGAGCTACCACATCATTGGCCATGCATGTGAGTTTTTATAGGTCTTCCGTTGCTAAGATGAAGCTATGGAGCCAATGGTGGGTAGCCTAGCTGTGTGGTCATTAGTGCAAATCCTTTCTAGCCCCCAGTTGGCATCTGGGTTGCATTGCGGCCACGATTGTACCACTTTTGGGTGGGAGACCGTGCCCCCTCAGGGCGGGCACCCCAAGTTGTTACTATAGAACGATCTACCCATGGAAAAAAAAAGCTATGGAGTTTGGTGCAGGTTTGGCAGCACTAAAAGAGCTAGTTGGAAACATGTGGCAGATATTTTGGGCCAGTTTATGGCCCATTGATCAAGGGGATAGTTCCCATGGTTTTGCCAATCCAGAAGCTTAATGTTTTTCTTTTTGGCCATTACTCAAGTCACATTATCAGCCAAAAAAGTGTGCCCCTTTCGCATCTTTATTTCACAGACTACACTACAGCCAAATTCACTATTCTTCAGTATTACAACTTGTGCCAAAATAGATTAGTAGTCGTTTGAGCTTCTTCCTGAAGCATATAGCATTGATCTACAAGCCATCTATTCAACCCTTCAATATTCAACAGCAAATATTCGTTTATTCTTCATCTCTTATGTTGTTCAAGAGGATCTTGAGGAGTAGCAAAAAAAGCAACACATTTTGAAGATCCTCGACAACCATCAAGAGAGGTCAGTATTTATTTTAGTTTCAGGACTGTCCCAACTTTTGGTCATGTGTAGTGGGCATGGGCAGCTTCCAGAAAACAATGGTAAGTGGTAAAACCCATGTGCAAGGGTGTTGAAGCATATAGCATTGATCTACAAGCCATCTATTCAACCCTTCAATATTCAACAGCAAATATTATTCTTCATCTCTTATGTTGTTCAAGAGGATCTTGAGGAGTAGCGAGAAGAGCAATACATTTTGAAGAGCCTTGACAACCATCAGGAGAGGTAAGTATTAATTTTAGTTTCTGGACTGTCCCAACTTTTGGTCATGTGTAGTGGGCATGGGCAGCTTCCAGAAAACAATGGTAAGTGGCAAAACCCATGTGCAAGGGCATGGGAAAGCTACTACATCTGGGCACCCCTTCTCACCTCTCCAAAACATGCAAAAATAAAAAAATATAGAATCTTCTTCATAGTTCTTACACTCTTCTTGATAACCAAGCTCTTCGGACTGGTTTTTGACCTCTTTTATGAGTTGTACCACTCCATATGCTTGCCATACTGCTACCCAAAAGTGCTCCAATGTTGGTCAGCTTCTTCTGCAACTCTTTTGAAGGTTACATATTGTTGTTCCACCTGATTTGAAGCTGTAAGGGGCTGTCCTACTGTTATGTACCTGATGTTAATCCTCGGAATATGGTCCTCATCTAGGCAGGGTTGGGCCCTAAGATTAGGGGGAAGGCTGCATTCAGTCTTTTGTACCACTTCATAGATCATATCCGATACCACTCTTGCTGCTGTTGCTGCTGCCGGAGATTGCACTACGTGTTCTTCATCATCATCGGCTCTTCAGGTCAGCACATCAGCGTTTTACATCAGGCCACACCTTGGGACAGCAGCCCACTCTCTGCTACAGGTCAGCACATCAGCGTTTTATATCAGGCCACCCTTTGGGACAGCAGTCCACTCTCTGCTCTACAGTAGAGCACTTCAGCGTTTTTCTACATCTTACCTTGGCACGGGAGCCCACTCTCTGCTACATACAGTACATCATCCTTTTTCTTCTACAGGTTACCTTGGGACAGCAGCCCACTCTCTACTACATAGAGTACATCATCATTTTTCTTCTACAGGTTACCTTGGGTCAGCAGCCCACTCTCTGCTCACCATCTCACACCACTTGGGACGGCAGCCCTCTCTGCTCCTCTCCATCCCTCAGGTACTGCAGCACCCTTGTCACCAGAGCTTGCACCACTACACCACTCGGGACGGCAGCCCTCTCTGCTCCTCACCTCTCACTCAGGTATTGCAGCACCCTTGTCACCAGAGCTTGCACCACTCGGGACGGCAGCCCTCTCTGCTCTTCATTACCATTCACGTACAGCAACACCCTTGTCACCAGAGTTTGCATCATCATCACTTCAGCTTCGGCTGCCCACTACCACCTTGGAGTGCCTCCACATCCACCGGCGTGAGCCTTCGACACCGACTACCTCACGCAGTGCCTCTGCCTCACATCGATGCGAGCCTTCGTCACCGACCAGCTCTGACATCCTCTTTGCTTCTGCACTAGTCTACTACTCAAAGTAACCTCACATCAGAGGGCTCTTGTGCATATGTTCACTCACCATTATACATAGACTCACTCACCTATTTCATGCTGTGTTGTTTTTCTCTGATCTCTCGTACATCTGGTCCTTTCGTTCTTTTGCCCCCACATATGCTGTCCAGGAACCCTAAAATTCAGAAACCCTAGATTTCTATTCCTAACCCTTGTCGAAAAGCTGCTACTAAAACACTTTTTGCTTTTGCTAGGCTGTAGATGGGTTGTGCACTTTTGCTACTGAAAAACTTTTTGCTTTTGCGCTAGGCACCCGTAGGAGTCTCTCCTAGGCAGGTACACGATGGTTCATGAGTTGGCCAGGCTGTACCGCCAGCCAGGCCGTACAGCAGGAGGCTGGAAACAAGTCTGTGTTGGCCGTACAGAAGGCCAGGAGCATTGAAAGTTGGCCGTACAGTAGCCAAGGAAGCTGGAACAGAGGCTGCAGCAGGACAGTAGGCGGGAAGGTAGCCCGCAGACAGGAAAAGCAAGCATGCATGCAAATTTAGGGGTGCTGGTTTTTAGGGAAAGCGCAGTGCTGTTTTGTAATTTTTAAAAAAGCACAAAAAATCTTGTTTTTACAGAAAAGCGAGAGGGTGTGCGTGTGTTGGGGGGGGGGGGGGGGGGGGGGTGGTTATATTTACCCTAGCGCATCCTCAAACTAGCCCTATTACTATTTGTTGTCTTGATAGACCATGAGTCAATCAAGTACATATGTGATAGACCTGAGTTGAAAGGGAGGAAGGCACGATGGGTAGAGCTTTTGCAGGACTTTGTGTCACATGCACCCTACACTGTGGTGCTATGTGACACACTAGTTCAACATTCAATGTAACATGTGTCATGGCCCCATTGTGGGCCCCAGTCCGGGACATGTTAGGAACGAGCTACGTAGGTCTGTCTCTTAGCCTTAGGTGTTAGGGTCAATCCCTTAACCCACTTGGAGAACAAGCAAATAAGTCACCTGAGGATAGGGCATATAAGTCAGTCCATTAGAATGCATTAAACCAATCATATAAAGGCATGTAGAAGTATACTAGTATGGGCCAGCCCATTGACCAACCTATGGGACATGCAAGGCATGATTTATGCCTTGTGTAGGGTGCCAAACATCATGAGCAAGCCCTAATAACCAGTCGGCCAGCATAAGCAGCATCTAAACCCCAGTTGGCCAGCATGAACATCATCCAACAGCAATCGGCCATCATTAGGAAAATGTGCAAATGTTTTTTGTAGCATTTAATGCTTATTTTCACAAGTCAAGGGCTGTAAAACATGACAACAGCAGCATAAGATAGCTGACCAGCAGCATATAGTTATTATATAAGCAGCCCAGAGATCCCTTGCATAAATCATCTCATTTCATAGAAGTTCATCAAGCAGAAAGTGAAGAAGATCCTCATCTTCAACCGGCATATGTGCATATGTTCATCAATTCTATCTACAAGGCCCAAGTTCCTCCACAGCCCCAACCACCACCATCATACAAGCTCAACCAAATTTTAGAAAGTATGATGGTAAGTGTGATCATGCCCGCAGCTATGCAATTTATTCATCAATTTGTGGTGTATTTTTCTTTGGATAAGCAGAGTCCACCTGGCAACACCTCACCTCTCACGCGAAGCAATTAATAGGAGGCCAACACTAGTCCAACTACATGTAGGTCCGACCACAAGAGCTCCTCAGTATGCATGCGACACCTTCGTGTGTGACCTCAAAATACGGTTTCTTCCTCCCCAATACATGACCAACCTTGAGGATAAGTTTTACAGACTCTAGGTCTCCAATACTGACATATACTAACAAAGTTATCACGTCAGCACAGCAGTTGAGGATATCCGAGGAGGATAAATTGAACACTGTATTAGGGGGTTGGATATAGGAACATTAGATTCACCATGCGTAATTTTGAGCCACAGTCGTATGACAGGCTCTTACTCTGGCTTAGAATCAGGAAATGATGCTGAATGGAGGTAAGCCCGAGACAATCCAGCCTAGCTCCAAACCCCAATAGTAGCAATCATCCACCACCTAGCAGTCATCATCCTAGTCAGGGAAGGGAGCTCCAAATAGCAAGGATACAAAGAAAGATTCATAGAGCACCTCAGGAGGCAAGAAAGATAGGGAATACAAGCCTAAGAAGACACATGAGGAAACGACCAAGGAGGGCATTACTGGTGGATATCTCCAACCCAACGAGTAAACACGGTACAAGGGGGAAAACCGATGTTTTCTTCTGCCACACCGTGGGGCATGGTAAGAAAGATTGTACCAAGTGGCAAGTTGCACAAGCCTCCAAGACAACTGTGTCCACCGCTACAGCTTCATCCACACCTCCAACATCGGCCACTAATGCCGTACAACCCTTACCCGCTTTAAACCCGGTACCAACAGTGGTATTTGATGATATGTAGGCGGGTGAGGTTGAGGAGCAAAAGAAATTTCTCATCCGTGCTTATGGCACACCGAAGGGACAACAGTTGATTGTCCTCTTTAATATTGGTAGTAGCTCAAAGGATGCCATTTCTCCTCAGTTGGCTAAAAAGATGAGTTGTATGCTTATACCCCATCATCTAGAGGTAAACAAGTTCACACCTAGTCTTTGCACTCATATTTCCCTTAAAGCCTACATCTTCTGATACTCCACTTAGTTCATAAATTATTCAGCCTGGTCTAACTACGGATACCCAATATTTTGGCTCAGCAGTTTGAATTCAAGGTTCAAAAGGCCGCATTTAGCGGGACTTCATTGTCTCACCTCTTTTGGGGTGTGATATGATTCTCGGCATTCAGTGGTTTAGGAGTATGCACCCATTCCCGATTGGAGACACGACACTTTCACGATTGTTGATGGTGTTCCTAAGCCTGTCTTGATTCATGGGGATAGGAGCATTTCCGGCATTTCACTCATCTCCCATATCCAGGCCCAAAGAGCCATCAAAAAAGGAGCCGGATGTGCTTTGATATATATCCGTAGCCAACAATCTCTTGTTCAACCAACAATCCCTTTGAAGCAAAGGATGGAAGGTCTCCTCGCACAATTTATAGATATTTTGTTAAAGGATGTCCTTCCCCAGCTCCCACCCAGTCATCTTGGTCCCCGAAACACAATAAACCAATAAGTTTCTCTATTGCCTTTCTAAGGCATTGGAGGGTGAACTAAAGCAACAGCTTTCCTAGTTACTCCAAGCTAGATTTATCCATCCCTCATCCTCACCCTTTGTTGCACCTATATTATTTGTGCAAAATAAAGACAAGTCCGCACGATTATGCGTGCACTACGGGGTACTCAATAAGCTCACACTTAAAAAATAGGTTCCCAATGCCCAAGATTGAGAGTGAATATCATCACATTCGGATCTTTACAGTTGACATTCCAAAAACAACCTTTAGGACAGAACGCGGCCAGTATGAATTTGTGGTGATGCCATTCGGACTCACCAATGCAGCGGCGACATTCAACAAGATGATGTCTACAGTTTTATAGGAATGTGTGTGTGCATCTTTTTACATAATATACTCATCTTTTCTCCCCCTGCAGCGCAACATGAGCGAGATGTTGAAAAGGTCTTGCAACTATTTGCAAGACAATGAGCTCTTTATATCACGTGCATCCCGCACTTGGATGCCACGTAGACGTATCTGTACAGAAGGTGCAGGACCTAGGATGGTAAACTGGTCCCATGTGAGCCCAGTCCGGGACGAGTCAACCAGGGATCCATCCCAGTTATCCAAGGTCAGGTGTTCATTGTCCTGCACATGAGTCCAAGGTCAGGTGTGCACTATCCTGCACATGAAACAGTGCCAGTCCGCCCTGTGAGTCTCCCTCTAGAATGATGTCAGTGATTCTGTGTATTTGGTACGGTACTGGATGCCATATCATTGTGTAGATAGTTAGGGTGTACTTTTAGGAAAAGGGGCCAGCCCATAGGGCTACCCCAAGTCCTTGTGTGGGCATGGGGACAGGGTAAACCATCCCCATGAGGCCCTGGCTGTACCCACCAGCCATGGGAGGGCCATAGGAGTGCTTTAGGACAGTCTCGGGCTCTTGCAAGGGGAACCAATTGGTTATCCAGCCCTAGGGGACTGTAGGGCAAGTATGGGCTGGGCAGCCCATACAGGCTGCCCAGCCTTCAGAACCATGGGCAATCAGTGCCCAGCCCTTTGTGCTCATGCGCCTAGTGCCAACCAGCCAAGGGAGAGCATGCGCAGCAGTTTATAGATTTTAATCAGCATTTAATGCTGATTATTCAGTCGTGGGCAGAATAAGAGATAGCTGACTGGGATTATAGCTGGCCAATTGCTGTTATTTGGTAGTATAAATAGATGAGCCCATAATCCATTGTGTTATCTCATCATTCATCAAGAGCTAAGGCAAACTAGGGCCAGGACAGCCAAGAAGTTGCTAACGCAAAGGGGTGAAGGACTGCAGGTCAAGGGCAGAGTTATCTCAGCCAAGAAAGGTCAAGTTTTCTGTATTTTCTTTTCAGATTTGCATCATTCTAATAAAGCAAATACACCATTCGTGGTGGGGGCCCTACAGAGGGTATTCGGGCCCCAATACTGTGTCCTTTCCTCTCTCCCTCTCTCTCTCTATTTTCTGCATATCTTCATTCAGTTTTGTGCATTAATTCCGTCGCGACAAGTGTGCTGATTTCTGAGCATTGAAGTTACCGATCTTCCCCGAAGCTTCCGCATGTTCCAGTCAGTGGTATCAGAGCCTACTTCAAGCGCAAAGATTCAGCAAAGAAACCAGAATTTTTTCTCACTCGTGTGGTTGGTTTTCAGATGCCGGTGGACTACCCCTTTCGGAGTGACTCCTGTCCCTCGAAGGACGGTTGGTTTTCAGCCTCCGGACGTCTCCCACACACATAGTGAATGGTCAGATTGCACTCCAGAAAGGAAGTGCGTTTTCCTGCTATGGCGAGCTTCGACGACGAGAGAGACCAAGAACCTTGGGACCAGAGTGCACCAAGTAGCCCAGCTAGGGCACCAGGCTTAAGTGTTACAGATATGTTCCGGCAGATGATGCGAGCAATCGCAAACCAGACAACCAAGTTGGAAGAGCAGAAGGCGCAGATCTTGACTCTGGAAGAGTGTACCCATTCTCCAGCGTCGCATTTTCCATCTCCTTCTCCCTCTCTTTCCGTATCCCAGATTCCAGATCCTTGACACAGGGACCCTCTAGCAGGGTCACGACCACAACCGAGCTCTTTGCTTGAGTTGCAAATGCGTGCATTGGAGATCCGACAACGTGAAGACGAAGCCATGCGACGCGTGGAACACGAGCATTAACTAGCAGCTTTGGACGCCAGATTGACACCAGCGGCGCCCTCGAATCATTTTCCCGAGAAAATGAACTTCAGTAAGTATAATGGTAAACTCGACCCCACAACTCTCTATTCATGGTTGCATCAGTTTGAAGCTTACTTTGCCGCAATTAGAAAGACAGATACTGACAGAGTGATCTTAGCTAGTTGGTACTTGGAAGGTGAGGCCATTCCTTGGTGGACTCCGTGGGCTCATACACACACCAGATTAGGTATGGCAGCTTATGTGTGGGACGAGTTTGTCCGCGACCTTGAGTAGCGGTTTCTACTGCCCCACTACCTTGAGCGACTCGAAGACGAGTTCATGGGAGCGCATCAGAATGCGCAACTAGTCCTTCAGTTTGCCAATAGAATTTCGACTTTATGTTTGCAATTAGGCTTATCTGATTCAGACAAGAAAGGGCAGTTTTTGTATGGCCTTGACACGCAAATCCAATGGGAGGTGCGTATGTTTAGGCCAGCCACCTTTGAAGGCGCACTCTCGCTTGCGCAGAGTGCAGAAGTGAAGCATAATGGTGGCAAGCCCAAGACTTCCCAGCTAGCTACTCCCGAGGCTACCGCCTCGGGGGGAAAAGACTAGAACCAAGCACGGTCTTCCCCAGGACAGAGCACGGGAGCCTCTAGCTCCAAGAACTCGAACAATGCATCTAAGCTTACTCCAGACCAGAAAGCGGAGGCAGGCAAGACAGGTGGCAAGTTGAGTGCTGAGGAGCTTTCTCAGTACAAGGAGAGTAGATGTTTCTTTTGTCATACAAAAGGACATACTTCTCGGGAGTGTCCTAGCCCGCCGCCGCTGCCTCCACAACTTCTGTGGTGAGCTCAGCTCCCACACAGACCCCAGTGGCTGCCCCTAGTTCTTCAAATCCTGGTGCTTCAGTTGGAGCAATTATTAGCCGGGAGCTCGAAGATAAGCAGCAGGACGCCCATGACCAGGAGTATGAGTGCAACGAATTGCTCAAGGTGGCCAGAGAGTCGTTGTCTTGTTTGACAGTGGGCAGCACGGAGGATGTGGTCACGGAACAGGCTGCTAGGCGTGCCTGTTTCGTCCTGACTTCGGTGGACAAACAAGTTGAGGGTTTTAGCACAGGCATGACAACGAGTGTCAAGTATGAAGCTCTAGGTGCTAAATTAGTTATTCAGGGCATAGAATTTGTGCGTGATTTTATGGTTGCCCCTCTTGTAAGAGCAGACATAATTTTGGACATTCAGTGGTTTCAGAAGTTCCTTCCTGATGTCAAGTGGGACAAGCACACGTTCCAGATCACTCGGAATGTGTCAAACGCCCCAGTGACCATTAAGTGTGAGCCAGGAATTCCAAACTTTCCGCTCATAAGCCACTTGCAGGCTAAGCGAGCAGTCAGGAAAGGTGCACATTGTGCAATGATATACATCCAGACAGCCCAGACGGTGGCCAGTGCTTCCGAGAAGTACTCAGCTCTCCATGAAAAGTTCCAGAAAATTTTTCTTTGGAACAGTCTCCCTCCCCAGCTTCCCCCGTCCAGACCGGAGGACCACAAGATTGACCTCCTCCTAGGCTCAGAACCCCCGAGCAAGTTTCCGTATCGACTTTCCAAGGCAATGGAATCGGAGTTGGACCACCAACTCCAAGAATTATTGCAATCTGGCTTCATCCGCCCCAGCGTGTCGCCATTTGCAGCCCCGATCTTATTTGTCAAGAAAGATGGGTCTTCTCGATTGTGTGTCGATTATCGTATTAAAGAGTGGGTACCACCAGGTGAGGATTGTGGAGAGGGAACATCCCCAAGACAGCCTTTCATACAAAACGGGCCCACTATGAATTTGTGGTCATGGCTTGACAAACGCCCCAGCTACATTTAACCACATGATGACGCGTGTTTTCCGGGCTTCGATTGGAAAGTGTGTTCATATTTCTGGACGACATACTGGTATTTTCAGCTACGGTTGAGCAGCATGACATTGATGTGGAGAAAGTCCTTAAGTTGCCGGAAAGCAACGAGCTCTACGTCAATGAAAAGAAGTCGGAATTTTATTTATTCCAGGTACATTACTTGGGATACATAATTAGTGTAGAAGGCATTCGACTTGATCTGGCTAAAGTGACTGAGATTGTCAATTGGGAAATACCTCAGACAGCCTATGACATCAGATCCTTTGTGGGTATATGCTAGGCATACTCCACCCACATAGACAAGTTTTCTGACCTCTCGGCAGATCTCACCGATCTGCTAAAGGGAGTGAAGACAAGAAGGCAACGGATTCGAATGACTCCGCGAGCGTTGGAGGCATTCAGGAACCTCAAGGTGGCTTTATCAAAAGCGCCTTGTTTAGCACTTGCCTCGTGGGACGAGCCATTTCAGGTGATCACCGATGCGAGTAGCATCGCAATTGGAGGTATGTTACATTAGAATGGTCATCCAGTGGCTTACATGTCTCGTAAGTTACTGCCCGCAGAGAAAAATTACTTAGTCTACGATCGTGAACTCCTTGTAGTTATTCAGGCCTTGAAACATTGGAAACATTTTCTTTATGGCCGTGACTTTGAGGTTCGCACTGACCATCAAGCATTACGCTGGATTCAGACAATGCCAAGTGCATAGTGAAGTGACCGACAACACCGCTGGAGCCAGATATTCCAGCAATTCAGTGATATGATTGAGTACCTTCCAGGAAAGGCCAATCCAGTAGCCAATGCTTTGAGCAAGAAGGGACAAGTGACTTCGATTCAGACCACTAGACTCGATCTTGTTGGTACAGGACTAGATGACATGAAGCACACGTACACGGATTCCGAGGAATTCGGTACACAATGGGAACGCGCATTGGATGCCACAGGACCATGTCACTTTCTAATACGCGATGGTTGGCTTTTCTACAAAGGCCGACTGTGTGTCATGAAGTCGTTCAAGGTAGCTCTTCTCCATGATGTCCATGACGCCATTATTGGTGATCATAGGGGTATGAATTCGACTCTCGAGAAATTGGAACGGTAATATTATTGGCCAAAGATGAGGCGAGATGTGTTTACATATGTACAACGCTGTGTTATTTGTCAAAAGGTGAAAGCTCCTCGTGGAAAGAAGATAGGGTTATTACAGCCCTTGTCAATTCTTGAGGGTCCTTTCCAAGATATTTCAATGGACTTTGTCACGAATCTGCCTCCCAGTCCGAGTAAGCGTAATACGCAGTGCTTAACTATTGTTGATAGATTTAGCAAATTTGTTATGCTTATTCCTTGCAAGGCCAATGTGACCGCCGAGGATGTTGCCCGGTTGTTCATTCGGCATTGGTACCCGATTGGCGGGATTCCTAGGACCATAGTGTCAGACCGAGATGCCAAGTTTACCAATCATTTTTGGAGGACATTGTTTGATAACTTTGGTACTAAATTGAATTTTTCCAGTGCATTCCACCCACAGACGGACGGCCAAACAGAGATATACAACCAGTTGGCCTTTGATGTGCTGAAGTGTTATGTCCATGATCAGCAAGGTAAGTGGGAATCTTATTTGCCTTTAGTTCAAGCTGTTTTGAATGATTCTTTTTCTTCAGCTATTGGCAGGACTCCATATGAGGCAGCGTTTGGAAGACCTTTCCAGTCGTTGTTGACCAGGACCTCATCTTCAGTACCTAAAGCAAACAGAGTGACGGAGTCTTACCAGGAGATTTTAGAGTCAGTAAAAGACAGGTTGGCTAAAGCGCAAGAGGCCTACACTCGACACGCCAATAAAGACTGAAGGGATATGAAGTTTTCAGAAGGAGATTGGGTTTATCTTCGGATTATGAAGCAAAGGTTGAAGCAGGTGGGCAAGCGATAACCAAAGTTGTCTTTCAGGAGCTTCGGACCCTTTCCCATCCAGAAAAAGATCAATGAGGTTTCCATGCAGTTGAAGCTACCTCCGAGTTGGACTATGCACGATGTGTCATGTGCATGAAATGCCATGGACGTTCTCACATGCTGGTCCAGAAGAGGCAGCCAGAAAAAGAGTAAGAACCAGAAGTTGGAGCACACAGTGCTGTTTTGGCAGCTGTGTGGACTTGGAGAAGGACTTGGATCCCTGTCAGATGTACCAGAGTAGAGCATGAGCTGTCAGCTGAGACAAAAGGACTGTCGGCTGAACCAGAACCAAGGCGCCTAAAGGGCGCATCACTTTTGATGATTATATGTCCACTGGGCTGGCCAACAGCAGTCGGCCAGCTCTCCATGAAGTCCAAGAGACTATATAAGGCAAGGGTGCTCCTCAATGTATTCATTCAACTCTTTAGGAGTTGGGTCCAAGTTAGGAGTAGTTTTGGTGATGTTCACCTTTTCAAGAAGGCAGCCAAGGGCTGTAGATTGTAGATACCTTTTTGTACCATCAGAAATATACTGAATTTCCAGCATCTCTCTCTCTCTACTCTCCCTTCTGTCTGCGTTATGCATCAGCATGTTCTCAGTGGTGTTTAGGGCTGAAAGAAGACCCCCAGAGCTTCCGCGTGTTACATTGGTATCAGAGCATCAGGCTTAGCAAAGCTAAACACTGATTCAGTCCCATATCATGGTGTACAGGTCCAAGGTATAGGAAAGTACACGGTTACGAAGCCCAAGGCAAGGAACACAGAATCGAGAAGAACTCCCAAGAGGTTTGTTGGTGGTGTTACACAAAGCCAGAGGGGATGGCAGTCCTGTGAGCCAGATAGATTCTTGGGCAATGGTCCCAAGGGGTGATGTGAGAGTGCCAGACTCATGTCTCACGAACGAAGACCAAGACAGTGTTCAGAGTCAGGGTAGGAATAGATTGGGGACTGGAGGGAATAGATGCATAGATATTATTGAGAGTCAGAGTGGTTTTGGAGACTGGGCCAGGTTTTTAGTGAAAAGGGTTGCCAGAGTTGGATGGATGACAGAGGGACTCTGGGAATAGCATGGGATGATGACAGTCATCCAAGAACAGGTTGGAATCCCGTCATCAAGTTTAGCAGAGGGGGATGTCATGTGCATAAAATGCCATGGACATTCTCACATGCTGGTCCAGAAGAGGCACCCAAAAAAAGAGTATAAGAACCAGAAGTTGGAGCACACAGTGCTGTTTTGGCAGTAGTGTGGACTTGGAGAAGGACTTGGATCCCTGTCGGTTGTGCCAAAGCAGAGCAGGAGCTGCCACACTATGCCTAATGCATCCCCTTTTGTTCCCAAATAATGCCAGTCAGGGACTGTCCCAATGGACATGCACACAAGAAAACATGTTGAGATGCAAGGTAATACATCAAAGTCTCATGACTTCAAAGCCGGAGACAAATCTATTAAGTTTGATACATATCATGGAGAATATGATGAACATCATCATTTCTGAAAACCTTCATGTTTGAAAACCCTAATTTCAAAAAACCCTAATTTTTGAAAACCCTATTTCTGTTTTTTTAAAGTCTTTTACTTCTCTACAACTATGAGCTCTCACATGTTCATAGACAAGTTTAATGGCCAAGGTTTCCACAGCTGGCAAATGAAAATAAAGTTTCATTTAATGAAAGAAAACCTGTGAGGTTTGGTGAAGAGCACTACCACGACCTGTGCAACCTCTTCCTCCGATGCTTATGTAACCAATGAAGAACATCCCAGAACACAAGAAGATCTATTTAGAGCAGAGAGGGTATATTGTTGGTGTTGGACTCACACACTCACACACACAAACCTGCACATTAGGGTTAGGTGCAGGATGGAGAAGCTCACACAGAAATGAGAGAGAGAGAGAGAGCGAGAGAGAGAGAGAGACAAAAGTGTGGTAGCCACAAAATGCAAGTCAACCCTTGCATGTGTGTCACATCCATATAATATAGAAGTACAAAATATTATATGTAGAGTGTCCTTTCACACTTGATATCCAAGGGGAAAAACCACATGGGAAAAAGTGCCCTTGGTTAAGCCCTGTTCACACATAGCACTACCATAAGTGAGCATATGCCTACAAATCCCCCCTGTAGTGGAAGTGTGAACCTGTACAAGGTAGCAGATCACTCACTGTATGAGAGTAAGCCCAAAGCTTTGCGGAAAGCTTCAAACTTTTCTCGAGGTAAAGCCTTTGTGAATAGATCTGCAACATTATCCTGTGTAGGGCAGTAAGATAAACTGATCTCCCCTGCATGTAACCTCTCTCTGACATAGTGATAATGAATCTCAATGTGCTTGGTACGTGCATGAAATACTCGATTTCATGCCACAGCCATAGCACTCTGGCTATCAGTGAGAATGGTGGTGGGTGTCTGCTGACACTCACAAAGATCAGCTAATAATCTCCTCAACCATACACAATCTACTGTAGCTGTGAAGACTGCCCTGTACTCAGCCTCACAAGTAGATGTGGCAACAGTGGGTTGCTTTTTACTCAACCAAGATATGCATGAACTGCGAAGAAAAAAACAATTCCCACTGGTGGATTGCCTGGTATCATAATCACCAGCCCAATATGAATCACTGTATGCATAAAGCTGCAAGCTGCCCCCCTGGGATAGAACAAACCAAGATCCAGGGTACCCTGAAGATAACAAAATAAGCGTTTGACTGCTTGCCAATGCTTTGTGCCTGGGCTGTGCATGAATTTGCTCAACAAAGATACCCCAAAAGATATGTCTGGCCTCGTGTTACACAAGTAAATGAGACATCCCACTGCCTGGCTGTAAATGCTGGCCTCAAAAGGCTCTCCAATATCATGCATAGTAAGCCGTACACCTGGTTCTACTAGAGTAGAAATGGGCTTACATCCATCCATGTGAAACCTTTTTAGCAAACTTTTTATGTACTTAGTTTGCTGCATAACAATGCCATCATCTGTATGCATAAACTGTATGCCAAGATAATAGTGTAAAGGCCCCAAATCTGACATATCAAAGTCAGCTTTCAAATCAGCTTTGAAATCTGAAATCTGTGCTTTGCTAGTACATGTAATGAGCATGTCATCTACATACAAGATGACTATGAGAATATCGGCACCGGTTTTCTTCACATACAATGTGCTTTCAGCTGGACTATTCACATAACCTTGGCTCGTTAGATGAGCATGTATTTTATCATACCAAGCTCTTGGAGCTTGCTTTAACCCATACAATGCTTTGTGTAACCTGCATACTTTATGTTCCTCACCAGGAACTACAAAACCAATGGGCTGATTTACATATACCTCCTCCTGTAAATCCCCATTTAAGAATGGGGTTTTGATGTCCAATTGATGCACTTTCCATCCTTTATGTGCAGCCAATGCAATCACTGATCTTATTGTGGTCATTCTCGAAGTAGGAGCAAAAGTCTCCTCATAATCTATTCCCTTTTTTTGGGAGTACCCTTCAGCCACAAGTCTTGCTTTGTACCTGTCAATAGTACCATCAGACTTCCTTTTGACTTTGTACATCCACTTTGTTCCAATGACATGCTTGCCTTTAGGCGATTCCACAAGATCCCAAGTATTGTTCTTCATGATAGAAGAGATTTCAGCTTGCATAGCTTGCACCCAATGCTCATTCTCATGTGCTTCTTCATAAGAAGAAGGCTCTTCTCAATCAAAGAGACCACCCATGGCTAATGCAGACTCCCCACGACGTATATTCAATGCATGGCTGGAACTAGCCCTTGTTCTACCTGTGAGTGGAGCTGTAAGTTTGCTTTCTTGCAAAGTTTTCAGCAACCATCTTGGCACTGACTTGGCTGTGTCTATGGCTGTTTGCTCTTCCCTGACAAGATCTTCCACTTCTTCCATAGAAGAGGGCTGAATGGCTGGCTGGCTGTTCAACATGTTCTACATGAGGATTTTCTTGTGTAGGGGGGGCTGGCTGATCTGAATCCCCCCTAATTGCAATGGATAATAGTCCATCAAACATGTCCTGTATGCCCGTATCATTACTTTTATACAAGCTATACATGGGCTGTTCTAAATTTTCAGCAAATACCACATCTCTACTGACAAAAATCCTTCGTGTTGTTGGATTATAAAGACGGTATCCTTTGCTCTCATTGCTGTAGCCCACAAAAATGCATTTCATTGCTTTGTCATCTAGCTTTGTTCAGAGTTGTTCTGGCACATGTGCATATGCCAAACACCCAAATGTACGCATATAATCCACTGTTGGCTTTCGGCTATACCAAGCCTCAAATGGTGTTATGGTTTTGAAAGCTTTTGTTGGACACCTATTCAACACATGAGTTGCACACATTATAGCTTCCATCCAAAAATTGTGAGGCAACTTTTGTGCTTTCACCATGCATCTTGCCACCTCCATGAGAGATCTATTTTTCCTCTCAGCTACACCATTCTGCTGCGGTGTATAAGGCACAGTACATTGGTGTTTGATGCCCTTTTGAAGCATATAATCCTTGAATGCTTTTGACATGTATTCTCCACCTCTATCTGAGTGGAGTGTTTGGACTTTACATCCACACATATTTTCAGCCATTGCTACAAAGTGTTGAAAGCATGCAAACACCTCTGCTTTCGCTTTCAAAGGGTAAACCCAAGCAAACCTGGAGTAGTCATCAATGAATGTGACGAAGTAAAGATGCCCCCCTATGGATGGTGTCCGCATTGGACCACATACATCACTATGTATGAACTGTAATTTACTTTCAGCTCTAACAGCTCCATCTTTGGGGAATGGTTTTCGTTGCATCTTTCCCAAAATACACCCCTCACATACATGTCTCGGTGGAGACTCGAGGCGCATATTATCAACCATATGATTCTTCTGCAAAAGCATCAAACTCCGAAAATTTACATGCCCAAAACGAGCATGCCATAGCTCTGCATCATGCATAGCAGGAGTGTGGGCAACCACTGTATTTGCATCATAAGTACGCTTGTCATAGCTGGCCAGCTTATACAAGCCTTTGTATCGTGTTCTAGAAGTGACTATTTCATAACCCTTTGATGAGTCTTTTACCAAACACTTCCCATCTTCAAATTCAACCTTTAAACCTTGGTCGTTTATGGCTGAGACGGAGAGCAGATTTTTCTTTAAGCCTGGAACATACAATACATTTTTCATACATACATATATTGGCACCATTGGCTGCAATAAGTATGACATTGCCAATTCCCTTTATTGGATACGTGGTATGATCTGCACATGATACAGTGCGGCCATTTGAAGCATAAACCAAGTGCTGAAATACATCTTTGCATGAAGTGATGTGGCTCAAAGCACCACTATCAAAATACCATGATACATCCTGTCTGTCACATGCAATGCAAGACATATCATTGTCTGAAGCACTTGGTGTGTCACTAGTGCATGTGACCAAAAAAGTGTACTCTTCCTGAATTACATTAGCTGATTGCTGTGCTTTGTCACATCAGAAGAGTCTGCTACTGCATTGCCTGCTTCTTTCCTTTTCTCTTTTGCAATCCGCTTCCTACATTCACTGATGTAGTGTCCAGGCTTATGGCAGTAGTGACATTTGCCCTTCTTTTTGGGCTTGTTTGCATCCCCTTTGTCAGACTTTTCACCACCAGAAGAGGGCTGTCCATGACCAACCTTGCTAGACTGTTGTCCCCCATGCTTAAAGCTCTTTGCTTTACCCTTATCCTTGGCTGTAAATGCCTTGTCTCCACCACGGTTGCTCGCTACGTTTGCTCTTGTTTGCTCTTCCTGCAGGAGAGGTGTGAAAGCCCAAGTAAGAAGGTGGTAAAGAATGAAGAGTGTTGGTGACCAGCTATCTATCTGGGATAACCTCATCAATGTTGAGCAATTGTTCCTGCAAATCTTTCACTTTGGTGAGACGATCTGCCATGGAAGCACCCTCATCCATAGAAAGAAGATCCAATTGTCTCTTCAAGTAGGCAACTCTTGCCTCGTTGAGTACCTCATACATTGCTTTGAATGTGGACCATGCAAGCTTCGATGTCTTGCAAGAACGAATGTGCGGAATAATAGTCCTTTTCACTGAAAGGGCTATCAATGACATGGCCTCTGCATCCCTTAGAGTCCCATCTCTTCTGCTCTTGTGTGGGAGCAAGTTCTACTTTAGGAGCTCTTTGAGCACCTCCCCTTTGAGGCGTGGCTGGCTGTATGGTAAGTGGGCGTGTGTCATCACCACACATGATGCCCCAAAGCCCTTTGGCTACCAGCAAATTACGGATCATGAAACTCCAGAGGGAGTAGTTAGATCCATGCAACTTGTCCTCCTGGGTGAGCACACCAAATACATCTGTAGCATTTTGAGCCATGTCAACAAAATATACCTGCAAGCAAACCAAGCACCAATGTGCACTGCCAGGCAACCAAATGTCCTGTGCAAATGTTTTCCTACAAACTGAAGCAAGTGTAAACCTGCCAGGCAACCAAATGTCCTGTGCAAATGTTTGCCTGCAAACTGAAGCAAGTGTAAACCTGCACGCCAGTACCCGGATGGTACTGTACGGAATGGGCGCTAGGAACAGGCAACACCGCGAGCTGGCTCACTGGTGTGACCACCCACAAACAGGCGCTGGGCAAGATCACCAGACGGAGGTTGCAAGCAGGTCGCCGGCGCGTGAAGGCGAAACGGGCGGGCCGCGGATGGACGGGAGGCGCTGAGAGGCGACGGCGGTCCTGGCCGCAGTAGTGACGCCGACCGGGAGGAGCTGAGGGGTGGCGGCGGCTGCACTAGTGCCGCCGGCTAGGAGGAGCTATCAGGTGACGGCGGTGCTGGCTGCACTAGTGCCGCCGGCCGGAGTGGGAGGTGCCGCCCACGGGCTGAGCGGCGACAGTGCTCTCCCCACTAGTGCCGCCGGAAGTGGCGGACGGAACCAGCAGCGACGACGGACGTAGAACTGCGACGGACGGACTGCGCCAACGAAATTTCGCAGCTCTGCAGAGGGGCTTGGACTGAATCTCCAAAGCTCTGATACAAATTGTTGGTGTTGGACTCACACACTCACACACACAAACCTGCACATTAGGGTTAGGTGCAAGATGGAGAAGCTCACACAAAAATGAGAGAGAGAGAGAGAGAGAGAGAGAGCCAAAAGTGTGGTAGCCACAAAATGCAAGTCAACCCTTGCATGTCTGTCACATCCATATAGTATAGAAGTACAAAATATTATATGTAGAGTGTCCTTTCACACTTGATATCCAAGGGGAAAAACCACATGGGAAAAAGTGCCCTTGGTTAAGCCATGTTCACACATAGCACTACCATAAGTGAGCATATGCCTACACATATGCCGTCATTGCTCTAGGATTGGGTGATGATTATTTCCATCACATTTCTGACCTAGAATCACCGGCTAAATCTTGAGCAAAACTTGATTTGCTCTTTGGCACTAGTGCAAAAACTCAAAGCTATCCTTGAAAATCACTTTCTTTGAGTTTCAACTAAAGACAATGTTGCATGTGTCAACAAAATAAGGAGTCTCATGACTCAACTAGCTGCAGTTCCGTCTCCAGTAACTAAAGATGATGCCATGGCAGTGCTTCTCAAAAGCATGCCTAAGGAGCATGACAACTTCATGACCATCTTGAAGAACATTCTTAATCCTACCTTGGAGGGAATCATGTAAAACACTTAAGAGGCTTTTTAAAAAGAGAAAGGTTACTTTTATAGAAGCTTAGGAGAGCGAGGGCGACCGTGACTCCCAAGCTTTGCTGGATGCCAGTATTCATTTGAAACTCGCAATCTCTCTCAAGTTCTGCAGGACAAAAATGGAAGGCATTTGACATATTTAAAATTTTGTGGCCATGAGGAAGTCATGTGTGGAAGAAAATTATCAGAACGGTACAAGCAAACACATGTACCCATGCCTTCCTCTTCAACATCAGCCTTCTCCGAACACAGACAGCACACCTGGCGTAGTCTCGCCGAGCAGAGATTAACTGCTTTAGTGATAGGAAATATCACCAACTGCAGCCAAAGCCACGGGATTTCAAGCATTGAAATTTGATTACAATAGTCATTGCTTACTCAAAACAGCCAGTACTGCCAGGCATTTAAAACACTAAACTAATTATTGCTATTTTTGAGGAAATTATATATTTTTATTGACAAAAATTCGAAGTAATTACTTCTTATTCAAAAGGCATGATTACAAATAATCTTCCATTTATTTATTTTTGCTGGCAAATATGCACAACAGCTACAAACTCAGGTTTGGGGGGGCGGTGGGGCTCATAATAATGGATATCATTAACAAATAATTATTACCACAGCCATCTCTACAAGGCAAACCTTTGCTTTTAAGATCAGCTAACCTGCAAAATTCCTTTCAATCAAATTCAAATAAAAGTTTAGATTATTTATCAAATTTGCAGTTAATCTACCGTTTTAGAAGCTGCCGGTGGTGAGACTTTTCTCTGCTGGATGCAAGGGGCTGCCCAACCCCCCCCCCAAAAAAAAAAAAAAGGTGAGAATGAATTTTAAAGCAGTAGAAAATTGTTAGGAGTTGAGAGAAACATTAAGAAAGAAGTTGAGGAGAACCTGCTTGTGGAAGCAGAGAGGAAGTGCAGAATGAAATCTTGCAAGTGTGAATATGGGAGGCGACGAGCGTTAGGTGCATACTCGACATCGCCTAAAGGTATCAAGCAAACCTTGCCTTGTGCGTCGATTTATAATTATAAACATTATCATCAATAAATATGTCACCAAAATGTTTTTTCCATTTCCATTAAATATATTCTCTCTGATTTTTAAGAATAAGAGTCTTTTTTTAAGGTTTCATTTTGGTATATAACTAGTACTCAACCCGCGCTTTGCTGCGGTATGTAAAAGACATTAAGAAGTGAAACAGAGGAATGGAAGCCGGAATACAAAGGGTCAATCGAAGGGATTTTCTGGCATTTTTATTAGCATGTGTTTATGTTATGCTTAGTGGTGACTCTTGAGTACATTCCATTGCTCATTAGTCATATCTCATCTTTATCTAAGTGGTTGCATGTGTTGTTCTATTGGTGTGAGTTTGCTTATGTGATAATCATCTCCATTGTGTGATTTATTTAATCATTTTGCCAAGATTAAGCTCACACCATGTCTTTTAACAATGTCTCCCATACATTAAGACTAACTTAATTAAATCCACAATTAGCATGGCATCTAGAACACACTAGAACACTTAGAATCATTTACTACATTGAGAAGTTTGACTGAGTTTAGCCAAGAATCAACCTGCTTATTCCTAATTTCAAGGTCCCCGAACCCTGCTACACTAGTCGCTAATCCGTAGATTAGTTTCTAGGTACATAACAGAGGGAGGAAGGGGGACATGGTGGGCAAAAGCCTCTAGATTATGGTACGATTCATTGCCTCAATCCTCTTTGAGCATGCAAACCCCCCCAACATCTTCAATGCCAACAAATCCTTGCTGTCTTCATGAAACCATCTACCTCTTCTTTGACTACCTTCACCACCATCACAACAAGAACCTCACTACCCAAGATCGCCAAGCAACAACGAAGCACCCTATTATCTAGTTTCACCATGAGACCTAGTAATTAGACCTTGCCACACCAAACCTTTCAGGACTGCCATTAGACATTGCCAATCAAATGCAGGTGATCTTTGGGCCCCCACCAATTCACAAACACGAAGATGAGGCCTCACATCACTAAGGCACCCTCTTCAAGTTTGAAAAAACACTACAAGTCAATAATGTACATTCTACATTAAGTTAGTGAACTAAAAGTATGGGTGACACGACGTAAGGCTAGTAAACACAACCACAAACTTGGACTTCACATGTAGGCCTGAAGTACACAAGTATACCTACACTTTAGAAGTAAACCTGGACTGTACTAGTAAACCTGGACTGCATTAAACATGGAATGTGAGGCTACAAATTTAGAAGTAAACATGGACTGTACCACTAAACCTAGACTACAGTAAGACTTAAATCTAGATTGTGAGGCTACAAAATCGAAGACAAGTTCAACTACAATTTACTAGTAAGCTTGGGCTACAATAAATTTGGACCGTGAGGCTACAAAATCGAAGCCAACTTCACCAGTAAACCTACATAAGCTTGGACTTAGTAAACATGAACTCTGAGGCTACAAACTTAAAGCTAAATGACCCTCCCATTAGAGTAAGCATAAACTCTAAAAGTTCACAGTGCATTCTAAAAGATGATTTGACATGCTATAAAGCATCATTTTTGTAATGGGTTTTGGCACCTTGTCTTGAGAGGGCTACCTCCTATTTACGACACGTCGATTTGTGCATTCTTGATTTCGAAGACATAGAGAGGGGTCTCCTCAGGACTCAAGATGTCTGAAAGGAAATTGGTGACACTACAGAAATTGGCTCAATGATATTGCATACATTGTCAATCACATGATCAAGGTCATCAAATTCGTGATCCACGAGATCCTCTCCTCTCATCACTTCCAGCATTGTGCTCATCATGTCTCTCATCCCATTATGGGGCCACCTTGATCCTCATTTTGGACATCATCGTCGTCATTATCTCCCTCATCTTGGTCAATATCCCCATTGGATTTACATAACAAGGACTTTGTTTTTCTTTGGGAAAAAGCAAACCATAGAAAGGCAAGAAATTGAGAATCAAAGGGGGCCGAAAAGATTTTTGCAATGAGAATGTAGTGCTTTATATTTGTATAGCCCTTGGTAATTTTGTCTTCGATCATCTTAATTTTATGGGGCTTATCTGACATATATTTGATCCTTGATTTCTTCACAAAGTACTCTATAAACTTCTCCTTTGACCTTGTCCACACGAATGTGGAATGAAGTCCCACAACAAGATTCTGCCTTTGCATATTGCCCTCTTTTGAACTTCTTATAGTTATTGGCAAATTTCCTCTCAACATCCAAGAAATGATCCTCATACGCTCCTTCGAGCATCTCAAGGACTCTTTGAGATTGAGGTCGAATCTCTCCTCCTTACACGGTCGCCTCGTGTTTTGTCATGGCACATCTATGGTAATGCCATGTTTGGCTTTCACATGTTGCTCCATCAGAGCTCTTTTTAAAAAGTGCACATCACGTGATGGGAAATGCTCATTTGCTCGGCAAAGGAGGGCTATTCTCTCGTCCTCCAATTGAACTTTAATATAAGGACAATGTGCCTAAACATTCAAAATTCACATTCACTATTACAAACAAAACTAATGGGATTTTATGTAAGATATAGTAGATTGATGTATACCTCTTGCACTTTATGATTCAGCAGGTCCTTCATTTTTTTGTCTTACTAACTATTCCACTTCTTGCTTGACTAGCACTTTTATTTGTTGTTGCAACATGTCATTCTCCTGTATCCACCAAGCTTTCTCTTTCGACTCTTTGTTCTCCCCAGACTCCTTCGTTTTCTCTTTCAACTATGTCCATCTCCTCATGCTCCATGTCTACAGTGCGTCTCTTTTGTCATTTGATGCGCAATTTCCTCTTGAGTGTTGCTTTTGGTGACATAGGGGAAACAGGGTTTTGTCACCCCACTTTCAAGGCCGCCTTGTAGGGGACTTACATGCTTGAGTTCTTTATGATGTTTCCCCTTTGTAGAAGAATCCCCTACTTTGATCTCCCTGGATTCTTTGGACGCTCCATATGTTCCTCATCTACTTTTCCCTCCTCTTTCTCCTCTGACTCTTTGTCCATCTCCTCCTACTCCCTGTCCATAGTGCGCCTCTTTTGCCATTTGATTGGTAATTTTCTCTTGAATGTTGCTTTTGGTGACATAGGGGAAATTCACATTTTCTCACCCTATTTTTGATACTTACATGCTTCTTTACTTTCTGATATTTTCCCTTTTATAGAAGAATCCCCTACTTTGACCTCCCCTAGATTCTTTGGAGGCTCCATATGTCCCTCGTCTACTTTTCCCTCCTCTTTCACATGCAAAGTTTTTCTTAACCGTGTCGTGCCATATCTAACAATAAAGCAAGTATTTATTTTGATAAACACCAATTTTTGTGCAGCATATTAAATAGGATTGAGATTTGGGGCTTACCTCACTTGGTCGACTGACAGAATGTTGGGCAAAAGGTGCAGAGAAATAACACAAATCAATGCAGATGCTCGGTGAAAAACGTAGAAGGTGCAGAGAAGCTCATGCAGATCCCTTTCCTAGGCAAGGTTTACCGGCACCATTCAAACCATGTTTTATGCGCGAACCATGGTATGCCTTGCATGATTCGCATGCATACTGATGTGACAAATCATATGCTCGACACGTGTAAAAAAGGTTTACCAAAATAGTAAACCTGTTTGTACTCTTAAAATTCTCACACCTGTAGACCATCCTCAGTTGATCGAGCTTCGTGGTGGTTGGGACTTCCAACCCCTTGATCCCATGCATCTAGTTTCATAAATGCCCCATGCCATATAGTGTTGAGACGCCACTAGTAGATAGTATTGATATTGATATTGATTGATATTAATGATATTTTTATTCACAACTTTTATTGTAGGTGTATATTCCCAACTTTTATTGTAGGTGTATATTCCCAACTTTTGTTGTAGGTGTATATTCCCAACTTTTATTGTAGGTGTATTAATTAAATGCCATTGATGTGGCATTTAATTAATACAACCTTAGTACACGAGTACCCCACACCCCTCCCTCTCCTCCTTCTCTCTCTCTCCCTCCCTCTACTGGTTGAATACCTTTTGAGGCCTTTTATAGGTGAATTGTGAGACCTTAAATAGAAAGGATATAGGTGAATGCATGCAAATAGAAAGGATATAGGTGAATGCATGCAAATAGAAAGCATATGGGGGGTCATCATTTCATTGCCTTAAATATAGAGGATATGGAGGGGTGAATGAATGCAAACAGAAAGTATATGGGGGGTCATCATTTCATTGCCTTAAATAGAGAGGATATGGAGGGTCATCATTTCATTGCCTTAAATAGAGAGGATATGGAGGGTCATCATTTCATTGACTTTTTCAAGCATTACTCATCTTCTATTACATATTAACCATGGACAATCAAGGCATAAAGAGAGGAGAGAAAAAAGGAATCCTCGTCTAAAATTTCCATAAAGGACCACTTAGGATATTAACACTAAGCAAGTACACAAAGCATGTGCTCTACTCTCTCCACTTAGCTCTCTAGAGAATCAGTAGTGTGCCATGCTTATATAGGCTCATGAGAGGGGGGCACCTACAGCCCTTGAATCTCTCCACCTCCCTTAGATTTCTCAACTTTTCTAAAATGTGATGCCTCAATCAAGGGAAAGTATCTAATACACTTGCACTCAGTTACTCTAGTAAATGAGCCTTCTAACCTTAGAACAACACACTCTAAGGTACCACTAAGGATCTCACACTAAGGATGGATGCTAGATCACATATTTCCTAACACCCTCCCTTGATAAAGCATCCATACCATGTAGGGTGTGCTTGGATCAAGGCTACCACTAAAATTAAAAAATCATTAAGATGAAAAATTCCCCATGGGCTATAATATGTCGTACATAACAAATGCTAGAATAATGTGTCAGAAAAGTTGGCCACCTCCTTCCTTGGTTGCTTTGCCTTTCCCTTCTCCTTCTCTTAATCCTTCTTCCTTTTGAAGCAATATTTGATGATGTGGCCCTTCTTTTTGCAATAGTAGCAGGTTTGAGGAGCATTGGTCTTCTTTTCTTTGCCCTTAAATGTGGCGGAATAAGCATGCTCCATTGGAACTTGTGTTGAAGAAGTTGAAGCCTTGGAACCCTCCATGGAGGTTTCCTCTAGAATGAGGGCATAAGTAACTAAGGTAAGAGTGATTTTTTTGATTTGCTATCACTGAGACACACTCCTTTAACAAGGAGGCATGTTGGAGAGCAACACTGAGACACACTCCTTTAACAAGGAGGGGAGAGCAACACATAGATGGCCTCCTCTTTATCAATGGTAACACCTGCACCACTGAGTTGATCAATCATACATCTAATGTTAGATCACCGTAACAAGGAGGCATGTTGGAGAGCAACACATAGATGGCCTCCTCTTTATCAATGCCTCTTTATCAATGGTAACACCTGCACCACTGAGTTGATCAATCATACATCTAATGTTAGATCACCGTAACACCACTACGGGCGCTACCACAGGAGGGGACGGCCTCTGGCTCACCACCCAGCCACAGAGGAAGAATGAGGATTGCCCCTCATCTCCCAGGCTATATAGTGTGTAGCCTGCCGTCCACACTAGCTTGGCCGCCCATGACTTCGCATGGGCGTCCTCTCCCACTGAACCCCGGATGGCCACGTCCTCGGCGCTCCGGCCGAGGCGTTGACGCTAAAGCCTCGTCTGGCCATCTGGTCTACCGTTGGTCCACAGGCGTTACAGCCTACGTGACATTACTCCCCCCTTAAGAAGAGTTTTCGTCCTCGAAAACAAACTGGGGAAGCCTCTTGGAAATTGCACTACGGCGTTCCCAAGTGGCTGCCTCCTCATCCCTGTCTGTCCATTTAACAAGTACCTCCTGGTACACTTTATGTCGGGTTTGTCTGTCACGATACTCTAGAATCTTTTCAGGTTCATGTGGCATCTTTGGTGGCTCTATCAAGTCCACCAAAATCTCTGGAGAAACTGCGTTCTCTAACCCGTGAACTGATTTCTTCAGTTTACAGGCATAGAAGACAGGATGGACTTGAGAACTCTCCGGTAACTCAAGTTTATATACTACGTCCCCAATCTTCTTAAGGATTTTAAAAAGACCACAATATCTCGGAGAAAGTTTATCACACTTTCCCGTTTTCATGGTTTCTTACTACGCAGGAACCTTGAGGAATACAAAGTCACCTTCTGCAAAGGTCACCTTTCTACGTCCTTTATCCGCATAAGTTTTAGCGCGATCCTGAGCGCTACGAATGCTCTCACATGCGGCTCTGAGCATATCATTCATATCTTCAAGGAAATCCTTGACAGATTGAATCTTCTCCTTTTCTAGGCCTACAGCCATCGGAGATCTCGGCTGGAATCCATACATTAACATGAATGGTGTAAATCCAGTCACACTGAGTGTTTGGAGTTGTTATAGGAAAACTCCAATAAGGGCAAGTACTCTTCCCAATTAGATTGCTTCTTACTAGCATAAGAACGCAACATATCCTCTAGAATTTGGTTAACTCTTTCAGTTTGACCATCAGACTCCGGATGATCTGCCGTACTCATACTCAGAGTAGTATCCAACTTTTTGAAGACTTCCCTCCAAAAATGACTGTTGAACTTTCTATCTCTATCCGACACTATATCTGCGGGCAGGCCATATAGCTTGTAAGGATGTTCAATAAAGAGTTTTGCCAACTCTGGCGTTTTAACAGTTTTCTTCGTGGCGATAAACTTTGCCATTTTAGTTAACCTGTCCACTACCACCCACACCGAGTCATTCCCTCGACTCATCTTGGGTAAACCGGTAATGAAATCCATGGAAATGCTTTCCCATCACCGTAACACCACTACGGGCGCTACCACAGGAGGGGACGGCCTGTGGCTCACCACCCAGCCCACAGAGGAAGAATGAGGATTGCCCCTCATCTGTGAGATCCCTGTTCCCACCGCGCAACGGATTCGGGTATTAGCAGCGGAAGTAGCACTTCTCGCACGGGACAGGGGTCCCACATTCGGGGCCTCGTCCACGGATATCCGGACAAGAGACTAATCCGTCGGTTTTTCCAAAACCGAACCCGGAAAAAACTTCCCTTACCCGAAAAGCACGGGCGATTCCACCAGGATAATTTTTTACTCTAACGTAGTCAAGATCATTACTGATCACGCTGATCCAACTGCACCTATAAAGATACTCGGTCGGATCAAGGAAGAAACTTGCACTTGGATCATTGGGATCAACGCTTTTTTTCCCATCAAGAGGCACAGCCGTTGATTCCTATCCATAGAACAATTACTATCCGGGACTTACTTCATCTATCGTAATAACAGAAATTGAGTCTCGGTTTACGGATCCATCAGTCCAGCCTAACCCCATCCGATCCCATGGGTTAGCCAACCGCCCAACCACTGTAGTGATGGGATCCAATTTGGAATTTGGTTAGGTTTTGTCCCGGGTACCAAGGAAAAGAGTTCCAAGGCCCCCTAGCCGGAATTTCATGCAAACATAAAACTAGCCACACCACTTACACACCCAATATGAAAATTGCCTTTTTCTTAGCATCAGCTAACTTTAAAACAATCCTTTAATGAAACCATAGTACCACTGATCACAATCTCCCAATTTATCCAGTTGATTCATAATTTCCCATCATTCCTTCATCAGAGTATCTATGGCATCATTGGCAACTAGAACGCTCACCACCTGTCCACACAGAGGCCGTTTCCATAGTTCCTAGCCCATAATACTCGGCAATATAATCACTTATCAAGATGGACTCTCGTTGAAGATCAGCAAGATCAACCAACAGATCCATATAAAAGAGCCATGGACTCATCCGTTGAGGACCAGCAAGGTCAGTCAACCAGATCCATGCCCGGTTTCACAAAACAACTCTTACTCCTTGTTCCAATATCTTCCTCGACGCACGCGTGGGTATCCTGGGCGACCCAGAGCCCGAGCACCGTATGGTCGGCACCCTCTAGGATCCTTCGCAGGTGACCTAGCGCTTCACTCATAGGCCGCTTCCTTGGTCCCTCATCCACCGTACCGGAAGCTCACCATTTTAATCGAACCGAGGCTGGTCAAGACCTCGGCCGACCTTGCTACGCGAGACGTCCTCCATTGACTCTCCGTCAGCAGTTGCAACTTTATCAGTTAGGTCTCCACGACCTTAATCACAAGACGGTCAAAATGCTTCCCCAGCATTCTTGACATAAAACAGCCATTTACAAACAGCATTTACAAACAGTTTACAAATACAGTTTCTATATTAACTCTCATTTTTCCACATTATCCCTCATTAATCCACATTACTTATTCCACATTCCATGTATATGTGTACTCATCCAATCACCTCTTTTTCCATCTCTTCACTTCAGATTCCTTCACATCACATATCATATATTCACATCCATATCCACATCCATACATCCACATCCACATCCACATCCACATCCATACATCCACATCTACATGCTTATCTCCATTTTCACATCCTCATTTATACATCCACATCCCATATCCACATTCATACATACACATCTATATCCACATCCACATCCACATCCACATCCACATTCACATCCACATTCACATCCATGCATCCACATCTACATGCTTACCTCCATTTTCACATCCTCATTTATACATCCACATCCCATATCCACATTCATACATACACATCCGTACATCCACATCTACATCCACATACATACATACATCCACATCCACATTCCACATTCACATCTATACATCCACATCTACATTCACATTCACATACATCCACATCCACATTCCCATACATCCACATCTATACATCCACATTCCACATTCACATCTACATTCACATTCACATACATGCATCCACATCTACATGCTTACCTCCATTTTCACATCCTCATTTATACATCCACATCCCATATCCACATTCATACATACACATCCATACATCCACATCTACATCCACATACATACATACATCCACATCCACATTCAACATTCACATCTATACATCCACATCTACATCCACATTCACATACATCCACATCCACATTTCCATTCACATCTATACATCCACATCCATTCACATCTATACATCCACATCTACATCCACATTTACATCTATGCATATACATCTTCATGCATATATCCATTTTCATGTTCATACATCCACACTCCCATCTCCATATCCACACATCCACATACATACATCCATTTTCACATTCCCATTTATATAACCCCATATACCTTCACATCTAATCTTTTACATCACATCCATTCTCGCCCTATCACAACCCATATACATCTTATCCTATCACATACACTTCTTACCTCATCCCCCCATACACATCTTAATTCATCTTATCACATCCTAACTTATTTCATAAGCATCTTAACACCTCTTATCACACCTCTTATCACATCCTATCACTTTCCATACGCATCTTATCAATTCTTATCACATCTCATACACCTCTTATCACATCTTATCACATTTCATATCTTTTTTTTAAAAAAAAGAGAATTCTTTTATTTGATATAAGATTTCTCTACACATTTATTTATACATAAATTCCATTTAAGGAGACTAACACTTTCGAAATTAAAATCAATCTTTTATGCATCTTCTTATGCATGATTTCAATTTGGTAGGGAATTATACTTTTAGAATAAAAGAATTTCTCTTATGCATCTAAGTTAAGCATAAAATCCATTTATGAGGAAAATCATACTTTTAGTATAAAAAGAATATCTTTTATGCATACCTATATGCATGAAATCCAATATGATAAAAGTAACACTTTTGATATAAAAATTTTTCCTTTATGCATACTTCTATGCATTAAAAATGATAAAAGTAACACTTTTGATATAAAAATTTTCCTTTATGCATACTTCTATGCATGAAAATTAAAAATGATAAAAGTAACACTTTTGATATAAAAATTTTCTTTTATGCATACTTTTATGTATGAAATAAAAATGATAAAAGTAACACTTTTGATATAAAAATTTATCCATTATGCATACTTCTATGCATGAAAATAAAAATGGTAAAAATAACACTTTTGATATAAAAATTTATCCTTTATGCATACTTCTATGCATGAAGTAAAAATGATAAAAGTAACACTTTTGATATAAAAATTTATCCATTATGCATACTTCTATGCATGAAAATAAAAATGGTAAAAATAACACTTTTGATATAAAAATTTATCCTTTATGCATAATATTAAAATTCAATTTCTCCATGATTATAATGAAATTCTTTCAATTAATCTAGGATGATGATTCCTAGAATATGGTAGGAAGTCCTCTTTTTATACTTTGAATGAAAATTTTTTTATGCATAATTTTTATAAAAATTTTGCCATAGCTCCGCTGCTATGACTGATAAATCTCAATTTTTCTAAGGGATAGAGCTTATCATTAAGGAAATAATTAAAATGATTCTCTAATTGGATCCTTAATCCATAATGGATTGAATCATCAATATACATAAACTAAAAGCATAAGAAAAAGCCATTAATTTGGCCTCAAGCATAGCTTAATCTTGGGTTAAGGAAAAGCTTTATGAAAAGCTTGATTTGGATTGAGAATGGGTCATGAGTATGACCATTTCTTACAAATTGCTTGATTCTTTGTTCACGGTAGAGGCCCCCAACCAATCAATTGGTTAAGTATGTTGATGGAGCCACTAATGGGGATTGAAGAAAGAGGGAAGCTCCAAAAACTAGTGAATTATTAAATGAATTCACAGTTCTTGGCTTAGGTGGAGTAGAGTAACGATGCATAAACACTATATATTTTTCAACAAGGGTGAGGCTTCTATTTATAGGAAAAATTGAGCTCCTAACCAAACAAACTGATTCTAGAATTTTCTAAATCAGTTTGGTCAATATTTCACCATTTTTAGGTCAGTTAAGCTAACTTTTTGGAACTAGACTTGAATGAGGAGAGAGGAGAGATGAAATATCTCAATTTTTATGAGTTTAAAACTCATTCAAGCATGTGAAATATGCACCTCCTTTAAAGAACTCCCCTTCCTTACATATGTCATACTTTTAATATTGCTCATAATTTTTTACTAATAAACCTTGTACATTTTCAACTCTTCATCTTATGTGAAATATGCACCTCCTTTAAAGAACTCCCCTTCCTTACATATGTCATACTTTTAATATTGCTCATAATTTTTTACTAATAAACCTTGTACATTTTCAACTCTTCATCTTATGTGAAATATGCACCTCCTTTAAAGAACTCCCCTTCCTTACATATGTGTCATAATGGCATCATTTTAATATTGCTCATAGTTTTTTTTTACTAATAAACCTTGTACATTTTCAACTCTTCATCTTATGTGAGCATTTACTCATTTTTGGATACCCAAAATATCTCATATTTTTAATATTGCTCATAGTTTTTTACTAATAAGCCTTGTACATTTTCAACTCTTCACCTTATGTGAGCATTTACTCATTTTTGGGTATCTTCTTTTTACAAATTTGGATTTATCTCTTCCCTACACATGGATTGATGCTATTGGCCCATAGGAACCTTAATTGGACCATAGTCTAAAGATTTCTGAAAATCTAGACCCTTAGACTAAGGTTCTTTATACCTATTTCCAATTAATTCCAATTGCACATTGGAAAATTCTTTTTGAATTTCTGTTTCAGGGGAACTCATGTGAATTATAAGAGATATTTTTCTATCCAAAAATATTCAAAATCTGAATATTCTCTCTCTAGAATATTTTCTCTCTCTAGGCTAAAATAGTTAGAAACAAGGTCTTTATATTTCTGAAGAGGGGTTGATTACAGGGGAAGATACTAGACATCAAAAAGGGGTTGGGAGAGGAATCTTACATTCTACCCCACTTAAAAAACGCGAGATGCCCTCATCTCGCAAACTGGGGGTAATTTCGCAAGATGCACAAGCATGAGACTGAGAGAAATTTTTTTTAAAAAAAAATAAGATTAACCACCAATTAAAAAAAAGTCTCAAGAGAGCAAGATTCAAGATAAGAACAAGATTTAAACTTTATTCATTCTCGGAACTTATACAGTAAAGATAGAAGAACTCTTTACACTTCCATAAGCCCGTCCATCATATGATCACAAAAGCAGTCCTCACAAGCTGCACAAGTATAAGGTAACTCATCTATGGGAATGATTCTGTGGGTTATTGCTGCGCCTATCTCAGTGGTATGAGGTGTTCTAACAAAAGGACCTCTGAGAGGCAGGCCAAAAACGGGGTAAAGGCATATCTTCTCATGAGGAAGAAAACACGCCAGTAAGAAGACCCGCTCAGAAAACCCAGGATGCCTTGATCTCATGACGCAGTAGTATCGGGGACCCAAACCCAAAGCTTCAATAACCATGGCCAAGCGGACATTGTTACGGAAGTGCTGCTGACCCCAGGGTGTTACCCTAGTTATGTCTTGATAGGTCCGCCATTTGGTCTGCGCTACAGAAGTTCCCAAGTGAGGAAAAAGTGAGCGCTCATACTGTTCTATAAAATCCTTCTTCACAGACTCACTTGCGTCTTGAAGGTGAGGAATCATTATGGATAAAACTAATTCTTGTTGCCAAGCCATGAAGGAGATTAGGAAGAAAGGAGATCGATGGGAGTAAGATTACTGTGAGCGACAAGTAAAAGTTACGACTTATATAAAGGAAGGAGCTAGCGTAACTTAGAAGCCAACGGTAACTTGCCACTGAAGTTTTACCGTCTTTCCATGATTTGGGTTTGACACATTTTTCTATAGAAGGCATTAAGAATTTTGAGATGAAGAGATAAAAGAAGCTTGTAGGCTAAGTCACCTACTTTCATTGAATTCAGATATAAGGCTCACAATATCTGGGGGATAACTTCATATACTCCCCAAGAGATAAAGAACTTCTTTTGGGCCGTACTCGAATGAAGACCAAAACCTTGATATCCAAAACATCGATTCTCACTTCTGAACTCATTGTTCTGAATCCTTAAAACAGGTGGGACTCTTGAGAAGTATTCTAGGAAAAGGGTCTTCCTTTGTTAAACAGAACTTTCTTTTATTTTAGAGAGGGAATAATTATAAGATCAGAAAGGGAGATTCTTACTCCTGTATACCTTGAAGGCTGGGGAGGAATCTTACATTCCACCCCACTTAAAAAGTGCGAGATGTCCTCATCTCGCAAGGTAGAGGACAACTCTTTTTCTTAACATCCAATTTTATTTTGGGGTTCCTTATATTCTGGTCAACCCAACAGAACACTGGGATAAATATCCCTTATATAGAACTCATCATTAATATTCAGATCATATCATTCATATCTTTAACATGATAATGGTCCATTAGACCGAAAAATTTCCTTCTGAACATTCCTCCACGGGAATTTCAGTCAAGCAAGTTCTCAATTTGTCATCCCTTAACTTGATCTACTGATCAAGTGTTAACAGTAACAATTTGACAGCACAACCCACTAATCTCATAGTGATTTGCTGAATTCATTATCATCATTCCAGTTATGAATATCATCAGTGGGACTCGTCCCATTCATCCTCATTGTGGTTTTGTTCAGATTTTTATATTTCAACTAATTTCAGAAATCATCATTTTTCAATCAGAATTTTCAATCAGAATCCAATTCAATTCATCAATTCTCAAACAGAATTAAAAATCATATCAACCACATTCGAATTCATCATCTGGATAGCATTAACGCTTATAATTTCAAGTCTTAGATTTACTCGTATATACTGTCAGTAAAGAGCTGCAGTTATACTCTCGGTATATACGGATAGTCACGGCCCTTGGAATTATAAGGTAAATACCATCATGTCTAGGCCTCAAGCAAGCCAAGGATTCTATATAATTGCGGTACTTCCATCTGAAGACCCAATTACCAAATTACGAATTTCAATTTGAATATCAAATTGTATGAATTATATCACACAATTACAACCTTTTTGTGTTTCTTGATAAATTTCTGACCTATTTGTCTTCTCAATTGATCTTTATTAACCAAATGCTCTGATACCAACTGTGAGATCCCTGTTCCCACCGCGCAACGGATTCGGGTACTAGCAGCGGAAGTAGCACTTCTCGCACGGGACAGGGGTCCCACATTCGGGGCCTCGTCCACGGATATCCGGACAAGAGACTAATCCGTCGGTTTTTCCAAAACCGAACCCGGAAAAAACTTCCCTTACCCGAAAAGCACGGGCGATTCTACCAGGATAATTTTTTACTCTAACGTAGTCAAGATCATTACTGATCACGCTGATCCAACTGCACCTATAAAGATACTCGGTCGGATCAAGGAAGAAACTTGCACTTGGATCATTGGGATCAACGCTTTTTTTCCCATCAAGAGGCACAGCCGTTGATTCCTATCCATAGAACAATTACTATCCGGGACTTACTTCATCTATCGTAATAACAGAAATTGAGTCTCGGTTTACGGATCCATCAGTCCAGCCTAACCCCATCCGATCCCATGGGTTAGCCAACCGCCCAACCACTGTAGTGATGGGATCCAATTTGGAATTTGGTTAGGTTTTGTCCCGGGTACCAAGGAAAAGAGTTCCAAGGCCCCCTAGCCGGAATTTCATGCAAACATAAAACTAGCCACACCACTCACACCCAATATGAAAATTGCCTTTTTCTTAGCATCAGCTAACTTTAAAACAATCCTTTAATGAAACCATAGTACCACTGATCACAATCTCCCAATTTATCCAGTTGATTCATAATTTCCCATCATTCCTTCATCAGAGTATCTATGGCATCATTGGCAACTAGAACGCTCACCACCTGTCCACACAGAGGCCGTTTCCATAGTTCCTAGCCCATAATACTCGGCAATATAATCACTTATCAAGATGGACTCTCGTTGAAGATCAGCAAGATCAACCAACAGATCCATATAAAAGAGCCATGGACTCATCCGTTGAGGACCAGCAAGGTCAGTCAACCAGATCCATGCCCGGTTTCACAAAACAACTCTTACTCCTTGTTCCAATATCTTCCTCGACGCACGCGTGGGTATCCTGGGCGACCCAGAGCCCGAGCACCGTATGGTCAGCACCCTCTAGGATCCTTCGCAGGTGACCTAGCGCTTCACTCATAGGCCGCTTCCTTGGTCCCTCATCCACCGTACCGGAAGCTCACCATTTTAATCGAACCGAGGCTGGTCAAGACCTCGGCCGACCTTGCTACGCGAGACGTCCTCCATTGACTCTCCGTCAGCAGTTGCAACTTTATCAGTTAGGTCTCCACGACCTTAATCACAAGACGGTCAAAATGCTTCCCCAGCATTCTTGACATAAAACAGCCATTTACAAACAGCATTTACAAACAGTTTACAAATACAGTTTCTATATTAACTCTCATTTTTCCACATTATCCCTCATTAATCCACATTACTTATTCCACATTCCATGTATATGTGTACTCATCCAATCACCTCTTTTTCCATCTCTTCACTTCAGATTCCTTCACATCACATATCATATATTCACATCCATATCCACATCCATACATCCACATCCACATCCACATCCACATCCATACATCCACATCTACATGCTTATCTCCATTTTCACATCCTCATTTATACATCCACATCCCATATCCACATTCATACATACACATCCATATCCACATCCACATCCACATCCACATTCACATCCATGCATCCACATCTACATGCTTACCTCCATTTTCACATCCTCATTTATACATCCACATCCCATATCCACATTCATACATACACATCCGTACATCCACATCTACATCCACATACATACATACATCCACATCCACATTCCACATTCACATCTATACATCCACATCTACATTCACATTCACATACATCCACATCCACATTCCCATACATCCACATCTATACATCCACATTCCACATTCACATCTACATTCACATTCACATACATGCATCCACATCTACATGCTTACCTCCATTTTCACATCCTCATTTATACATCCACATCCCATATCCACATTCATACATACACATCCATACATCCACATCTACATCCACATACATACATACATCCACATCCACATTCAACATTCACATCTATACATCCACATCTACATCCACATTCACATACATCCACATCCACATTTCCATTCACATCTATACATCCACATCCATTCACATCTATACATCCACATCTACATCCACATTTACATCTATGCATATACATCTTCATGCATATATCCATTTTCATGTTCATACATCCACACTCCCATCTCCATATCCACACATCCACATACATACATCCATTTTCACATTCCCATTTATATAACCCCATATACCTTCACATCTAATCTTTTACATCACATCCATTCTCGCCCTATCACAACCCATATACATCTTATCCTATCACATACACTTCTTACCTCATCCCCCCATACACATCTTAATTCATCTTATCACATCCTAACTTATTTCATAAGCATCTTATCACCTCTTATCACACCTCTTATCACATCCTATCACTTTCCATACGCATCTTATCAATTCTTATCACATCTCATACACCTCTTATCACATCTTATCACATTTCATATCTTTTTTTTTAAAAAAGAGAATTCTTTTATTTGATATAAGATTTCTCTACACATTTATTTATACATAAATTCCATTTAAGGAGACTAACACTTTCGAAATTAAAATCAATCTTTTATGCATCTTCTTATGCATGATTTCAATTTGGTAGGGAATTATACTTTTAGAATAAAAGAATTTCTCTTATGCATCTAAGTTAAGCATAAAATCCATTTATGAGGAAAATCATACTTTTAGTATAAAAAGAATATCTTTTATGCATACCTATATGCATGAAATCCAATATGATAAAAGTAACACTTTTGATATAAAAATTTTTCCTTTATGCATACTTCTATGCATTAAAAATGATAAAAGTAACACTTTTGATATAAAAATTTTCCTTTATGCATACTTCTATGCATGAAAATTAAAAATGATAAAAGTAACACTTTTGATATAAAAATTTTCTTTTATGCATACTTTTATGTATGAAATAAAAATGATAAAAGTAACACTTTTGATATAAAAATTTATCCATTATGCATACTTCTATGCATGAAAATAAAAATGGTAAAAATAACACTTTTGATATAAAAATTTATCCTTTATGCATACTTCTATGCATGAAGTAAAAATGATAAAAGTAACACTTTTGATATAAAAATTTATCCATTATGCATACTTCTATGCATGAAAATAAAAATGGTAAAAATAACACTTTTGATATAAAAATTTATCCTTTATGCATAATATTAAAATTCAATTTCTCCATGATTATAATGAAATTCTTTCAATTAATCTAGGATGATGATTCCTAGAATATGGTAGGAAGTCCTCTTTTTATACTTTGAATGAAAATTTTTTTATGCATAATTTTTATAAAAATTTTGCCATAGCTCCGCTGCTATGACTGATAAATCTCAATTTTTCTAAGGGATAGAGCTTATCATTAAGGAAATAATTAAAATGATTCTCTAATTGGATCCTTAATCCATAATGGATTGAATCATCAATATACATAAACTAAAAGCATAAGAAAAAGCCATTAATTTGGCCTCAAGCATAGCTTAATCTTGGGTTAAGGAAAAGCTTTATGAAAAGCTTGATTTGGATTGAGAATGGGTCATGAGTATGACCATTTCTTACAAATTGCTTGATTCTTTGTTCACGGTAGAGGCCCCCAACCAATCAATTGGTTAAGTATGTTGATGGAGCCACTAATGGGGATTGAAGAAAGAGGGAAGCTCCAAAAACTAGTGAATTATTAAATGAATTCACAGTTCTTGGCTTAGGTGGAGTAGAGTAACGATGCATAAACACTATATATTTTTCAACAAGGGTGAGGCTTCTATTTATAGGAAAAATTGAGCTCCTAACCAAACAAACTGATTCTAGAATTTTCTAAATCAGTTTGGTCAATATTTGACCATTTTTAGGTCAGTTAAGCTAACTTTTTGGAACTAGACTTGAATGAGGAGAGAGGAGAGATGAAATATCTCAATTTTTATGAGTTTAAAACTCATTCAAGCATGTGAAATATGCACCTCCTTTAAAGAACTCCCCTTCCTTACATATGTCATACTTTTAATATTGCTCATAATTTTTTACTAATAAACCTTGTACATTTTCAACTCTTCATCTTATGTGAAATATGCACCTCCTTTAAAGAACTCCCCTTCCTTACATATGTCATACTTTTAATATTGCTCATAATTTTTTACTAATAAACCTTGTACATTTTCAACTCTTCATCTTATGTGAAATATGCACCTCCTTTAAAGAACTTCCCTTCCTTACATATGTGTCATAATGGCATCATTTTAATATTGCTCATAGTTTTTTTTTACTAATAAACCTTGTACATTTTCAACTCTTCATCTTATGTGAGCATTTACTCATTTTTGGATACCCAAAATATCTCATATTTTTAATATTGCTCATAGTTTTTTACTAATAAGCCTTGTACATTTTCAACTCTTCACCTTATGTGAGCATTTACTCATTTTTGGGTATCTTCTTTTTACAAATTTGGATTTATCTCTTCCCTACACATGGATTGATGCTATTGGCCCATAGGAACCTTAATTGGACCATAGTCTAAAGATTTCTGAAAATCTAGACCCTTAGACTAAGGTTCTTTATACCTATTTTCAATTAATTCCAATTGCACATTGGAAAATTCTTTTTGAATTTCTGTTTCAGGGGAACTCATGTGAATTATAAGAGATATTTTTCTATCCAAAAATATTCAAAATCTGAATATTCTCTCTCTAGAATATTTTCTCTCTCTAGGCTAAAATAGTTAGAAACAAGGTCTTTATATTTCTGAAGAGGGGTTGATTACAGGGGAAGATACTAGACATCAAAAAGGGGTTGGGAGAGGAATCTTACATCATCCCCCAGGCTATATAGTGTGTGGCCTACTGTCCATACTAGCTTGGCCACCCATGACTCCGCATGGGCGTCCTCTCCCACTGAACCCCGGATGGCCACGTCCTCGGCGCTCCGGCCGAGGCGTTGATGCCAAAGCCCCATTTGGCCATCCGGTCTGCCGTCGGTCACTCACAGGCATTATAGCCTACGTGACATCTAATGTCATTCACATGAGAAGCAACATTGGTTGTTTCGTCATCCTTTTCCATCCTATAAAGTTTCTTTCTTAAGAAGAACCTAACAGTTGCATTCGTTTGCCCAAAGATGGATTTGAGCCTAAGCCATGCTTCATTGGAAGTCTTTGCTAAGCTCACTTGATGGATTTGGCTATCTCCTAGCCCAAAAATGATGAGCCATTGAATCTCTCCACCTCCCTTAGACTTCTCACTTGACTCACCTTAGATTTCTCACTTGACTCACCTAAAATGTGATGCCTCAATCAAGGGATAGTATTTACTAGACCTACACTCAGCTACTGTATTAAGCGAGCCTTCTAAACTTAGAAGAACAAGACACTCTAAGGTACCACTAAGGATCTTACACTAAGGATAGCTGCTAAATCAAATATTTTCTAACACCCTCCCTTGATTAAGCATCCATACCATGGAGGGTGTGCTTGGATTAGGGCTACCACCAAGATAAAAAAACACTGAGATAAAAAATTCCCCACGAGTTATAAAATGTCATACATAACAAATTCTAGAATAATGTGTCAGAAAAGTTGGCCACCTCCTTCTCCGGTTACTTTGCCTTGCCCTTCTCTTTCTCCTCTACATCCTTCTTCCTTTTGAAGCAATTTCCTTTTGCAATAGTAGTAGGTCTGAGGAGCCTTGGTCTTCTTCTCTTTGTCCTTGACTATAGCGGAATAAGCATGCTTCACTTGAACTTGTGTTAAAAAAGCTGCAGCCTTGGAACCCTCCAATATGTGGGTTTCCTCTAGAATGAGGGTACTAGAAGTCACTAAGGTAAGAGTATGATTTTTTTAATTTTTTTTTTAATTTTCTTATAGCAAAGAGGCATATGCTAGAGAGCAACAATTAGATGGCCTCCACTTCATCAATGGTAACACACCTGCACCACTCAGTTGATCAATCATACATCTAATGTCATTCACATGACAAGCAACACTGGTTTTGTCATCCATTTCCATCCTATAAAGTTTCTTTCTTAAGAAGAACCTAGTAGCTACGTTGGTTTGCCCAGAGATGGATTTGAGCCTAAGCCATGCTTCATTGAAAGTCTTTGTTGAGCTCACTTAATGGATTTGGCTATCTCCTAGCCTAAAAATGATGAGCCCTTGAATCTCTCCACCTCCCTTATATTTCTCACTTGACTCACCTAAAATGTGATGCCTCCATCAAGGGAAAGTATCTACTAGGCCTACACTCAGTTAAACTAGTAAATGAGCCTTTTAACCTTAGAACAAGACACTCTGAGGTACCACTCAAGATCTCACACTAAGGATGGATGCTTTCTTGCATATTTTATAACACCCTCCCTTGATCAAGCATCCATACCACATAGCATGTGCTGGGATCAGGGCTACCACTAAGATAAAAAAATCACTAACATAAAAAATGCCCCATGGGCTACAAAATTTCATACATAACAAATGCTAGATTAATGTGTCAGAAAAGATAGCCACCTCCTTCTCTGGTTGTGTTGCCTTGCCCTTCTCCTTCTCTGGTTGCATTGCCCGTTTTCTTCTCCTCTTCATCCTTCTTTCTTTTGAAGAAATATTTGAATGATGTGGCCCTTCTTTTTGCAATAGTAGCAGGTCTGAGGAGCCTTGGTCTTCTTCTCTTTGTCCTTGACTGTGGCGGAATAAGCATGCTCCATTGGAACTTGTGTTAAAGAAGCTAAAGCCTTGGAACCCTCCATGCGAGTTTCCTCTAGAATGAGGGCAAGAGTAACTAAGGTAAGAGTATGATTTTTTAAATTTTCTATCATTGAGACACATTGCTTATAACAAGGAGGCATGCTAGAGAGCAACACATAGATGGCCTCCTCTTCATCAATGGTAACACTTGCACCACCACTGAGTTGATCAATCATACATCTAATGTCATTCATATGACAAGTAACACTGGTTTTGTCATCCTTTTCCATCCTATAAAGTTTCTTTCTTAAGAAGAACCAGTAGCTACATTGGTTTTCCCAAAGATGGATTTGAGCCTAAGCCATGGTTTATTGGAAGTCTTTGCTGAGCTCACGATGGATTTGGCTATCTCCTAGCCAAAAAATGATAAGGGGTAATGCTTTGGAGTTGAGATTGGTCCATTTGCTAATGAGATCTAGATCTCTATTTGGCCTCTTTTAAGTGTCATTGACCACTCCCCACATGTCTTTTTCTATACAACACGTTTGCATTTCTATACACCAAGTATGATACTTAGAGCCATCAAATTTATATGTTTTATCAAACATCTTTCCCACCATATATTCCATGGTACTCAACCTTACACACACACACACACACACACAAAGTGTTCCCAAATTACACAAATAGGGAAGCCTTTTATAGCTCCAGGGCTTTACAAAGGAGCTAGTTGTCACAACAATAACTTCACTCAAGAATCCCTTCATCAAATAGGGAAGCCTTTTATAGCTCCAGGGCTTTACAAAGGAGCTAGTTGTCACAACAATAACTTCACTCAAGAATCCCTTCATCAAATAGATGAATGTGTGCACATGAGCTCTAACCACTCCAGGTAACTCATCTTGGCTTTATCCTTGGATATTTGCATGGACTGAATACGTATGCACTTGGGCTTTGGTTTTGGTTTTAATAAATCTAGGCATGATGTCTAGCACATAGGTTGCACATACTCTTAACCTTTGGCCCCTTTTTTATTGAGAAATGCAAGTGTGCTCTTTATAGTTCTAGAGCATGTACATTATGATGTTCACAAAGGATGCATGTGTAATGCTGCTCTCCCACAAGGATGAAAATATCAAGAGGGTGTTAAGCCCTTTTATCACAAGATAATTATGAGGGACCTTTGAAACGTTAGAGCCTTAAAAAAAATGCACAAAGCAATTTTTGAAAAATACTTTCCCTCCTATAATGAAGGAGGAAAAAGAAGCTGACGCAATGAAGGATTGATTTGTCCTATGATTTTGCCCCAAATTGAGCTGCAATTGAATGTTCTGCTGTGCCTCAAGCTGGTGACGAGCCTGGCTTTTCAATTGGGTTGATTAACACCTAATGATGTTGTAATTAATATGTTGATTATCTATTGGTTTTGTTGCTCTTCCATGACTTTGTTGATGCTGTTGTTGCATGCGGTTTACTGTCTATTGGTTTTGTTGCTCTTCCATGACTTTGTTGATGCTGTTGTTGCATGCGGTTTACTGCAGCTTTGAGAGAGACCTTGAGCTAGGCTTGATCGCCTTGAGAAGGGCTACAAAATCCATTTAAAGGTGCTGCTAAAGCTTGGCTTACTTAGCCAAATGAAAGCCTCTAATTGACTGCTATTCTCAGCTTCACTGAAGCTCTGAGACCCTCGCCTACTAACAGACTGTGGGCGACTGGTTGCGTGTGCTTTCTATAGGCCCAAGGCTCCAAGCTTGATGCCCCAAGGAGGGATACTAAAGCCCTAACATAATGGGTGTCATGAATACTAACACGAGTGTGATTGAAGCATCCAATTAATTCTTTCTTGCACTTTGTTTTGCACAAAGAAAAAACAGATGTTGGTACCTTCTTTGTGTTGATGCTTTCAATCATGAATGTTGGTCACCATTTGAAGTTGATTATCTCTCAAGGTTTTCTACCACACTTCTTTTTTGGTGATGGCTTTGAAGAGGGTCTCCAAACTCAGCTCCAATTTACTAGGGTCAATGTACTCAACCTTCTCTCTCAGTGCACTCATACTAGCAATAACACAAGGGCATTAAAAAATAGGAATTTGTTTTCTACTTCTCCTTAATCACAAAGAGATTTCATTGATGATTTCTCTTCTTTCTGTCAGAATATGGATAGGACTAGGCGGAAGTCGGATGAGGAGGATGATTCAAGCGACACATCACAAGACACCCCAGTGGCAATGAAGAAAAGGAAGGACAAAAAGAAGAAATCCGCGAAGGCAAAAATGAACGCGAATTGATGGTGCCATAGCAGTTGCTTGTGCCTCCCCTAATTGCCCACACCACTTAAATGAGATTAAGGGGCTCCGACACCTTGGGGTTTGCGACGGGTGTATGTCTGGCTTACTTGTTACATAGGCATGATAGTGGCATGGTAAACATTGAGTTTCGGCCAATTAATCTTGAAAGAGGGAATCCGGACATGTGTGGACGGCCAGGGCTACCGGCCAGGGTTCCTAGTGGGGTGGACTATTCTCTTTAAAAGGTTCATGGAAGCCTTTCACTAGTATCAGAACTATGCTAGCCAACTGCGCGGTCCTTGCCATGATCCGCATCAATTCGTGGGTGAAAAAGACGCACAGCAATTTGTGGCGTGAGACAATAGCCCAGCCATAAGACGGCGTTTTCACAAGCGTTGAGGAGAAGCCGGCGCATAACCCCCACATAACAGCAACAGCGCTGTTACGGCGCACAAGCTTCAATCGACAACAGTCGCTGCAGAGCCGGTCAGACATAGCTAATTTTTTATTAAAAAAGCAAGCAACGTTACTCAGCCAGCGAGCCAGCGAGGACCAAAGAGAGACAACAACGTTACTCAGCCGGCGAGCCAGCGACGACCCAACAACGTAGCCGGCGCATAAGATACTGCCGACACTAGCCGCAAGGGGAGTAATAGCCAGATGACGATCAAGAGTTTTCACCACTGCCCGTTGCTCGTTGCAGTTGGCGCACAGCAGAACTCATCGTTGCTGCTGTGTATTTTAAAAAACCAAAATAAAAAGCGCAAAATCTCAACAGCACCCGACGACTATTTTTGGACGGGCTGCACAACGACCAGTTTTTATTATTATTATCACTACTCTCTCTCTCTCTCTCTCTCTGTGTGTGTGTGTCCGTTACAGCAGCAATAGCCGCAAAAGAGAGAAATCTTTAGAACCCTTCTCTCTCTCCCTCGAGCGTCAACAACGAGCTGTGGAGAGAAATAACAGAGAAGTACCATATCTCTCTCTCTCGTATCGGGAAGGAGAGAAGGATCAGTTTTTTACGACGGCAGAAGGAGAGAAGTATCTCTCTCTTTTCCTTTCTCACCGACGGCAAAGGAGAGAAGCACCTCTCTCTCTCTCATGGGTGGAGAGAAACACCCCCCTCTCTCTCTCTCTCTTATTGGTGGAAGGAGAGAGGCATCTCTCTTGTATCGACAGAAGGAGAGAAGCAACATCACAACTCTAGCACCGAGGGGTGTCCATGAGAGCAAAGAGCAATCAAGAGCAAGACGAGCTAGTTTTGGTCATGTATTCATCTTCATCTTCATCTTACATTTGAATTTGATTTGTTACCATGACGTCAGAAGATTTCGAGCACTCCGAGGGTTAGCAACATGGCGGTCATCCATCTTTGGATACCAATATGGCTGATCTAAATATGTGTGATCACGGATTTGTAGATTTGCATGCATATACTTTGTTAGAATCACACACACAGCGTATTGAGCAAAGTTTACTTGTTCTTTCTCAAAGTTTACAGACCATGCAAGAGACTCTTAAGCAGTTGGTCTCACTAGTTCAGGGTTTCGGAGTGTCTCGTCTCGGTTGATACTCCAGGGGCATCTACTCCTGGGGGGTCAACTCAAGACACCGAAACGCTCGGGAATCACGAAGTGGTAGCTATGCTTAAGACATAATTTTTCTTATGCAAATAAAACATAATTTTATCACCGAAACGCCCGTGAATCTGGAAGTGGATGCTAGTGACTATGCAGTTGGTGCCGTGCTTCTTCAAGGAGAAAGACCAATAGCTTTTGAGAGCAAGAAGTTGGATAGCGCTCAGCAGAATTATTCTACATATGGGCATGAGCTTTATGCCATCATTCATGCTCTAGGCAAGTGGAAACATTATCTCTATCGTACTAAGTGTCAGATTGTCTTTGATCACGAGAGTATCAAATGGTTGACAACTCAAACTGATTTGAAAAGGTCATAAAGCTCGGTGGGCAGAAATCCTCCAAGAATTTGACTTTCAATTACGGTATCACAAGGGCCGATACAATGTCATGGCTGATGCTTTAAGTCGCATGCCTCAAGTCAACTGTTGAGTTTTACGGAGCTGAAAAGTGAATTTTAGATTCACTCAAAGGCAAGTGTGAACATGATCAGTAGTAAGTGCAAATGATAGTTCCACACCTAGCTCTCCTCTTTCTAGGGATGAGCTTAGTCGTTAGAAGCATTTTTCAATCGATAATGTGTACTTGTTACACAAAGGAAGAGTGTGTACCCTTGGACTCTGACACTAGGCGCCAAATACTTTATGAGTGTCATGATAGTCCAGGTCATCCTGGAATTAGGAAGACCTATGCCTTAGTGAGGAGGTAATTTTATTGGCCTGGACTTCATAGGAACGTCCAATTTTATTGGCCTAGACTTTATAGGGCTTAGAATTCATAGGGACGTCCAGCTCAATAAGGCTAAGCGTCTTAAGATAGGCGGACTATTACAACCATTAGAGATACTTGATGGTAAGTGGGAAAACATCTCTATGGATTTTATTGTAGGTCTACCTACTACAAATAGTAGCCGCCGCAATGATGCCATTTGGGTTGTAGTGGACATGTTGACCAAGATGTCTCGGTTCATTCCGACCAAAACCACGATGAAAACCCCAGAGTTAGCTCGGCTTTTCATTGAGAATATCTATCGACTTTATGGACTGCAAGCCAATATAGTCAGTGATAGAGACTAGAAGTTTAATGTAAGGTTCCCCCTTCCAAAATAGGGGAAACACTTAAGATAGTCTACTAAGTCTTAACTTGGAGAAAATTTTCTACTCATTGTCGACACCTTGACCATGCAAAGATTTCAGGATACGATTTGTAAGTAAGACCTAGTCCTATCCTACAGGGGGAGAGTGGTCTTCAAAAAAATCAAATCACCCATAGGGTAATTGATCATAATTTGGGCAACTACTAATCTTGATTCCTAGAGACAACGCTTTTTCCTTCATCCATGCAAGGCACATCCGCTGGCCTAGTCTTCTAGAATAGAGTTGAACAAGAACCTATTTATCTAGCGTAGGGCTTTCACTTAATTTGTTGGAAAGCTACCCGACTAATCGGGTCCACCCGTTCGTCGTAGGATGGTGCCGTTGGGGCATTCCGTACAAGTGAAGGGACGGTACTGGTCTGCATGAGCCTAGGAAAAGGTACGATGGCGATGCACAGGCAAAGTTGTGGTACACATGTACCCTTTTGGCCAGAGGCCGCATGGACGTCCACATGGTGGTATGTGTGGACCATATAATGGAAGGTCGGTCTTTAGTCCTTACACGGCCATTGTATGGGCGCCCTGGTGAGTGTGTACGGTGGGGCAAGGTCCCCTAAATTTGGGGTGTCGACCTCGATTTACGTGCCGAAGTGCCCGGGGAGGGGGGCAAAATTATTTTTTTAGCAAAAATGTCTGGGATATTTCCATGGTTGTTGGGGTGCAGACTGTCAGGTATTTTTCTGAGTGGTCTTTTTCGTCAGTGTACATATGGGTGCATGGCAGTTGTGCAAAGTTTTGCTCAGGAGAGCGTTGCTAGGTGTTCAGTGTGGATGGATTTGGTTTTGGGCTGGTTGCAGGCCTGTCCGGTGAGCGGTTTGCTGGGTTGATTTAAGCTGCTCGGTCGTCTTGAATTTGTGTGGGCGTCCAAGAAATATAATGGGCACAAGAGTTGCAATTGAAGGTGTGGAAGGCGTGGGCATTTAGAGGTAATGGGGCCAATGTAGTCTTGGGCACTCGGTGTGAAATGGTATGGAAGGGCGGCCATCTTATAGGACTAAATAATAATAATAATAATGATGATATAAAAACAACGTGGCCATGAAATTGAAGGCCACATGGCTGTTCGCTTGGCTGCCAGCGGATACTCTAGAAGATGGTGAAGCTGGCGTCAGAGGCGAAGTCGGCAACGTGCAAGAGAAAAGGGCCGTGGCTGTGTTGTTGAAGTCGGGGGCCTCTTAGGTGAATCTGCAGCGTGGCTGAAGCACCATGTGAGGTGATGCGCAGCTGTCGTAGCGAAGAGGAAGGCGCAGCAGGAAGGTGGCCGTCGTGCAGGGAAGCTGGAGACCTCCCGTGTGAAGGGAAGACAGCTGAAGGCGTGTAAGAAGCCGACTGTGGAAGGTGAGCGTGGAGAGCTTTGGGTATGCGCAGCTGAGGAGCCTTGTATGACGAGGGCTGACGGGCAGCAGAGACGGATGGAGTCTCCCTGTGTGAAGTGCAGAGAGGGCTGGAAGGTCGCAGAAGGCCGGTGGCTGGGGAGCCGCCTCTGGTAAAGCGAGAAGGTTTGATGGGTAGGTTTTTGGTGTGACAGCTGACAGAGATGAGGAGGCTGGTGTTGACTGCAGTGAAGCAGTGAAGGGGAGGAAAGCACGTTGATAGCGAAAAGGGAGTGGTGCCAGCGGTGGCTGTGGGCGACGAAGAGAAAGGAAGTCGACTGTGTGAATGAGAACCTCAGGTGGCAGTAGTGGAGGGCGCGTGTCACCTGGTAGCGCCAGCTACAGCAGAGAAGAGGGCGAGGTTGTCAACTGGAGTGGGCAGTAAGGATGAAAAGGTGCGCCGACTCCAACGTAGCAGAGGAAGAGCCATCATTAGGTGGTGGTGGAAACTGCAGACGCGAGAGGACAGTGAGCTGCAGCTAGGAAGTGGCCGACGTGTGGTGAACTGCAGCTGAGTGCAAGTCGGGCTGCAGACGTGAGAGCTGGTAGGTGCAGAGAAGATTCCCGTGTGCAGGTGAGCATGGAGCGCTGTGAGGCTGGTGGTGAGCCGGCGTGGTAAGAGAACAGTCGTTTGGGCTGAAGAGAAGGCCGCCTGTGGGGCTGGTGTACTGAAGATACAGCAGCTGGTGTTATTAGGCGACAAGGGCTGAGTTACGGGCTATGCAGCTTGTGTGGCCGGTGGGCGACTGGAGACGGTAAAGATGGCCGCCCTGGGGTACGAGAATTGGTGAGGGTGGAGGACACACACAGAGAGACAGGTGGGCAGTGACTTTGAAGGCAGAAGGAGCCTGTGAAGTGAGGAGCAGATGAGCTGCATTGAAAAGGTGGCTGGTGTGGGCTGCCTAGGAGACAGGGCTGTGAAGCAGGGTGCCGAGTGAAGCACAGAGAGAGGTTGGTGTTGCTGCTTGGTGGTGGGCCGGTAGCAAGGCAGATAAGCTGCCTGGGTTTGTTGCGAGCTGACAGAGGGTCAAAACAGATATTGAGAGAGAGACGTGTTTGGGTAGCTACTGCTGACGACACATGCAGAAGTGATGGGTCGCAGAGGACTCGAGGGTTAGCTGGTGTGGGCGCCTTCTGGAGTGAGTGGCCGGGTTCATTCTGATGTGGTTGGTACAGCAGGCAGGCGAGTGGTTCGTGGTGATCAGGGATGTGGTGTATCCTCGGCAGTGACAGGTTTGGGCCTGAGTGTTTGTAAGTTGTGTGAGTAAGGCTTCTGTGTCGGGAGAAGCTTGTAAAATGTTTTGACTGGGAATATATATTGATGGGTGTTTACTTTGAGTACGGTGCCCCTGTTTTATGCTGTCTGTCTGGCGTGGGTTGGGTGGTGAAGTGCGAGAATTGTTCCAGCCGGTGGCTGGTGGTGCCCCCGTTCGTGTGTGTGATTCCAAGTTTGCGAGGTGGAAGGGCTATAGAGGCAGGCTTTCCTTTCTTTTTTTCACCTCACATCCTTCTGGTGCCCCCACTGAGGAGTGGCTCTGGCATTGTTTTGTGCCTAGAAGGGCGTGTGTTCCGCTGAGGAGAGCTCAGGGATTGGTACAGGCTGTCATGATGTGGTCTTATCCGGAGTTTCATGGCAGGAAGGGAGAGGATGTGTGTGACTTCTTGGAGCAGATGGAGTTGGCATGCATTAGCAACCATGTCACGGATGAAGAGCAGGTTCTGAAGCTGATGAAGATTTTCTTGAAAGGAGATGCCCGAAGCTGGATGAAGGGTTTTGAAGCACAGGATGCTGGTGTCTTGACTTTGGACAGGTTGAAAGAAGGTCTTTTGGAACGTTTTCAGCAAGTGGAGGATTCTAGTGTGATTTGGCAGGAGCTGAGCATCTTGAAGCAGGTACATGGACAATCACTGGATGATTTTGTGAAGGTATTTACATGTTTATGGAGTAAGTGGTGTATGACATTGAAGCAGGGAGTTCCTCCTATGTTTCTGAAGAAGAGCTTGTTTATTGATGGTTTGAGGATCAGGGTTGAGTTGAAGAATCCCAGGTCATTTGATGATGCTGTTAGGATTGCTAGGGAAAAGGAAGGCAAGATTTTGAAGCAGATGGAGATGGGTATATATCCGTATGAAGGTGTTGTGTCTGCAAGGGATAAGCAGGTGAATTTGGTTGAGGTGGGTAAGAGTCCTATGAAAGGTTTGATGAGACAGGAACCTCAAAGGCCGAGACAGGTGCAAAGGGGTATGTTTTATATGCCTTCTGACCCAAAGTCTTTTAAGCAGGTGCAGGTGGATGAAGAGCAGGTGAAGGAGAAAAGTGAAGATGAGAAGTTGCCAGTGGATTCTTCTTTGGATGAGGACGTCGTGGCTGTACATGACTGTGAGTTGAAAGGTTCTATTGGAGATCGTTTGGAAGATTTGGATGATATGCATGCACATGGAAGCAAAGAGGATGATGCCTTGGGATTGGCTGATGATGAGAAGGAAGAGGAGTTGGATACAGAAAGGGAGGAGGATGGGGTAGAGACTTCTGATGAAGTGAAGATGGTTTGTAATGCGGATGTGGAGAGTGTGGAGGAAGATCCTATTATCCTGGATTTTCTGGGACAGCTTGATGATATGGTACCTGTGATGGATGGTGTGGATGTTGTTCCATTGGATGCATTAGGTGTTGGGGAGTCTTTGGACGATGATACCAGGGGGGTTGGCAACACTGAAGAAGGTATGCATGCTGATTTGGCTGATGAAGAACGTTGTGTGGTAAGCATTGTGCCTGAGGATGATATTTGGGAAATTGCTAGCCTGGATGAACAGGAGCCAGAGGTGGAGATGGATGCTGATATGGCTGAGAGTGTAGCAAAGGCTTCTTTGCGGATTGCTGAAATGCTGAAGGCAAAGTGCAAGGATAACAAGGATTCTGAGCAAAGTATGTCAGGTATTTTTCTGAGTGGTCTTTTTCGTCAGTGTACATATGGGTGCATGGCAGTTGTGCAAAGTTTTGCTCAGGAGAGCGTTGCCAGGTGTTCAGTGTGGATGGATTTGGTTTTGGGCTGGTTGCAGGCCTGTCCGGTGAGCGGTTTGCTGGGTTGATTTAAGCTGCTCGGTCGTCTTGAATTTGTGTGGGCGTCCAAGAAATATAATGGGCACAAGAGTTGCAATTGAAGGTGTGGAAGGCGTGGGCATTTAGAGGTAATGGGGCCAATGTAGTCTTGGGCACTCGGTGTGAAATGGTATGGAAGGGCGGCCATCTTATAGGACTAAATAATAATAATAATAATGATGATATAAAAACAACGTGGCCATGAAATTGAAGGCCACATGGCTGTTCGCTTGGCTGCCAGCGGATACTCTAGAAGATGGTGAAGCTGGCGTCAGAGGCGAAGTCGGCAACGTGCAAGAGAAAAGGGCCGTGGCTGTGTTGTTGAAGTCGGGGGCCTCTTAGGTGAATCTGCAGCGTGGCTGAAGCACCATGTGAGGTGATGCGCAGCTGTCGTAGCGAAGAGGAAGGCGCAGCAGGAAGGTGGCCGTCGTGCAGGGAAGCTGGAGACCTCCCGTGTGAAGGGAAGACAGCTGAAGGCGTGTAAGAAGCCGACTGTGGAAGGTGAGCGTGGAGAGCTTTGGGTATGCGCAGCTGAGGAGCCTTGTATGACGAGGGCTGACGGGCAGCAGAGACGGATGGAGTCTCCCCGTGTGAAGTGCAGAGAGGGCTGGAAGGTCGCAGAAGGCCGGTGGCTGGGGAGCCGCCTCTGGTAAAGCGAGAAGGTTTGATGGGTAGGTTTTTGGTGTGACAGCTGACAGAGATGAGGAGGCTGGTGTTGACTGCAGTGAAGCAGTGAAGGGGAGGAAAGCACGTTGATAGCGAAAAGGGAGTGGTGCCAGCGGTGGCTGTGGGCGACGAAGAGAAAGGAAGTCGACTGTGTGAATGAGAACCTCAGGTGGCAGTAGTGGAGGGCGCGTGTCACCTGGTAGCGCCAGCTACAGCAGAGAAGAGGGCGAGGTTGTCAACTGGAGTGGGCAGTAAGGATGAAAAGGTGCGCCGACTCCAACGTAGCAGAGGAAGAGCCATCATTAGGTGGTGGTGGAAACTGCAGACGCGAGAGGACAGTGAGCTGCAGCTAGGAAGTGGCCGACGTGTGGTGAACTGCAGCTGAGTGCAAGTCGGGCTGCAGACGTGAGAGCTGGTAGGTGCAGAGAAGATTCCCGTGTGCAGGTGAGCATGGAGCGCTGTGAGGCTGGTGGTGAGCCGGCGTGGTAAGAGAACAGTCGTTTGGGCTAAAGAGAAGGCCGCCTGTGGGGCTGGTGTACTGAAGATACAGCAGCTGGTGTTATTAGGCGACAAGGGCTGAGTTACGGGCTATGCAGCTTGTGTGGCCGGTGGGCGACTGGAGACGGTAAAGATGGCCGCCCTGGGGTACGAGAATTGGTGAGGGTGGAGGACACACACAGAGAGACAGGTGGGCAGTGACTTTGAAGGCAGAAGGAGCCTGTGAAGTGAGGAGCAGATGAGCTGCATTGAAAAGGTGGCTGGTGTGGGCTGCCTAGGAGATAGGGCTGTGAAGCAGGGTGCCGAGTGAAGCACAGAGAGAGGTTGGTGTTGCTGCTTGGTGGTGGGCCGGTAGCAAGGCAGATAAGCTGCCTGGGTTTGTTGCGAGCTGACAGAGGATCAGCAGAGAGATTGAGAGAGAGACGTGTTTGGGTAGCTGCTGCTGACGACACATGCAGAAGTGATGGGTCGCAGAGGACTCGAGGGTTAGCTGGTGTGGGCGCCTTCTGGAGTGAGTGGCCGGGTTCATTCTGGTGTGGTTGGTACAGCAGGCAGGCGAGTGGTTCGTGGTGATCAGGGATGTGGTGTATCCTCGGCAGTGACAGGTTTGGGCCTGAGTGTTTGTAAGTTGTGTGAGTAAGGCTTCTGTGTCGGGAGAAGCTTGTAAAATGTTTTGACTAGGAATATATATTGCTGGGTGTTTACTTTGAGTACGGTGCCCCTGTTTTATGCTGTCTGTCTGCGTGGGTTGGGTGGTGAAGTGCGAGAATTATTCCAGCCGGTGGCTGGTGGTGCCCCCGTTCGTGTGTGTGATTCCAAGTTTGCGAGGTGGAAGGGCTATAGAGGCAGGCTTTCCTTTCTTTTTTTCACCTCACACAGACCATCCGTCGGATGCCTGATCGTGCATTTATTAAGGTTTAAAGGTCGTCATTTTAAAACAAAAAATAACTAAAATTCGCGTATAAACTTGATCCGGTGTCCGTTTTGGATGTTATAAAATCCTATATTAGGGTAAAATTGCACGTAGGTTTCAAATTTGGACTCGAAATTTGAAGTAAGTGAAAATAGCTCGTTTAATAAAATCACTGATTTTTACACCATAAAACTCATAAATTCATTTATTACAAGGACATTGTTTAACTAATGAAGATGGGCATGTTACATCCTTCCCCCCTTAAAGAAATCGAGATGTCCTCATCTCGTCATGAATTGGGGGTAATCCTTTCAGAGTGTAACTTCATCTTCCCGAGTTGCATCCTCTTCAGGGTTCTTTCCACACTGTACTAGATGTTCTACAAGAGTTCTATTTACGAAGTTTCCTTTCTCTAGAATCTATGATCCTACTAGGCTATAATTCAAGGACTCTTTGAGTAGGGATTACAACTTGGTCATCATCAAGAATATGATCGAGACTGGGTACATAAGGCTTTAACAAACTTACATGAAATACATTGTGGACTTTGATATGGGCTGGGAGCTGGAGTTTATAGGCACTTTTACCTAGACACTTGATAATTGAATAGGGACCACAATACCTTGGGCTGAGCTTCTTATATTTCCCAAGTTACATAGAACTACGTTTGGGTCCCACTCGTAGAAGAACTTTGTCTCCTTCCTTGAAGATCCTTTCAGACCTCTTGGGTGTCAACATAATGCTTTTGCCGATCTTGAGTAGCTTTAATATCCTTTTGGATTGCCTTGGTCTGTTCCTCCATCCCTTCGAGCATTTTCCTGGATGCCTCAACTCTTATGGTCGGATCAGAGAAATTTAGAGGAGATAAACATTCTTGCCCATAGAGTGCTTTGATTGGTGACATTCCTATGCTCTATGTTAACCTATGGCGGACATTGAGACGTATTACTTTTTGTCATATAATTATTTTACGTATTCTGAGTCATGAGCCGGCTTGTCGGCACCACATATAAAGGGTAAGGGGATTGGGTGATCGCCGATGAGAGATGCACCTCGAATTGCATCAGGATAAGGGTTAGGATCGGTCGGCCATGTGTAGGCACCCATGTGTGAACGGCTAGGTCACATATAAAAGTCAAATGTAACGTAAAACCTCTCATTCTCTGAGTGTTGAATATAAGGAGTGCTCTTGCTTCATCTTCTCCATCTCCTTCTCCAGCGTGTGTGTGTGAGAGAGAGAGAGAGAGAGTGTGTGTGTGTGTAGCGATCGAGCATTACGTGGCGGGAGAGGCGGCAGCGGCTCCTTCTTCATCGCAGCGCGAGAATCCTTCATGAACGACGGTCTGAGCGGTGAGTGACACACCATTGCTCCCTGTTTTGAGCTTGCTGGTTTCCTAGTTGTGTGCTTGTAGCCATTCGTGGGTCAGACACAGTGCTTGGCAAGTTCCTAGCTCCGACACGTGCGGTAAGAGCGCACATTTTTGGCATCGCTGTCGAGGAATTGCCCTACACCAAGCTCCAGATGCAGCTCGAGCTGCTGTTTGAAGTCTATTTCATCCTATAAGAAAGGCAAAGAGAGGCGTGTTTGTGTGTATGCTACTGTTCTTCAGTCATTTTTTAGTTCTATTTTCTTCATTTTTTACACATTTCAGTTCTGTGTGTTAGCTGTTAGTGTGTGCATGCACGCGTGTAGACAGAGGGTAGAAGAGCTGCTACGCGCTGTGCTGCTGTGTTGGCAGCTGCCGCAGAGGACACCGCGGCGGCAAGCGACCAGCCGCCGCCGTAGGTGCACATGAGCTAAAACATTATCCTTAAGATTCTTTTTTTAATTTAAAAAATAAAAAAAATAAAAAATAAAAAATAAAAAATAAAAAAACTAAATCAACCCAACCCGCGTGGAAAGAAATTTTTTATTGAAAAAAAAATTAAAAAAGAAAAAACCCCCAATCGATCCCGACCCTGGTCTCGGTCTTTTGATATATATATAAAAGAGTGAGCCTCCATAGCTTTCTCTCAAGTGAAAGCTTAAGGGGAGTGAAGCTCTATATATAGTCTACCCCCCCAAGGAGTGGAGTGGGCATGTGGGACAAAGCCTTCACCTTTCCCCCCACCACAGGCACCCTTGGACTTTCTAATTTAAGCCTCACACCTAGGCACAAATAGAGTGTTCTGAGAGGGCCACGGGAGCTCCGGATAGGCGAACACTGTGCTGTAAAGCATGCTAGGATCCCTTGAACGATACGCTCGTCTCTTGAGCTATCACACGTCTTAGTCCAGTTTCGACCATAAGTAAGGGGATAAAAACGGGTTAAAAACAAGTAAAAACGGGGTGCGAAACACTTGAGAAACCACTTGTGTGGGCTTCAAGGGTAGTTACCAACGCCTGTAGGATACCCACGTCATATGCATCTACGCTCTGGTCGGGTGCTAGAGTCTGAGCAACTAGGAAGCATTTCAGTTTACGCAGGCTCACACCATCCCTCCACATTAGCATCTTGGCCTTCAATTTGGAACCCAAGGAAGTGCAACCCAAGATCCACGAATAGCGGCTAGTGACTCGTCCTCTGACTCTGAAGTCATGGAAGGGCATCCTACCCAGAACTCTGAGGAAGCAAGCCAAAACATGCCAGTTTGGGCCCCACAACCCGGATCTAGCATGTTTAGTCATCTAATAGAGACTCTGAAGTCATGGAAGGGCATCCTACCCAGAACTCTGAGGAAGCACACCAAAACATGCCAGTTTGGGTCCCACAACCCGGATCTAGCATGTTTAGTCATCTAATAGAGACTTTTAGTAGAGCTACGCACTCTGAACCTACGACGACAAGTGAAGTAAACAAAGGAGGGGAAGTAGATTCGCCATTCACATCTCATGTAGACCCTTCCCTCCCAAAGAGTGTCCATGTAGATATTCTACCCACTTCATGTAATGAAGGCCCTACTGAGCATATAAGAGAGAGAGAGAGAGAGAGAGAGAGAGAGAGAGAGGGTGAGTGGGAGAGAGAAAGAAAGAAAGAAAGAAAGATTTTATTAACGTCTTCCAAAAGACCGAACTCGGCCTCTGAGACAAATCAGTGTACCTGTGTGGGTTATCCTATGTCATCCCAACAAAATGAAAAAGTATTGAACTAAAAAGCTGAATCTGGGTGTGCAATAAGTACAATGAGTGGGGGAGGTGATGGAGCTCTACTAATAGGAGAATGCAAAGCTATATGCATGGAGTATACAATCATGATATGCAACCTAGCTAGCTCCATCCTGTACCATACTGGGGGTATAGAATGGTATACATCAATGAAGGGGGTGTCCACAGCTCCCTGAAGAACATGCCTGGGTTTGCTCTGAAGCGAGCCAGTCGCTCCGCACCCTCTCTGTGAAACTGGGCTCTGATCTCTGTCATCTCTCTCTGGTATAGGCGTGGTGTCCGAAAGCCAGGTGTCCTCTCTCCTGCGGGCTCTGAGTGCCTCTGCTCTCTGGAGAGTAATTCCCTGCTGTGTAGGGGCTGGGAGTGGGTGGATCTCTGAAAAAATGTAGTAATATGTGTCTGTCGTCCCCCCTCTTGAGCTGTCTGAGCTTGTAATGATGTCTCTCTGTGACACTGTATGTCTAGAATGAATCTCCCCAGTATGCGCTGGTCTGCTGCCTCAAAGATCTGGCATAGGGAATGTGGCTCTCTGAATAAAATGGGATATCTCTCTCTAATGGCTGTATATGCTTTGCATCTGCATACATAATGCTCCTCACTCTCCACCTCCTCTCTGCACAATCTGCATACCCTCTCCTCTTGGGGGATCCGTGCTGCTCTACCTGTCTCGATCCCCTCCCCCAATCCCAAGTGGCGAGCTCGCCTCTTGGGGGATGTAAGAGGCGATTTTTTTTAAAATATTTTTTTATTCAAAAAAGTAATAATTTTAAATTTTTTTATTAAAAAAACCAATACTTTTTCCCCTCCCTCACCCCCCAATCTCTCTCTCTCTCTCTCTCTTCTCTCTCCCATCTACCCTCTCTTTGTCACTTTATCTCTCTCCTCTCTCTCTCACTCTATCTCTCTCCCCCTCATCCACCCTCTCTCTTCCATTGATCCCCAACCCCCATGTGGCAAGTTGAGTGAGAGAGAGAGAGAGAGAGAGAGAGAGAGAGAGAGAGAGAATGGCATATCTCATCATGGAATGGAAAATAAAACATAAACATAGCTATCTCACTTGGGTGATACAAAATTGTCCATGGAAACTCATCATGGAAATACTAAACATAAAAACATGAGAGCAGCATCAGCTCCGAGTAGATGGTATACCACTCTCCAAAATATCAAGCATGGGGCTAATGAGTATGGTCGAGAGGTCTCCCTCAACTATGCCACGTGGAAAGGTAGCTTGATGGCGGTGGAGCATGTCCTGGATCTGGAGCTGAAGAGGTGATCGTGGTCGACAGGGGGGTCGGGGGCATCGGGCATGCTGGAGTGCGGAGGCTCAGTTCGAGGTAACTCCTCTTGGGTGAGGTAGGTCTGGAGCAGCTTGTGGAGGGTCCACAAGATCCACTATATCGGTGTCCTCCACCTCTTGGGTCCAGAAGAAACTGGTGATGGTTGGCTGGCGAGGGAGGGGGCGCGGGCTGGCTAGGGCCAAAGCTCTCTCAAGAAGGTGTCCCTGTGTCTATAGAGCTCAAGGAGAAGGAGGCCTAGGCAACGCTGGTCTTGGAAGTCAATGATCCTAGAGAGTGGACCAAATCCCTCATGAAATAGATAGTGAAACCTCCCACGGATCTCATAGTATACTGGGCAACGGCATATGTAATGCTCCTCCATCTCAACCTCTGTGTGGCATAATCGGTAGATCCTCTCCTCTTTGGTCTCCGTATGAGCTTCCCGGCTTTGAAGATGTGCTCAGCTTTACCTGTCTCCACTTTGGCCAATTGCAATCCGCATGGCATGGGACATGTGAACACTCAAGTAGTCTGGCCTACTGGATGAATCCATCCTCATTGAGTGAGGAAGTGATCTTTGTAGCAGTCCATCTTTGTGGGGAGCTCCGAAGGTGTGATCCATGTGCAATGGGTGTATAATTCCCCTCTCCTAACCCCCAAATGGCGAGCTTGCCACTTGGGGGTAGGGGAGGGGAAATTTTATTTCTTGAGAGAGAGAGAGAGAGAGAGAGAGAGAGAGAGAGAAAACTCTCCTCCCCCAGCCCCCAAGTGGCAAGCTCGCCACTTGGGAGTGGAGGAGGGAAAAAAAGCAATTATTAAAAAAATACTAAAAAGAGTATTTATTAATTTTAGTGTGATGAGCTCACCACGTGGGGAGGGATGAGGGATGTGAAATTTTTACTTTTTTTAAAACAAGTTTTTAATTTAAAATTTTTTAAAAATATATTATTTTTTTCATTCCCTTCTCCACCACGAGCTTGCCACTTGTTGGGGATAGGAGAGGGGCTTTTTTCCCCCCCCTCCCCCACCCCCAAGTGGTGAACTCGCCATTCGGGTATAGGGGAGGGCCTTCTCTCTCTCTCTCTCTCTCTCTCTCTCTCTCTCTCTCTCTCTCTCTCTCTCTCTCTCTCTCTGTCTCTCTCTCTCTTTCTCCCCCCATCGCCTATGCTTTCTCTCTCCCCGTCGCTTGTGCATCCCCTCCCCGTCACTTTGTTTTGGTCGCCGCCTGTGCTGCTGCTGCCGCCATGTGAAGCCCCAGCCCAATCCAAGTTATGTTCGCTACCCTTTCCTCATCCACCCTTGCTCAGGCCTCCAAGGCAGCAACATAAGTGTTAGGGTTCTATCTCTCCGAGGTACATCGACATGGCCAAGGATGCAAGCAAAGAGGAGATAGTCAAAATGGAGGATAAGCTGAACATCTCCATCAGAGAAAACAAGAAGACGGCGGACTCCGCCATTAACAACATCATCAACCGACTTTCCAAAGTCGAGAAGGAGATCGAAGCTTTACAAAAAGAGAAGGAAGCTTGGAAAAGGGAGAAGGAGACTTGGGAGAAGGAGAGGGATAAAGAGAAGGAAGGAGGGAAGAAGGAGAAAGAAGCATGGAAAGAGGAGAAAGAGGGATGGAAGAAGGAATGGGACACTATAAAGGAGGAAATTGACATCCTCAAAGCGGAGGTGATCTCTCTACAGGACCGACCACCACGGGAGGAGGGGGAGATCCTGGAAGTTGACAAAGAGGCCATCAAAGAGGCAATCATCACCAAGAGCCTAGAAGGTAAGATGGAGGCAACAAGGGAGGGTTGGGTAGAAGTGGTGAAGAGGAACATCAAAAAGAAAGTGAAAGAGGATGCCCAAAAAGAAGGGCTCCCCCATGGCACCTATGGATACCGTTACAGCCCAGCTGGCATCACTCATACACACGGCTGCATTACAGAGCTTCCCACATCGTGTCCACTCAGGAGAGCCTGCGAGATCTAGGACTATGCCCCAGAACAGATGGTATGACGAGTGCAGAGCCCTCTACTCACGGCTCCGCATACAGAGTGCCTTGGGAGCCATCACAGAGCAGGAGTCGAGGAGAGAGATGAGGAGACTTACTCACCGCGAAAGGCGGGCCTTTGCAAAGATACAGGAGCTAGAGATCTTCCATTTCTTCACGAGTAGAGATAGCCCTATCTCATGGTGGCACTTCAGAGAGCCCCGGACATTGCAGACCCATAGATATGGCACACATATGCAGAGGGCCTATACCACGCCCCACAGCAGCCACCTATACCTCAGCCACACAAGAGCCTCAACCTACCACAACTAGCTTCTTTACCCACTCGATGGTAAAGGAAGCTATCCGCCACCTACAGCATGGAGGACGGGCCGTCGACCATATGGGCCTACAGGGTGAGCATCTCATATATGCAGTAGATTCTTTGGCTCCTTTTCTTGCCTGTTTAACAGGGCACTAGCAGAGGGTTTGCCTACAGAGTGGACGATGCACACCATTGTGCCGATCCACAAAAAAGGGGATATGCTCGATCCGAGCAACTACAAGATGATTATGGTTGGCCACGTGTTGGCCAAACTCTATGGTGCAGTGTTGGAGCAAGAGCTTAGCTTATATGCTGAGCGAGCAGGTTTACGCTCATCAGGGCAGGCAGGCTTCAGGAGAGCTTTCTCTACCAGTGACCATGTATTCACTTTGAGATGTATGATTGATCAGGCCAAAGTGAGGAAGAGAAAGCTCTATTGCTGCTTTGTGGATTTCCACAAGGCATTTGACATAGTACCACAAGAGAGGCTCTTTCAGCGCCTGTAGTCTCTTGGCATACCAGCAGATATGACATGGGGCATCTATGCATTATATGAGCAGGTTTTTGGGCGAGTCAGATGCCGAGGAGGTATGTCGGAGACTATTGCTAGCACCATTATAGTGTGAAGCAAGGATGCCCACTTTCCCCCACGCTATTTGGGTTATACATTGATGAGGTGGCTGACTTCATTGCACGGGGAGGCAGAGATGGAGTTGATCTAGCAGGTACCTCAATACATATTATGCTTTATGCTGATGATATTATATTAGTGTCTGAGTCTCCAGGAGGTCTACAGTAGCATCTACACACACTCTCGATGATTTCTGTACACAAAGGGGTCTTACTATGAACCTTGGGAAAACCAAGGTTATGGTCTTTCATACATCGAGACAAGGCAGCTGACATTCACTCTCGCAGGACGCCAGGTAGAGGTGGTGACATCATACGTGTACCTACTAGGGGTTACCTTCTCTGCAGAGCAGCCACGCACTTCACCATGGGTTTAGCAGCCAGAGCTAGATTGACACGGGGATATGCAACATTGGCTATGCTAGAGAGACAATGCCACCAGGCGCATTTTTAGGAGCCCCGGATGAAGAGGTGGCTATTTGAACCTTGGGAAGACCAAGGTTATGGTCTTTCATACATCGAGACAAGGCAGGAGTCAGCTCACATTCACTCTCACGCAGGATGCCAGGTGAAGGTGGTGACATCATACATGGACCTAGGGGTTACCTTCTCTGCAGAGCAGCCACGCGCTTCAACATGGGTTTAGCAGCCAGAGCTAGATTGACACGGGGATATGCAACATTGGCTATGCTAGAGAGACAATGCCACCAGGCGCATTTTCAGGAGCCCCGGACGAAGAGGTGGCTATTTGAACCTTGGGAAGACCAAGGTTATGGTCTTTCATACATCGAGACAAGGCAAGAGTCAGCTCACATTCACTCTCGCGCAGGATGCCAGGTGGAGGTGGTGACATCATACATGTACCTAGGGGATACCTTCTCTGCACAGCAACCACGCGCTTCACCATGGGTTCAGCAGCCAGAGCTAGATTGACACGGGGATATGCAACATTGGCTATGCTAGAGAGACAGTGCCACCAGGCGCATTTTCAGGAGCCCCGGATGAAGAGGTGGCTATTTGACACATTAGTCACACCGGCGCACTGATGTATGGAGGAGAGGTATGGGCACCAGGCCTTGCTACCCATTGGTGGACACAGATAGAGAGATTACAGGCCCTCATGATGGCACGCATGATACGCAGCAAACTGTCAGCAAACTGTCAGTACCTCATGACATTATCCGAGCACAGTTTGTTGCGCCTCCTATGATGGTAGAGGCCATATTCCAGACTATATGCCTGCTAGACAGATTCAGAGAGATGCCACAGGACAGATTGTCATACAGAGCTTTTGAGGCATCTAGATAGCTGGCTGAGGCAGGAGACAGAGGATCATGGTATGCATAGGTCACACATTGGTTCTCACAGCATGGCCTAGACATGGATCATCTACCACCATTCCAGTATGACAGGGATGCACCACATATCCGTCTCTCTCATAGTGAGAGATATGGATGTATGGATGTGGATGTGGATGTGGATGTGGATATGGATGTGGATGTGGATGTGGATGTGTATGTGGATATGGATGTATGGATGTGGATGTGGATGTGGATGTATGAATGTGGATGTGTATGTGGATATGGATGTGTATGTGGATATGGATGTGTATGTGGATGTGGATGTGGATATAGATATGGATGTATGGATTTGGATGTGTATGTGGATATGGATGTAGATGTATGGATGTGGATGTGTATGTGAATATGGATGTAGATGTATGGATGTGGATGTGGATATGGATGTGTGGATGTGGATGTGGATGTATGGATGTGGATATGGATGTGGATGTGTATGTGGATATGGATGTAGATGTATGGATGGGGATATGGATGTGGATGTCAATGTCGATGTATGGATGTGGATATGGATGTGGATGAGTATGTGGAAGAATGAATGTAGATGTGTATGTGGAAGAATGAATGTGGATGTGTATGTGGAAGAATGGATGTGGATGTGTATGTGGATGTATGAATGCGAATGTGTATGTGAAGAATGGATGCGGATGTGAATGTGTACGTGGAAGAGTGGATATGGATGTGTATGTGGAAGTACGAATGTGAATGTGAATGTGGAAGAATGAATGAGGATGTGTATGTGAAAGGATGTGATGTCGATGTGAGTGGAATGAATGAGATGTAATGTGATGTGAATCGGGATGAGAATGAATGAATGAGATGTGATGTCATGTAAATGAATGATATGGGATGTGAATGGATGATATGTGATGTGAATGAATCTGATGTGATGAGATGAAAAATGAATGATATGGGATGTGAATGGATGATATGGGATGTGAATGGATGATATGTGATGTGAATGAATCTGATGTAATGTGAATGAATCTGATGTGATGAGATGAAAAATGATGTGATTGGATGAGACTGGGTACATATATGAATTGGACGTGGATTAAGTAATATGGATGAGATGTGATGTTATGTAAATGAATGATATGGGATGTGAATGGATGATATGTGATGTGAATGAATCTGATGTGATGTGAATAAAACTGATGTGATGAGATGGAAAATGATGTGATTGGATGAGACTGGGTACATATATGAATTGGACGTGGATTAAGTAATATGGATGAGATGTGATGTCATGTAAATGAATGATATGGGATGTGAATGGATGATATGTGATGTGAATGAATCTGATGTGATGAGATGGAAAATGATGTGATTGGATGAGACTGGGTACATATATGAATTGGACGTGGATTAAGTAATATGGATTGATGTGGAACAATGTGGAAAGACGAGAGTTCATTATAGAAACTGTATTTGTGACCTGTTTGTAAATGACTATTTTATGTCAAGAATGCTGAGGAAGAATTTTGACCGTCTTGTGAATAAGGTCGTGGAGACCTAACTGATAAAGTTGCAACAGCTGACGGAGAGTCAACGGAGAATGTCTTGCGTAGCAAGGTCAGCCAAGGTCTTGACCAGCCTCAGTTCGATTTAAATGGTGAGCTTCCGGTACGGTGGATGAGGGACCAAGGAAGCGGCCTATGAGTGAAGCGCTAGGTGACCTACGAAGGATCCTAGAGGGTGTTGACCATACGGTGCTCGGGCTCTGGGTCGCCGAAGATACCCACACGTGCGTCGTAGAAGATATTGGAACAAGGAGTAAGAGTTGTTTTCTGAAATCCGGGCATGGATCTGGTTGATTGACCTTGCTGGTCCTCAAACAGATGAGTCCATGGCTCTTTTATATGGATCTGTTGGTTGATCTTGCTAATCTTCAACGGAGATTCCATCTTGAATTTTTTATAAGTGAATATATTGTTGCCGGGTACTATGAGCTAGGAACTATCGAAAAGGCCCCTGAGTGGACGGGTGGTGAGCGTTCTGGTTGCCAATGATGCCATAGATACTCCGATGAAGGAATGATTGGAAATTAAGATTCAATCAGATATTTTGGAGGATTGATCAGTGATACTATGGCTTCATTAAATGAATTTTTTAAAGATACCTGAATCCGTGAGAAGAAAGCAATTTCATATTGGGTGTGTAAGTGGTGTGACTAGCTTTAAGTTTGCATGAACATCCGGCTAGGGGGCCTGGGAACTCTTTCCCTGGTACCCGGGACAAAACCTAACCAAATTCTTAATTGGATCCCATCACTACAGCGGTTGGGCGGTTGGCTAACCCATGGGACTGGATGGGGTTAGGCTGGACTGATGGATCCATAAAATGAGACTCAATTTCTGTTATAGTATGCTAGATGAAGTAAATCCTGGATAGTAATTGTTCTATGGAAAAAGGAATCAACGGCTGTGCCTCTCGATGGGGAAAAAAGCGTTGATCTCTATGATCCAAGTGCAAGTTTCTTCCTTGATCTAACCAAGTGACTTTAGGTTCGGTCGGATCAGTTTGGTCAGTAATGACCTTGACTACGTTAGAGTAAAAATATCCTGGAGGAATCGCCCGTGCTTTCTGGGGAAGGGAAGTTTTTCCGGGTTCGGTTTTGGAAGAACCGAGAGATTAGTCTCCTGTCGTCTAGATATCCGTGGGCGAGGCCCCGAGTGAGAGGACCCTGCACCGCGCAAGGAGTACTACTTCCGCTACTAGCAACCTCGAATCCGTTGCGTGGAGGGGGCAAGGATCTTTCAGCAAGTAGCTATTGGTCAGCTGCTGAGAGTCTTATCACATCGATTGGAGATCGAGACTGGCAAAGCAGCACGGATCCCCCGAGAGGAGAGGGTATGCAGATTCTGCAGAGAGGAGGTGGAAAGTGAGGAGCATTATGTATGCAGATGCAGAGCATATACGTCCATTAGAGAGATATCCCATTTTATTCAAAGAGCCACATTCCCTACACTAGCTTTTTGAGGCAGGAGACATACAACATCACAGAGAGACATCATTACAGGCTAGAGAGCTCTAGAGGGGGGACGACAGACAGATTACTACATTTTTTTAGAGATCCACCCCACTCACAGCCCCTACACAGCAGGGAATTTCTCTCCAGAGAGCAAAGAAACTCAGAGCCCGTAGGAGACAGAGAACACCTGGCTTTCGCACACCACGCCTCTACCAAAGAGAACAGAGATCAAAGTCTCACAGAGAGGGTGCGGAGCGACTGGCTCGCTTCAGAGCAGACCTAGGCATGTTCTTCAGGGAGCTGTGGACACCCCCTTCATTGATGTATACCATTTTATACCCCAGTATGTTACAGGATGGAGCTAGCTAGGTTGCATATCATGATTGTATACTCCATGCATATAGCTTTGCATTCTCCTAATAGTAGAGCTCCATCCCTCCCCCACTCATTGTACTTATTGCACACCCAGATTTAGCTTTTTAGTTTAGTACTTTTTCATTTTGTTGGGATGACAGAGGATACCCCACATAGGTACACTGATTTGCCTCATAGGCCGAGTTCGGTCTTTTGGAAGACGTTAATAAAATCTTTCTTTCTCTCTCTCTCTCTCTCTCTCTCTAATTCTTTGCTAGTAACTCTTCTCTCCCTCTCTCTCTCTTTCTCTCCCCCTCCCCCTCTCCCTCTTTCCCACCCACCCTCCTCTCTACTTTTTTGTTAGCCTCTCACTCTCTCTCTCTCTCTCTCTCTCTTTCTCTCTCATTTTATATTTCTCGTGTTCATTGCCTAATATAAAATTGTAGAACATGCAATCAACACTAAAGGTTGGCATGTCTTGTTCTCTCTATGAATAGTATATCCTCTTTGTGATGGAAAAACTCTAAGGAGAGTTTTGTATTTGCAATGACAATGAGTAAGAGGGAGAGATCGAGAGAGAGAAGGGGAAGAGAGGAGGGAGGAAAAGAGAGAGAGAGAGAGAGAGAGAGAGAGAGAGAGAGAGAGAGAGAGAGAGAAAGAAAGTTGTATTAACGTCTACTAGAGGCCGAACTTGACCTATGAGACAAATCAATGTACAACTGTCAATGTCTTTTGGATGTCCAGAAAAAAAAAGGACAAAATGAACATGAAATAAACTATGAAAGTACTGAGCTAGTGGGGGGGTGTGATGGATGGAGCACTACTACTAGAGGCTCAGTATGCAACCTATATGGGTAGGGTATACAAGAGTGCAATGTAGACTTGTCTAGCTCCAACCAGTACCATAATGGGGGTGTAATATGTGATACATAAGCGATGGCAAGGCAAAAATACCTCGGAGCATGATCTCCGGGTGTGAGTGTAAGTGAGCTAGCCGCCGCTCTTGGATATGGTGCTGATGTTGAGCCCGTATCTCTGTGATCTCCCTTTGATGTAGTCTGGGAGTCTGGTAGCTTGGTGCTCTTGGTCTTCATCTGGCTCGAAGGTCCGCAGTCCGCAGTGCGCTGAAGTGTAACCCCCTCCTGTGTCAGGGTAGGCACTGGGATAGATCTCTGGAAGAAATCAGTGAGCTGGAGCTATTGCCCACCTCTCCTTGTGGTATGAGTCCGTATCAGTGTCTTTGTGGCGCTGTGTCTCTAGCAAGAACTGGCCAAATCTGCACTAGTCTGCGGACTCCATGATCTGGTGGAGTGTGGGATGTCCACTAAAGATGGTGATGTATCTCTCTCTAATGACACTATATGCTCTGCATCTACATACATAATGTTCCTCACTCTCAACCTCCTCCTGGAATAGTCTACATATCCTCTCTGCTCTGGGGATCCGTGCTGCCCTACCTGCCTCAATCTCAAGCTGGTGTGATGACACTCTGAGTTGGCCAATTGCCACTCGGGCACTGTGAGGCATGTACACATCCATGTATCTAGGTCCCTGTATGAATCCATGTATCCAGGTCCCTGTATGAATCCATCCACTAAGATACGCATAAATTGATCTCTGTAGTATAGCATCTTCGGCGGTAGAGGAGGCTGACTGGGTGTAATCCAAGTCTCTTGAGTGTATCACTGCCATAAATTCTACCGAAGGACTTTGTTCCTCTCACTATGAGATAGCTGGATGTGTGGTGCATGTATATCATACTGGAAAGGTGGCAGGTGATCTATGTGGAGACCATGCTGAGTGAGCCACTGTATCATTTGTGAATACCATGATCTCCTATCTCCACTCTGTGCGAGCTGCCTAGATGCCTCATGTAAGGTTCCCCCCTTCCAAAATTAGGGGAAACACTTAAGATAGTCCACTAAGTCTTAACTTAGAGAAAACTTCCTATTTATCAACACCTTGACCATGTAGAGATTCAAGGATACGATTCATAGGTAAGACCTAGTCCTATCCCGCAGGGGAAGCGTGATCTTCTAAAAGTCAAATCACCCATAGGGTAATTTATCATAAATTGGGCAACTACTAGACTTGATTTTTAGAGGCAATGCTTTTTTCCTCATCCATGCAAGGCACAACCGCTGACCTAGTCTTCTAGAATAGAGTTGCCCAAGAACCTAATTATCTAGCGTAGGGTTTTCACTTAATCTGTTGGAAAGCTACCCGACTAATTGGGTCCACCCGTCCGTAGGATGGTGCCATCAGGGCATTCCATCCTCCCACTTTCCACCCTACTCACGCGTCAATTTGTTTTCTAATTAATCCTACCACACTGTTTGACATAAATAAACATGTTCCTTAATTAAAGCCCTTAAGACAGCCTTTTTACACAATATAATCATGCCAAAGACAAGATATATATATATATAAAGTTTATACATGAATCAATTCCATACAAGCTAAACTGGCTCTCTTATTCTTTTCCTTTATTCTGCCAAAGACAAGATATATATATATAAAGTTTATACATGAATCAATTCCATACAAGCCAAACTGGCTCTCTTATTCTTTTCCTTTATTCTGCCGATGATCTAGAATTCGGCCTTCCAGACTCTACATGCTGGGCAAAACCCTACAGGACCATATACCTCATCGTCGGCCCCACTGGCGAGAGGACTCAAGCCGGCCTGTCGCCCTCTCAGGCTCCATCGCTCGATCCTTCCACTGAAAAGATGCAGGGGGGAAGAGAGCTTGAGCTCTTGCAAGCACACACACACTCAGAAAACCCTAATAGAGAACACACAAGGTGAGAGGCTGAAAATCTACTTCTTCTTCACTCAACACTCAACACACCATATACAAGATAAGAGTACACATAATATGAAAGGTACTCAACCAATACATACACGGGTTCTCTATAGTGTGAACCCAACTAAATGAGCTGGCGCTATAACTATGCCAGCAGTCTCTAGAATGGCTGTCACACAGCCTGTCATCCCACTGGCCACATATCACCCATGATCTCACCAACCATGCCAGTAGTGTAAGTGTGGGGCCTATCCCCCAGGCGGGTCATTAGTGTCCACCGCCTCACTAGACGAGCTCGATATCTCAACACTCCCCCTCGAGCTCAACTCCATCTCATGTACACCAAGTGAAGCCCTGAATCTGCAGAGCTTCTCTGTACCCAATGCTTTGGTGAAGATGTCAGCTACCTGATCCTCTGTGCTGACATAAACAAGGTCAAGGTCTCCTGCCAAGACCTTCTCTCTGACGAAGTGGTAGTGGACCTCTATATGCTTTGTACGAGCATGAAAAACTGGGTTCCTGGCCAACTGTATACTGCTAATGTTGTCACAGAAAATGACAACTTGTCTATCCTTCTCAACCAAGCTACCTCACATGCTGCCATAGCAGCTCCTCTATACTCGGCCTCTGTACTGGATAGAGCAACCGTAGGCTGCTTCTTGCTGCTCCAAGTCACAGCAGCACTCCCCAAAGAAAACATGAATCCAGTGGTAGATCTCCTATCTAAGATACTACCAGCTCAATCAGCATCTATGTATACATATCTCTGTCCCAGTCTCATAGAATAGTCCATAATGCAAAGTAGACCTCACATACCTCAGTATGCGTCTCAATGCATCCAAATGCGGTTTCCGTGGAACCTGCATAAACTGACTCACCAACCCAACAGCATAGCTCAAATCTGGTCTCGTGATCGTCATGTAGATCAAGCTTCCTACTATGCGCCTATACATAGTAGGGTCCTCCAAAATCTCTCCTGAATCTGCACTCAACTTGCCATTCTGATCCAATGGCACGGAAATAGGCTTACAGCCTGTCATACCATACTTGGACAACATGTCCAAGCCATACTGTCTCTGCAGTAATCCAATACCATGTGGTGACCTAATCACCTCAATGCCCAAGAAATATCTGAGCTCCCCCAGATCCTTCATCTCAAACTTCTGTCTAAGCAAGATCTTTACATCAAAGATCTCTGCATCATGGTCCCCCATAATGATCAAGTCATCTACATAGATGACAACAAGCACAACCCCTCTATCACCATGTCTCACATACAGCGAGAAATCTGCATTGGCTACATGAAAGCCAATAGTGACAAGATATTCAAAAATCTTGTCAGACCATGCTCTTGGTGCTTGCTTTAAGCCATACAAGGCTTTCTTCAACCTGCAAACATGCTCGGGGTGACTCACATCCTCATAACCAGGTGGTTGCAACATATACACCTCATAACCAGGTGGTTGCAACATATACACCTCTTCTTGCAAATCCCCATGCAAGAATGCATTCTTTACATCCATCTAATGTAAAGACCATTGCTTTGACGCAGCCACTGCTATCACAACTCTCACTATTGCCATCTTGGCAACTGGGCTGAAAGTTTCCTCATAATCAATGCCATATGTTTGCGCATATCCTTTGGCTACCAATCTAGCCTTGTACCTGTTTATACTTCCATCACTGTTATGTTTTACTTTGTACACCCACTTGCATCCAATGGCTTTCTTGCCTTCAGGCAATTGCACTAAATCCCAAGTCTCATTTCCATATAGTGTATTCATCTCCTCATCCATAGCTTTCTCCCAACACACATTTCCAACAGCCTCATCAATGCATGTGGGCTCTACAACGGGCTCTACAACCTGCACAACCTTTGCCATATATGCATAGTGATGTGCCACATAACCATCATAGGTAAATCTCTGCACAGGATTTTTCACTCTCTGAGATCTTTGCAGCTTTTCATTCATGGCTTCCATAGCCTTCTTTACACCAGGTGTTCTCATAGCTGGGATCCCAAGCTCCTCATCAAGGCTCATATCTGAGCCACTAGACTCTCCATCAACATGAGAATGCCCTGCAGAAATGTCAGGCATACCAAGGGGCTCAACCACTTTCTCTTTTCCTTTACGTGATGTACTAATCACATTTGCAGGACTGGTATTATGACATAGCCTGCCATTCCATGGTCTATCAACAGACCCACTAGATGAGGACTCTCCTGGTCCACTCAAAGACTGTGATTGCTGACCTGCATTCTGTGCAACCACACTTCCACTCACATAAGCCCCAACAGCTTCTTTTTCAGCAGCAAACCAGCTCCTCATCTCATCAAAGACAACATCCCTGCTTACCCTCAACTCACGTGTAGTAGGGTTATAACACCTGTATCCCTTTTTTGCTCAAGGGAATATCCAATAAACACACATTTTTCAGCTTTCGGATCCAGCTTAGTTCTTAGCTCATCTGGCACATGCACATATGCAATACATCCAAAAACTTTCAGCCAAAAACTTTCAGATGAGATAAATCAGGTTTTCTGCAATAAACCTCTCCTCTGGAGTTACATCATGTATGGCTGCAGTTGGAGTCCTGTTCATGATGTATACTGCTGTAGAAAAAGCCTCAGCCCAATAGCTATGCGGCATATTCTTCTCTTCCATCAATGCTCGCGCAATCTTAGCAATGTGCCTGTTTTTTCGCTCAGCAACTCCATTTTGCTGCGGAGTGTATCTGCATGTAAACTGTCTCCGAATACCATTCTTCTTCAAAAATTCAGAGAACTCATTGGAGAAGTACTCTCCCCCTCCATCTGACCTTAGGCACTTTACATATTTCTCTGTTTGCTTTTCAACCATAACTCTGAAATTCTGAAAGTGAGTGAACACCTCACTCTTCTCCTTCATGAAATATACCCACACTTTCCTTGTGTGGTCATCAATGAAAGTCACATAATACCTGCTGTGCAGCCTCCCATAGACATGGTCTTCGTAGGACCCCATACATTTGAATGCACAACATCTAGTGCATTTCTGCTCACATATCTGTTACGTGGAAATACATGCTTTGTTTGCTTTCCAAATTGGCATGCTTCACATATTCTCTGCATACCTTCCACTTTAAACTTTGGCAGCCCTGTTACAATTCCTTTAGTCTATATAGACTTCATTCTCTGCACATTCACATGTCCAATTCTTTTATGCCAAATGTCTGTGTCTGCAACAATTCCTGAACCATTTGCAAACATCGCAGCACTCATTTCAGGCATGTCTACATTCAACATAAACATTTTGCCCACTCTGTTGCCTTTTGCAACCAACCTACACTTGTCTTTAAAGTCTTCAACATAACAACCATCAGGGTTAAACCGAACCTGCAAACCCTGCTCAATCATCTGGCCAATTGAAACCAGATTCTTTGTTATGTTCGGAACATGAAGTACATCTGTAAGGTACTTCACTTTGCCATCCTGCATAGACAATGGCACATCTCCAACATGGGCAATTGGATGAGCAGTGTCATCCCCTGTTTCCACAAAACCTGGTCTTTCAAGGTTTTTCATCTCCTTGAACCACTCCCCATGACTTGTCATGTGGTTCGAAGCACCTGAATCCACATACCATACATCATCTTTTTGTGTTGCTTCAACATTTTCAGACATGGCATTCACGACATGCTGCATAACAAACAACCTTTCATTATCCTCATTATTTCTGCTTGAGGATGCATAGTTGTTCTGCTGCACTTTCCCATTTTGCATGTTAGCCTGCTTCTTATAACATTCTGCCTGCACATGTCCAGGCTTACCACAATAATGGCATTCACGTGCATCATTATACTGCCTTTGCCAATTTCCACGGCCTCTTTGACTCCCCTTGCCTCTGAATTTGCCTCTTCCACCTGCGTGTTGTTGTTGTTGTGTATTCTGGGACTATTATTGTTACTGCTGCTGCTGGCCATAATTCTGATTACCTGTTCGGCCACCTCCTTGACCGCGTCCACGACCTCCTCTACCTTGTCCTCTTCCTGAACTTATGTAGAAGGCCTGTTGCTCTGAACTGTTTTTGTTTTGTGAAGATTGTTGGTCTTCACCCAAGCTCTTCTCTTCTATAATCAGCATAGACACCAAATCTGTAAAGTTGGGAATGTTTTCCCGAGTCTGAATAGACGTCTTGAACACCTTGTATTGTGGCCCGAGACCACGTAGACAGACTTCCACCTTATCATAGATGCAAGGGATTCCACAATACCCTTTATCTTCAATGCATAGTCATTCACAGACATGCTCTTTTTCTCCACAGTATGAAGTTCGTTCTTTAACTGTATCTTGCGTGCCTTGGTATTTGTTTCATAGAGTTTAACCAAGGTGTCCCACGCCTCCTTGGGGGACTTGGCATCCTGAATGTGCCCAATCATGGTGTTCTGTATACTAATAGAGAGCCAATACATAACTTTCCTGGCTCCTTGGTTCCAGTCTTTAAACTCTTTCACATCTGCAGCAGTCAGATTTATGTTCGGTATCTCCAGTGCCTCTTCATGCTCAACTTCTATGTAGTCCCAATAGCCCTTTCCCATCAGGAAATTCGTCAACCTGAACCTCCAAGCATGGAAGTTATTCTTATCAAGCTTCTCAACCACAATCTAGGTTATCCCATCATTTGACATCTTGCCAAGCACACAATTTTACCAGAAACAACACTCTGGTTTGTCCTGCACAAACTGCTGTATTTTCTGCAGCGGTACTGTAGTACTCTCAAATGTCACAACCAGTGACTTCAATGTGCATACATACACCCAATGGCAACTGTTGACCTCTTAGCAGCACCCACAGTGTCTGCACAGTCAATCTGTCAGTCAATCTGTCTTCCTGCAGTTCTTAAAACAGAGTTCTGCAGACAATCGATGACTTACCCGCAGTGCTCGAAATCGCCTGCTTTCTGAAAAACGGAGGTCCTGACGCGCCCGAAATGCGTTTTCGTCCTAGAAAATTTCATCCAATAGGACAGTATAGTAGCCCTATAGCTATACTCCTGCGAAGAAAGCTCCTCAATCAGAGATCGTTTGCCGGTGCCTCCCGTAGAGCTCCCGACAAGGGTGTAGTCACCAACACAAATAGGGAAGAGTAGTTGAAGCTCTTACCCTCGTACCGCTTTTTGTGGTTCTCTTGCTTGCAGCTCAGCCCTTAGCACGAACCAAGCTCTGATACCATGAAAAGATATAGGGGGGAAGAGAGCTTGAGCTCTTGGAAGCACACACACACTCACAAAACCCTAATAGAGAACACACAAGGTGAGAGGCTGAAAATCTACTTCTTCTTCACTCAACACTCAACACACCATATACAAGATAAGAGTACACATAATATGAAAGGTACTCAACAATTACATACACGGGTTCTCTATAGTGTGAACCCAACTAAATGAGCTGGTGCTACAGCTTGTCATCCCACTGGCCGCATATCACCCATGATCTCACCAACCATGCCAGTGGTGTAAGTGTGGGGCCTATCCCCCAGGCGGGTCATCAGTGTCCACCGCCTCACTAGACGAGCTCGATATCTCAACACCGCTCCTCAGAGGGATGTCTACGCACTAGGGTGGGCTAATTCACCGCACTAGCCTGGGCCCTCAGAACTAGGCAGCATCACAATCACTCGCCTCAATCGGCAAACCTCATTCTCCCAATGGTATGAGGGATACCATGGGCCAACTCCGGGCCTTACTAACGTCTCCGCCATCCGGCTATACAAGCACAAGGATGGGGCAGCGTCAAGGCAGGGAGAAGTTGTACCTGTACCTTAATTTAACCAAAATAACAATCCATTTACTCAACTAAACCATAGGACTAGAATCCATGTTACCTTCTTAAGAAAACAATCCTTTTTATAAAGATTTTTGCATTTCAACTTGAGATTGCGATAAGACATTCTTTATTTAAGGCATATGCTATTGTTTAAAAGAATACAAACTTTAACTAGTAAATCAATCAAATAGATCACTATTAACAATCAATAGAGAAGCCGGGGCCATACCTCAACCCCTAAGAATGATATATAATTGAACAACAAAATATGTATATACCTTATAGAAATTTATCGTTTATCGTTGCCTTTGCTCGTTAACAAGAGCTTTAGAACTTGACATATGAGAATAGAGTCTTCTAATACCTTGTCTTACGATTGAAATCATCCAATCATTCCCAAGCTTTATCTCCTCTTATCGTACTGTGACTCTTCTCTCTTTCACAGGGCTACGGCATACTATTCTTTCTCTAAAAGAAAAGCTATGGAGTTTTGGTCTCTTCCTCCAAAAGACCATAGAAATCTAAGCTTCTTTTCTAAGATATTAGATAAGAATGAAGGGATATATACATCTCAAGCTCTAGGATTACCTTGATACTACTTGCTGGCCTTCTTACAGTTTTCCAAGTGTAGAGACCCTGACAGAATCAACAAATTGTTTCGGCTATAACTCTAATAAAAACTCAGAATATGGTTGTATAACCAGTCAAAAGAACCGGAAGGCATCCGGTCTACAAGCCAACGTGGGTAGAATAGGCAAAAACGTCTATATATAGCCACAAACGCGCCATCTTTAGAAACGCGTTGTTTTTCCACATTTTTAGTATGCATGGACTCTAAATATGTAAAAGTACTCTAAATATGACCTCTTATCACTTAAATTCAAATTTTTATTTTTGGAGATACTTATCTCTTAATAGAACTATTCTTATCTTCTTATTTCCTTTAGGATTTTTGGAGCTAATATTTTTATTCTAACACTTTCCTAATGTTTCTAGCCTTATTGTCTCACTCTTCTCTAATTGCACTCTCTTTCCTTCTTGAAATCTATATTAAAAGAGACACATACACACGTGGCTTGGGAGGGACCTTATAATCTCCCCCACTTAAAAGATTCGAGATGTCCTCATCTCGCGGGCTGGGGTAGTATCTAAGTAAATCCTCTTGTCTCTTTCAAAGTGGTGTCCCCACTAGGTAGAAATCTTCTTTTATCTAAACATTGTTCCGAGTCATCCCTTATTTCATGTGTTTGGCTTGTTTTATTTTGTTCTAAAGTTAATTGGCCTTATTATCCTAAGTTCATGCATCCACATACCTCTCAAATGCTATGAACCTTCGAATTCCTTATTCTATACCCCCATGTAATATGGTACTTAACAAATTATCATGGAGAAATGTAAGGGAATCAATCCTTTATGTAATCTAACCTATGATAGCAATTTTATAATCTTAGTATCGTCTTGTAGAATACCTCTATTCATCATGCACATTACTTCACATGAATTTTGCACCAATCCTCTTCTATTTACTCATAGAAATACTTGTTGAATTCGGTTATCTTTAACTCTGTTATCCCTATTTCTTGACCTAATTTTTGTCTAGCTCATGATTCCTTGTAGCTAGGGGTGGGCTTGACGTTCCTCTTGAATTAGGAGACCTCTTCTTGATTAACATGGAAGGATTCATGTCCTTCTCGACACTTTCTATATAAAAAAACTTTATCACAGTCTCTGGCTATAATTATGGCTTCTGAAATAGAGGATGGTTTCACATTCTTGATGAGGTTATTCAAAGGTAGATTAAGCTTCCAAATGAATCGATGGAGAAGAGTTACCTCATCCATCTCTAGAGCAAATCGGAGAAGTTTAACAAAAGTTTGGTGGTATTCTTTTAGGGTCTTCCTTTCTTGGGTTAGCTCTCCAAAAATTCATTCATTTTATCCTCTCAAAATCCTAGAGGACAAAACCTTTCACGAAGGTGTACTTTCATGGCATCTCATATAACTGATTCTAGTTCCAGTGGTTAGATTGACAACAGTGCTTCCAACTAATTTGGCATTTCTTACGATTTTTAGACGAGCAAGGGTGATCTTGCTTCTTTCACTGTATCCACCATGAAAAGTTCAAAACTATCAAACACTTATCATAGCACCACATTTAAAGGCAGTCAGGATTAGTACATCTGAGATCTTCATTTTTTTGAGAATTACATATCTATTTGCCTTGGGATTGACACATCCAAAGATTGTCAAGATTAACACGTCTGAGATGATTAGTTTTCTGAAAATTACACATCTAGTATCTTGGGATTAACACATCTAATAGCATGATCCTCTGGGAATTACACATCCGAAGTTTGACCCATGTTTGTCTAAGATGGGTTCTAGATCTTGGATGATCATCCTAGTATAAAGCATCCAATGGATGACATTCACACCTCAACTATTCAAACCTTAATGGAGTTATAATCTTAATAATTTATAATATGCAAACTAATGAGATATATCCTGAAAATTTCTCTAAACAAAGTTTCGGTCTATCCTTCTATTCAGTCTCTCACTAGATTCTTAATTTGATCACCCTATGTTTTTTCCTCACAAAAGGTTTTCTCCCCAATCTAATTCCTCAAATTTATTGTACAAATATCTTGCGTGTGCACCCCCAAGATACAAGCACAATTTCATAGGATGATTGTCTCAACATGTGAGGATATTCAAATCACTTCTATGGCCAGTAGAGATGATTGATTCGTCCTCATATGATAAACAATCACTTGTTTTAATCCCTTTGATTGTTAACCTTTGAAAAACAAATCCTAGGAAATAAGATCGGCTCTGATACCACTTGTAAGGTTCCCCCCTTCCAAAATTAGGGGAAACACTTAAGATAGTCCACTAAGTCTTAACTTGGAGAAAATTTCCTATTTATCGACACCTTGACCATGTAGAGATTCAAGGATACGATTCATAGGTAAGACCTAGTCCTATCCCCCCGCAGGGGAAGCGTGATCTTCTAAAAGTCAAATCACCCATAGGGTAATTTATCATAAATTGGGCAACTACGAGACTTGATTTTAGAGGCAATGCTTTTTTCCTCATCCATGCAAGGCACAGCCCCGCTGACCTAGTCTTCTAGAATAGAGTTGCCCAAGAACCTAATTATCTAGCGTAGGGCTTTCACTTAATCTGTTGGAAAGCTACCCGACTAATCGGGTCCACCCGTCCGTAGGATGGTGCCATCGAGGCATTCCATCCTCCCACTTTCCACCCTACTCACGCATCAATTTGTTTTCTAATTAATCCTATCACACTGTTTGACATAAATAAACATGTTCCTTAATTAAAGCCCTTTTCACAAGGTTTGTTAGGACAGCCTTTTTACACAATACAATCATGCCAAAGACAAGATATATATATAAAAAGTTTATACATGAATCAATTCCATACAAGCCAAATTGGCTCTCTTATTCTTTTCCTTTATTCTGCCGATGATCTAAAATTCGACCTTCCAGCCTCTACATGCTGGGCAAAACCCTACGGGACCATATACCTCATCGTCGGCCCGCCGCTGGCAAGGACTCAAGCCAGCATGTCGCCCTCTCAGGCTCCATCGCTCGATCCTCCCGCTCCTCAGAGAGATGTCTATGCACTAGGGTGGGCTAATTCACCGCACTAGCCTGGGCCCTCAGAACTAGGCAACATCACAATCACTCGCCTCAATCGGCAAACCTCATTCTCCCAATGGTATGAGGGATACCATGGGCCAACTCCGGGCCTTACTAACGTCTCCGCCATCCGGCTATACAAGCACAAGGATGGGGCAGTGTCAAGGCAGGGAGAAGTTATACCTGTACCTTAATTTAACCAAGATAACAATCCATTTACTCAACTAAACCATAGGACTAGAATCCATGTTACCTTCTTAAGAAAACAATCCTTTTCATAAAGATTTTTGCATTTCAACTTGAGATTGCGACGATAAGATATTCTTTATTTAAGGCATATGCTATTGTTTAAAAGAATACAAATCAATCAAATAGATCACTATTAATAATTAATAGAGAAGTCGGGACCATACCTCAACCCCTAAGAATGATATATAATTGAAAAACAAAATATGTATATACCTTATAGAAATTTATCGTTTATCGTTGCCTTTGCTCGTTAACAAGAGCTTTAGAACTTGACATATGAGAATAGAGTCTTCTAATACCTTGTCTTACGATTGAAATCATCCAATCATTCCCAAGCTTTATCTCCTCTTATTGTACTGTGACTCCTCTCTTTCTAAGGTCTATGGCAAAATAGCCTTCTCTTACAGGGCTACGACATACTATTCTTTCTCTAAAAGAAAAGCTATGGAGTTTTGGTCTCTTCCTCCGAAAGACCATAGCAATCTAAGCTTCTTTTCTAAGATATTAGATAAGAATGAAGGGATATATACATCTCAAGCTCTAGGATTACCCTTGAGACTACTTGCTGCCTTCTTACAGTTTTCCATGTGTAGAGACCCTGACAGAATCAGCAAATTGTTTCGGCTATAACTCTCTGATAAAAACTCAGAATATGATTGTATAACCAGTCAAAAGAACCGGAAGGCATCCGGTCTACAAGCTAGCCTAGGTAGAATAGGTAAAAACGTCTATATTTAGCCACAAACGCGCCATCTTTAGAAACACGTTGTTTTTCCACATTTTTAGTATGCATGGACTCTAAATATGTAAAAGTACTCTAAATATGACCTTTTATCACTTAAATTCGAGTTTTTTATTTTTGGAGATACTTATCTCTTAATAGAACTATTCTTATCTTCTTATTTCCTTTAGGATTTTTGGAGCTAATATTTTTATTCTAACACTTTCCTAATGTTTCTAGCCTTATTGTCTCACTCTTCTCTAAGTGCACTCTCTTTCCTTCTTGAAATCTATATTAAAAGAGACACATACATACGTGGCTTGGGAGGGACCTTATACCTCAAAAGCTCTATGTGAGAGTCGATCTGATGGCATATCTCTGATCCTTTGTATGAAGAAGATCGTTTGGAACTTGGGTCTCTACTAGCATAGGAGGTGCAGCAAACTCCGTCCGGACAATGTCACGTGGGACGAAGGGTTTGCTCTACAGATCATCCGTGAGAGCATGAGAATCTAAGGCCTCTCTATCTGAGACCATGTGGAGGTGGCGAGCCTAGGTGCCCATACTGCTGCAGCATACATCAAAGCAAGGGTGACTAGTGTGTCAAGCAACCACGCCTTCGTGCTGGGCTTAATCCAAATTTAGTTCTACTCTTAGTCCAATTAAGTCAGCAAATCATATCCATACAATAGTTAGTCCTTGCATTCCTTTAGTTGATTCCCCCCAACCACTAGTCGAGGTCAAATCAAGTGTATTAGCGTCAAATTTATCCAAATATTGATCTATTTGGTCCAATCATGTTATGGGAATATATTTTAAGCCCTCTTAAAAATATTATTCTATCCTCTTAGATAATTTGGGGACGCTTGGATTATCTTTGCATTATGCCAAATTATGTTAATATCATGGGTGATACCATTATAAATATTAATATGTTTGGTGGATATTGGCATATGCTTGGGGTCTCCAATGTTTGTTTTAGTTGGTTTGTATGTAGGGGTGATTCTCGGGTTGCTTACTCCTAGCAAACATGTGTGTGATGATGGTTTGTATGCTTATGGAATATTTATTTCACCAATTTATTGTTGGTTTTTTTTATAGGTGGAGGATTTCGAGAATTGAGGAGAAGTCGCACTAATTTATTACTTGGCACACCATTTTTTGTAAACAAGCTTTGTAAATACATGTGCTAGATTGTGCACATTTTGATTTATTTTGTAAAAGCTATAGTTTATCAAGCATAGACTTGATCTTTAATATTTGGTAAAGTATGATATGCTTTAAACCCAAGCCTCAATTTATGGGCACTCTAATTTTGAAGATAAGAGAGTGAGGTGGAAGAAAAGCACCCCTTTTTGTATTTTGGGAGGCTATGGCCCTAATTTGGAATAGAATATCTCGTAAATACTCATGTGTGGAAAAAAATAGGCCATACACACATGAGGGGGGATGATTGTACCCAATCTTGGAGCCGAATCTTTGTGAGCTAAGTATTTTCATTTGTTTTTGAATATTTTAATCATGGTCATGTGATGTTTGATAAATTGTTGAATTTAAATCAATTTCTTACAATTTATTTGATTTCTATTTCCCTAGATTTAGATCCTGTGTGACAGTGGTATCAAAGCTAGACACTTAGGGAGAAGGGGATAAAATTGAGTGGTAGAAAGCTAAGTTCAAAGGTTTTTGAGTGATAAAATTGAGTGGTAGAAAGCTAAGTTCAAAGGTTTTTGAAGGATTGCCTCTATTAAACTAAAGGTTAAGAGGAGGGTGGTAAACCATTTTCAGAAAACACCATGAAACTACTCTAAAATTGAAAAGAGATTTTACTAGATTCTTGACCTCTTTCTGATCCGTTTGTATGAATGAATTCCAAAATTGAGAGCAATTCATGCTTAGCTTTTAGGTTGCTAAACCGCTGAGGGAGGAAGAAACCTATAATGGACAGTGTTTGTGTGAATCTCCAAGAGTCAATTTATGGGAGTATATGCACTCTGGAAAAATTTTAGAAAAATAGATTTAGTTAATTAGAAATTTTTTTCCTTCTTCCTTCCCTTTCCAATTCACAGCCACGACTGTCAAATTCAAGGAAAATTTTTCCTCTTTCAACTCCACGATGGTTCGACCTACACTACACGTTCAGGGAAGAAGTGAGCGGCTGTAAATTGTACAGAGCTGCGTTGATTGGCCTCAAGAGCTTTGTAAGCTTTAATTAATAAAGCTTACATTAAATAAAAGTTTTGTAAGCTTTTAATAATAAATCTTAAGTTGAATTAAGGTGCACTGGATTATTGCATAAAAGCTTTGTAAGCTTTTATTAAAGCTGCGTTGATTAGTCCACATAAATGTTGTAAGCTTTAATTACTAAAGCTTACTTTGGATTAAAAGCTTTGTTAAGCTTTAAGACTAAAGCTTTGATAAGCTTTTTACAACAAGCTTTAAATAAATAAATATATATATATATCCCATTACCATCTACCTCTCTCTCTCTTTTTTTGGGTGCATTTTTGTGACCAAAAATTCAAAGAGAGAAAACTTCACAATTTTTATTATAGAAGAGAGAAAACCCACGAAACCCATAGCTTCTTTAAAGAAAGTTTTTGCTAAAGAGGTTTTAAAAATCCTATCCTCATCACTCCCTACATAGGACAATAATTCAGAAAGAAAGGTTGCAATGGCTGCTTTACCCATTCTGCCCCACGGTTCAAGAACAAATCTCAGCGCTTCAAGAACAAATTGCTAAATGAACAAGAGCTCTAGTGCAAATTAGAGCATCAAGTCAAGCATACCAAATGCAAACGTAATGCTTCTGATTCTTCCGACTCTGATGAGGAGGAAAGTGATAAAGTTAGACGCACTATTAAAGCTACATTGCGTGCTCAAAATTCTAAGAAATACTCACGAATCAGTCGAAAGGCATTCACTTTCCAAAATCATGATGGCAAGAAAGATGCACGAGTTCTCATTGCTTGGATTAGCTAATTAGATGACTATTTCTCTGGTGAGAAGTTCTCTGAAAAAGATAAAATTAAATATGCTTGTAATCATTTAATTGAAAGTGTGGCTTTATGGTGGAACGTGATTAAGCAAGGTAAACATCGACCTTCAACATGGAAAGAGTTTTAGAAACTCTTAAAGAAACATTTTCTACCATCGCAGTACAAAGCTAAAGCACATCAACGATGGGACACTCTGCACTAGATTGATAAAGAGAATGTCCAAGCTTATATCGACAAGTTTTGGGATATTCTTGTACAGGTTCAAGTCATTAAAAAAGTCAAGGAAAAAGAGCAATGTAGAAAATTCATTGCAGGACTTAAGTCTACCATTAGGATGACTGATGTTAACATGTTTCATCCACATGACCTTAGCATTGCTATGGACCTTGCCCTAAATTCAGAACATAAAATAGCTACATCTAGAGATTTCAAGATTCAGGATAAATCTTTTACAAAATCTACAAAATTTTCTTTTCTTGCTAGTACTTTTGATAAATCCAGGATGCAAAAGGGTAAAGATGTGGCTAAAGGAGGTTTCAGAACGACAACAACAACAAACCTTCAAATGGACAACCAAAGAATCGAATCTTCAGATGCTACAATTTTCATAAGGAAGGACACCTCGCGCAAGATTGCCTTGTCAAAAAGAAGAATTCCACATCGACAGCTCGACTCAACATTATTGAAGAAGACGACGAAGATTCTTTCAAGCAAAAGGGTAACTCTGATCCCGACTACTCAGATCCAGGTAAGATTTCAATTCATGCTTTATTGAAAATTCAAGGGAAAATAAAAGGAAAATCAATTTTTATATTGCATGATGATGTAGTTCGCATGATTTAAAGGCTACATTTCAAGGTACTAAGTACAACTGCACTAGGGAGGTTAGAGATTTAGAATTACAAATGGGTTCACTAAAAGAAAAGAGAACATTCCTAGTGGCACCTTTACAAGGCGTGGATGTCATCTTAGGTACGCCATGGAGACATGAGCATAACCCCTATATTGACTATGACACCAATACCATGTGGTTAATAAAAGACGACCAAGAAATTTATCTTCAATGCCAAAACAAAGGTGAGTTAGGCCCATTTTTGACTCATACTCAAGAAAAAAGAGCTGTACGAAAAAAGGAGAAGACATTTTTTATTTTTGTCAACCAGCTTACTACCGAGGATGACTCTAAATCAAATATGTCTCATGACCATTTCATCTCTAGATTCTCTAATTGCTTCATAGACGACTTACCATCTGGCTTACCTAGACCTCATCCAAAAGACCATAAAATTGAAATAATTCCTAGTAGCTCACCACCATGTAAATCTCCTTACAGAGTTAACATGTTAGAACAAAATAAAATTCAAAGACAAGTCGAAAAACTATTAGATAAGGAATTGATTTGACCCAATAGTTCCCCATTTGGTATCGATCTTTTCTTGGATTATGTAGCTACTACAAGAAGTTCGTTAGAAATTTTGCATATATTGCACATCCTTTGAGTGAACTTCTTAAGAAATCTAGACATTTTGATTGGACTAGTTGACAAGATCATTCTTTCATTGAACTTAAGAAAGCATTGACCCATGCACCAGTTCTTACATTACTAGATTTTCAACGACCATTCTTTACCAAGAAATCTTACTGCCAGATACTATCATTGACCATAAAATTACACCAACTCGTACTGGAAACCAATATAGTAAATATTTAATAACTTTCAAAAATCATCCTCGTGAAGATGCAAGATGGGTGAGAAATATTTTCGTGCTTTCCTTGAGATCCTTCGTTCTTTTCAACAAACCGGCAATTGAGGGCAATTGCAAACTCAAGCAAGAGGGAATGTTATGGGAATATATTTTAAGTCCTCTTAAAAATATTATTCTACCCTCATAGATAATTTGGAGACGCTTGGGTTATCTTTGTGTCATGCCAAATTATGTTAATATCATGGGTGATACCATTATAAATATTAATACGTTTGGTGGATATTGACATATCCTTGGGGTCTCCAATGTTTGTTTCAGTTGGTTTGTATGTAGGGGTGATTCTCGGGTTACTTACGCTTGGCAAACATGTGTGTGATGATGGTTTTTATGCTTATAAAATATTTATTTCACCAATTTATTGTTGGTTATTTTATAGGTGAAGAGGATTCCCAGGATTGAGGAGAAGTCGCACCAATTTATTACTTGTTGGCACACCATTTTTTTTGTAAACAAGCTTTGTAAATACATGTGCTAGCTTGTGCACATTTTGATTTATTTTGTAAAAGCTATAGTTTATCAAGCATAGACTTGATCTTTAATATTTGGTAAAGCGTAATATGCTTTAAACCCAAGCCTCAATTTATAGGCACTCTAATTTTGAAGATAAAAGAGTTTCATGCAAGAAAAGCACCCTTTTTGTATTTTTGAAGGCTATGACCTAATTTTTTTTTTCAGAAAGAGACTTCTATTAAGTATGAGAAAAACATACAACAATCACAGCTATAAGCTGGAAAAGAATAGAATCACCCCAATATGTAAGGTGATTTCAACCACTGAGGAGCATCATGATGCCATGTAAGACCTGTGGTACTAAAGGAAAGGAAGATGCCATGGTCCCATTCCCGCATAAATATCACATGTGTCACCTACGCAGAACGAGAGGGCCCCTGAATGCGAGCCCAAGTAGCCATAAGAGTGTGGATGATATCACCCCATATAGTACTAATGCAGTGAGACCCAAAAATCTGGACACCCTTAATAGCCTCCGTTCTCTTAGAAAAACACATATACCAAATGCTAGCATTTTGGCGTAAGACAGTCCTTTAAGAAAACAAGGTTTTTATGCAAGTTTTCAGTTTGATTTCCTTTTGAATATAATGAGTATATCTTAAATCAGTATCCCTAAAACTTCTTGATCGTAAGTCTAAATTCCATAACAGAATTCCTCGAATTTTGTAACTTTGATCCACAGATCAATTCGAAGGGTCTCAAACTTAGTTTCAGATTTGGCAGGTGTTTTGAGTGTATTTTCCTGAACTGGTCACATCTTCTTTCCTCAAAACTGACGAAAGAGTTTGTTGGTCTTGGTCATAGTCTAATTCAGGGTTCGAGTCTGATAAGGATTTTCCTGAACTATCTTTCTCGGAAAGGGGGTGATATTTCAGTTACTATATTACTGAATTTCATTCATTGAATATTCACTTAACTGATTTCTAATTTAATCACGAATTCTAATGAGGAATAAATTAATCATTTATCTGAATATTTTGACTTCGATAGATTTCCTGAATTTTCTCTTTACAATTCGAGTGAATATAAAACTATAGAAATTTCTCTCTCAGAGTATTTACTTATTCATTTATCAAATATTCATGGAAATTAAACATAGAATTAAAGAGAATCTAATTTTGATATAAAAATTTATTTATGCATAAAATCCAACTTCAATGGAAATAACACTTTTATATAAAAGAAAATCCTTTTATGCATCTATTTATGCATAAAATCAATTTAATAGGAATAACACTTTTAAAATAAAAAGAATTTCTTTATGCATCTTTTTATGCCTAAAAATTAAATTTAATAAAAATAACACTTTTATAATAAAAAATTTCCATTATGCATCTTTCCATGCATAGAAATTGAATTCAATGAAAATAACACTTTTATAATTAAAAAAATTTCTATTATGCATCTTTCCATGCATAGAAATTAAATTCAATGAAAATAACACTTTTATAATAAAAAAATTTCTATTATGCATCTTTCCATGCATAGAAATTAAATTCAATGAAAATAACACTTTTATAAATTTAGCTCTGCTAAAAAAAGGCAGGAGAAAGGAAGGGGGGCAAGGGGGGGAGCAACAGGGGAAGCAAGGGCAATGGGGCAGGCGGGGGCAGCAAAAGGGGTAGCAGAGGGGCAGGCGAGGACTGAAGAAGGCAAGGGGCGGGCAGCAAAGGGGCAGGCGGGGGCAGCAAAAGGGGTTAGCGGGGGTTGAAGAGAGGCAGGCAAAGGCAGGTGGGGGGATAGCAGAGGGGCTGACGGGGGTAGTTGAAGGGCAAGCGGGGGCTAAAGAAAGGCTAGCGAAGGCTGCAGAGGGGCATGCAGGGGGATGCAGAGGGGCAGGCAAGGGCAACAAATGGGCAGGCGTAGGCAGCAGAGGCAGGCGAGAGTAGCAGAGGAGCAAGTGGAGGCAACAGAGGGCAGCGGGGGCAGAAGCACGTGTTCACCACTATGGCCTAATTTGGAATAGAATATCTCGTAAATACTCATGTGTGGGGGGAAAATAGGTCATACACACATGAGGGGGGATGATTGTACCCAATCTTGGAGCCGAATCTTTGTGAGCTAAGTATTTTCATTTGTTTTTGAATATTTTGATCATGGTCATGTGATGTTTGAAAAATTGTTGAATTTAAATCAATGTCTTGCAATTTATTTGATTTCTATCTCCCTAAAAATTTAGATCTCGTGACAATTCAAGTTAGAAAATCATGTCCATGTTGTACAATAAATGGCACACCCGTCGCCCAGTCATATCATATCGATCTCTATGCCCACCACGTCCAAGATTTGTACTCCCTTACTAGCTCATTATTGACACATCCTCACTACTACTAGACTCTTGACATCTAAGGATCATTATACTGCTATGAGTACTCATTGATGAAGTAAAGTCACTATTGGATTGGTATGATAATTGGAAGAAATTTATTATATTTTCTTTGTAGACTGAATTATTCCATCTTTGGGACCACCACCCCTAGATTTCTACTCCCTTCTTGGCTCTTATTAACACATCCTCACTACTACTAGACTCTTGACAACTAAGAATCTTTATACTCCTATGAGTACCCATTGATGAAGTAATGTTATGAGGACTCCCACCCTCTATATCTATCAGATATAACTATAGTGGAAGTCTCACCTAAGGGCCTCATACAACAATGGCCTAGCATTTGGCTATCTAGCAACACGCTTTATGAAGTTGCACACTTGAAAATACTTACACTAAAAAATGCATATGATTCCTCCAGATGCATGCCTCCCTCATAATTCTCACAAAGTAAGAGGCAATTGATGGCTCCTCTGGGCTTAACCACCAACATCTATCCCTCGAAGCTATTACCTCAACCTCCACCACCAACTACATTAACCACGGAAGATATCTTGAGGATAGCAAGATAAAAAAATAAGGGGAAGAAATAGGGCTCATAGCAACTCCACCACCAGCTGCTGTCTGCAAACAATGGTACCAAACCCTAGATAGCAAAATACAATCAAATCAATGCAAATCACAAAGTTAATGCCAAAGTTAAATGGAACAAGAGATCCCATTGCACACTTGGAAGTGTTTGATCAAATGTGCAATCCCACAACACACTTGGTTAGTCTTTCTCTTGCTAATCTATCTCCCTAATGCATGCTAGTGAGTGTGTGTGAGTGAAGTGAGGTGAGTGGAGGGACGAGTACTCATAGTGCAACGTAGCGGTGTGACAACGCTCATGGGAGGTGCAGTGGAATTGCTTCTCAAGGAGTTGTAGAGCTTGGAGTCCTTAAGGGTTACGAGTTTTGCCAGTGGAAAAATCCTCATGACAGTTGTGGTTCACCAGGTAATCTCTTATTGGATGTGTTTCAAGGAGGGTTAGGGTGAGCCTTAACAGATAGGCACAAGAATCTTACTAAAAAGTGGGATATAGAAGATGCATAAGGACATACTATTGCCTAGGATATAAACAAAACAAGCCACCAAGGAGATAAAGGCAAGAAATGGATATCTAAAGAAAAACCTTCAAAGAATACAAGAAAAGAGCAAGAGAAGAGAGCAGTAGAGTCGACAAGAGCATTGATGAAAACACTTCTTGTCCAACGTTTTGTGACATGTGAGGCATATGTGTAGTTTTGTGGTATTACTTATAGTTATTAAGTCTTCATCAATAAAAAGTACGGGATGAGTTTCCATGTTTTGAGGTCTACCTTGTGGGTTCCATTCCTTTCCATATGTAGATATGGTATGTGTCATCCTAGTCATAAACCATTTGGGCCTCTCTCATGAAGGGTTTGCCTGGGATATATTCATAAGATTTGGGCTACCGAGGGAAGTTCATTATTACCACAAAAGAGTGGTGAAAACTAGGTCTTTTACTATTGTCAGTGGGTGGTGGGCAAGTGGTTCTTTCTCTGTGTTGCTGACCTTTCGAGGCACTATGCCAAATGATGCTTTGCCTTCAGGGAGATTCCTTGAAGTAGTTTCCATGAAGTTATTTTCAAAATCTATGGCACTCCTACAAAGTGGCTCAGATTTTTTATGCTTTTTAGAGTATAAGGCATTGTGTAGGGTTAAGTTAAGGATTCCTTCTAGGAACCTTCTAGTTAGCTATTCATCAGAGATACAATGTCAACACATCGAGAGTGGAGGTGTCTCACTGTGTTGATTTGCTTATAACATGGTAGAGTTGGTCGACTGGATTCTATTGGGTTCCCTAATGGGAATACCCAATTGTGAATGTGATTTTGAAGGTGTCAAATCAGCCTTATCTTTTGTTTTCAATGATCAAAACCACTATCCCTTCCAAGGTGAGGCCGAAGACACTAGTATTATGAGAGATATTCACTTATATACATGGCCATAAGTGTTCACATTCACTTAAATTGTGGCCAGCCGGGCACTTTAGGCTCATAAGAGGCCTAATGCTATTACAATGACTACTCTCATAATATATCCATGAAGTACATCACTTAGGACTTCATCCTAACTTGCTACCACATGCTCTTGAAGAGCGGGAAAATCACCATAAATTCTCCATCACACCATTACGAGCTCCCATCCAAGTTGTAGCTTTGGACACTATTGCTTCATATCTTGAATGCATGACCCTTTGGTGTATCTATCGTGACTCCTTGATGTAAGATAATGGCATTAGATCTTATTAACCCTAGGAATGGGTTAACATCCCCCCCCTTCCTGATGGCGATCGCGTCCTCCATGATCGCGTTGAAGACCTTTGTGTAGGGATAATGGACAAGCTTTGTCGATGGCTTTGATATTGAGTGACCTTCAATGGTCTTTGTTCCTATAGAAGAAATAAGAAAAGCTAGTTAGTGAATGAAAAGCTTACTAGTTTATTGGGAATTCCTAACGGGGTGGGGGGTGGGGGTTTTTTTTGTGCAAATGATTGCATTTTTATATTTGTGTGAACTCCTTTTTTTTAGCTCACTTTGTTTTTGGCAATCATAATTAAGCAAGGTTACATGTGATTTGTGTTAGTGGGGATACTAAGAGATGTTAATAATGGGAGAGAAGAGAAGGAAGGATCCGGAGGAACGTAGACATAATCATCAGAACGAGATGGTGATTCTTAGTTCCTCATTTGATTCATTGAAGTGACATTCATTAGTTGAAGAAACTGGCCTTCGGTGATGTCCCTTTGTATATGGCAGGATTCTTGTCAAATGTTGTTGAGTAGGATCTATTCCTACATGTTCATATGCTTTTTATGTTTTTATATATATTTAAGTGCTCTTATGAAGCAGATATACATGAAGTACAAGAATTGAGTCATATAGACTCTTATTGAACTGCTCTGTGTTGAAATAGCCACTTGTTGGTGAGGATTGAAAGAATTACATTAACTTGTGGGGCTAATATAGATATCTTCACTAAGGATTGAAGATCATTGATTTGTGAAGATGGTAGCATCGTTTGGAGAGGTTTGGAATTTGAAGGAAATTTCTAGGCGATGAGTTGTATCATTGACCAGGCTTTCGCCCACCATGCCTCCCCCCATCCAAAGATGTACGTGGAAGTTGTCGATGGTGAGGCTTTGGTGCAAATATGGATATGTACTCATGGAACAACTCCTACATTAATTTAACCAAAAGAATAGTAAGGTATAAGCTTAACAAATATATAATGGCTATCGAAGATCGTTGGGAAAGTGTTAATGCGCGTGAGATGGCTTAATCCGTGATATGGCTTAAATCGTGAAAGTTCAGGTTCTTAAGCCGTGAGACTGTTAATTCATGAGAGACATGAACTCGTGAGATTGTAGGGTTTTTTTTTTGGCTCTGTGAAGGGATATTCCGTGAAATGGCCTAAACCCATAAAAGCTAATCCCGTGAAATGGTGTTTCCGCCGTGAAAGGGTAATTTTGTGAAATGGAATTCCGTGAAGCCTGGGTAATTCCGTAAAATGGTCTAAGGCCACGAAAGTGTAGGCCGTGAAAGGGTAATTTTGTGAAATGGGGTAAACCCATGAAAGTTAGTTCCGTGAAATGGGTTAATTTCGTGAAAGGTGATTCTGTGAAATGGCATTCCGTGAAGGGTAATTCTATGAAATGGTCTAAGGTCGTGAAAGTGCCATGAAATTGCAGGTTTTAACCTTGATGGTTTTTTATTTGCAATGATTCTATGGGTCAGCTAGTGCATGATGTGCGAGCAACAGGTACTTGTGCACTTATACTTTACATCCAAAGGGGTGACAAGAGAATTGTTATTTTATCTTTGATGCGCTCATAGGTCTGCGTTTGTAGATGTGGGTATTGATTCTTGAAGTTGTTGCTCTCAAATGTTGTCAAGGTGGTAGGTAAGACTACTGGTTGGTTACCATTGGGGTTGCTTGAACACACAAGCTCTTGTGTAGGTGCTGAATGCACGAGAGTGGTTGAGTGACTTGGTTGGTGTTGCTTGGGCCTCCATTCTTATTGAAATTTAGGTGAAGCTGTAAGTGGTGAGGCTTTCTTCACATTGTTTGATTTTGGCAACCATAGATGGGATTACCATCATAGTATCCTTGTTGTTGAAGCACATGCATAGGCACCCATCTTTGATGAACATTATAAATTGGTGGGCTGATGCGCTTGGTGCTTAGGTTTCCTTTTATGTGCAAGCTTATGGGGCTTTTTGATGTGCTTGGAAATCTAAGCGTTGGTATTTCCTTGGTAGTACCCTTGTTCTTGTAGTAATCTTTTTGGTACCCACACTTGCTGACTTGGTGGAGTTCTTTGAGGAACTCGCATAAGCTTTTGTGGACGGTGTTGTGGAGTACTTTTCTTTTTCCTTGGCCTTTGAGTGTTGTGATCGAGGAAGAGGCTTTGACTGTCGAGGGACCCAAATGTGAATGGCACCTTTGTAGTAGCCTTGAGCTACAAGTAGCTGCTTCTCCACCCACATCTTGATACCATTAAGATACCTTGATTTTGGTTGTCTTGGTGGAGTGTTCTTTTTGGTTGATGCGGAAGGTTTAGGGACCTCCTTCACATTGGTTGGTGCTGAGGTTGCAGGTTTGAGACTCATGGGTATTATTGACAAAGATGAGGCTAGAGTCTCTTGTGGAGTGGCTGTCGATGAGGCTTTCAAGCATGCAGTTTTCTCCTTTGGTGAGGCTTGTTGATGAAGAGGCATAGGCTTCGGGGCTTTTCCTTTGAGTTCCTTTTGTTAGAGATAGATGGTTGCATGGGGGGGACTTCTTCAGGAATCGCTGTTGATTGCAAGGTTTTGGCATTGAACTTCATTGGTGAGGATGGGGTTGAAGGAGTAGATACTTTATCGGAGTCGGTCGTTGATGCAGATGGTAGGTCATTGTGTAGAGGAGCTTCTGTGGAAGAGGCTTGTAACTTTTTGCGTTCAACATCATAGAAATCCATTAAAGTTGGATCCTCTTCCTTTGCAATATAGTATTGTCATCTTTTTATCATTGACTATCATGATGACTCTATCGCTAGCAAAGCATAGTGGTGCTTGGGAAGCAATAGTCCATTTATGCCCCAAGATCAAATTTGTTTCCAACACATACTCAACCACAAAAACTTGCAAGTAAGGGGGTTAGTTTCAATATACATTATATGTTCAAAGTACCCCAAACATGGCACATGTTCAAGTCTTGTGTAAAGGGAATTCTTTTAGGATGAGCCATGAGTGTCGGTTGACCTAACAATTCCCATAACTCGAGGGTCATGAGATTGTGTTCTCATGTTGGATAAAGCTGTGGTGATTTTATTTGAAAATTTTAATCCAACGAGAAGGTATCTTTTCAGTAAGATATGTTGGAAGTTCCAGCTCCTCTATGGTCTCGTTCTCCTGAAATAGCAATTATACAATGCATGCAGGAGTGTTCAAGGTGACTGTTTGCATGGATTCATCTATTGAATACAACGATTCACCTATCCAAGTTCTAGAAAGGACGAAATCATACTCAAGGGAATCTAGGGTAACATGGAATGTAAATTCCATATCTCCATCAATTGTTTGAGTAGCGTAGCTAAAGTAACTTGGAACTTTAATGTTTTGTCCATTGGCTCCTCTTGCAAGTAACCATTGTCTGTAGGGATGAGTTTAGGTTGTCCTAATGACACCCAAGTGTCTATTGTCATGATGTTATGACTAGCTCGAGGGCTAATCAATGCACGTTTACGCTTAACATCATTGCTTATAGGGAAATCTTACCATACTATGATAGAAGCTTCCAAAGGAACCATGGATATTTCAGTTTTTGTTTCAGCTTCAGATCCCATTTCTATTTCATATTCCCATTTACTTTCATCCCCATTTTGGCTCTTAGCTTTTTCAAGAGTACCCAGTGTGTACACTGGCACACTTGGTCCTCTAACAATTCTAAATGAGGTCTGTTTGGAATCTTGCGAATCCTCACAGTCCTGTTCTATGGAGCTCTTTATATCTTGGTATAACCCATGTTGAGCCCTTAAAGGTGCAAGTACTGATGTTATGCTGGCTTCACCATGAGAGAAGAGCATTCTTCCAAATGAGGTTTTGAGAGATTGCTTTAATTTTGTAAGGGAATTATCGAATTCCTCACATGCTTTCTCAAGCACATAATTCATGCAATCTATCTCAAATGACTCTTTTGTAGAGAGTATGTCTTCCTCTTGAAAGGGGAAGCGGTACTCCTCTGGGCTTTGTATTTTGGTTGCTGTTTTAGGATTGGCATTATGAGGCTCAATCAAAATCGGTGATCTTGTAAGACATTCAACCAAGCTAAGCATGCTCTCCTGAGCTTGCTTTTTACGTTCTGCATATGTTTTGTTATCATTATTATCAATTTGGGGTGGTTGGGTGGGTTCTAGTTTCTTGATTGGTCTATTAAGTGCATTGAGTGACGAATCAGAACTTGTTTCATCCTCACTTAGTGACGTACTAGAACTTGTTTCATTTTCTGACTTTCTTTGGATTGTCAGTTTTTCATTATGGTTGCCCATGCAAGGAGATCGAATTTTCTTTTGGGCTTTTGTACCATGTGTCACACATATGGGTTTTGAGGTTTGTGTGGTGGACTTTGAGGTGGATGCTTTTGCATCATGTTGTATAGTTTTTGGCTCTTTTGGGTTTATGTCCCCTTTTGGGTTTATAACCTCTATAGGCTCCTTTTCCTTATCCTTTAATTCAACCCTGTTTTCGATAGTTTGTTGTTCCTTGTTTTTCTTGGGTTTAGAAGGTTTTACTTTTTCTTTTGGATTCTGCTTTAAAGCATGTTCTTCTACCCATGTTTCTTTTACATTCTTTTTGATCATCTCTCGTGCCTTGGCTTGTAAGCCTGTAAGCACATTCAAGGGTACCGTGGACAATTGCTTGTTTTGTACACTTAAGATATTAAGAGTTGTATTTTGTGAGACAAGTTACATTGAAGCAACTCGTCTTGGGCAATCTTGGAACATGTGATCAATGCCACATCATTCACACATGGGTTGCAAAGTGTTAGTGACTATGGGTATGGAAGTATTCCAAATTGTGCAGTCTGCAACCTTGTGAGGTCCACGACAATAGAAACACTGAAGTGTTTGACTAACTACCTGAGTAGTTTCTACCCTTTGGACTATTTTTGTTTGGTGCACGGGAGATGGAGGTTTTGAGTCAATTGTGGATGAAGTGGGACACTTTTTGTATCACGATCAAAGGTTTTACAATATATGCAATATAGAAAAACAAGTGCCTTGTATGCACAATGTGGATTGGGATGGTCGTAGTGATTGCACTCAACACAAGGCATTTCGTTCCTCACTTGTAGAGGCATTAAGGATGTTTGGTTTTGAAGGATCTCATCCTCTCTTAGAGATGTCGATCGAGATCGATCTTTCTTTTGCCATTGCTTCACTTGGTTTAGATGAGGAACACCTCATAGCATGATCATCTTCCAGCATGTTGTCATCTAAACGTATTGCTTAGTTACAACATTGATCGAATGTTTTTGGATTGGATACAATGATCAAGTTGTGTAAGATGTTATTCTTTAAGCCCATCATGAAACATCTCTTCAATTGAAAATCGTTTAATTTTTTCCATTACTCACATCATGAGTCCAAGAGTTTTATCCATAGGATAGTCTCTAATGGATTTATTTGGTTTACGCTCAATTGAATAGAGTTCTTTTGCTGCACTCCATTGATCACCTTGTCTGGAAAAGCCATGGATAAAGGCTGTTTTCAAGGTTCTGAAGTTGATCTTGATTGTCGGCATTAATGTGATGAACCATCAACTAGCCTTTCCCTCTAAACATGCATATACCTTGGTGGGACAGTTGGGATTTCCAAAGGCTTCACATCTCTGTTCAAACATTTGAATGAATTGAACAGGGTCTGTTGTTCCATCTTATTTTTTCATAATTTTGGAAATCTGTACATCTGTATTTCTGTATGAGTCATTGAGGCCGTATGTGAGTGATCTTGTTGGGAGAGACTCACTGAGTCCTTGGGCTACCCCCCTTCCTAGACTAGTCAGTATGTCCAAGGTGTGGGCATCTAGGAAAGGGTTGGTACCTATAGGATTTGTGAGAATTAAAAGGTAAGGGACCAAATCCCGATGGGATTGAAGTGACAAGTGGTGTAAAACTCGATGACATGCTTGTTATAGGCATGGCCGATGGTATTGGGAGGTGCATTTGCGACATAGATCTCAATGGCTCGAAGATGTCAGCCATTGGGTTCAGTCCTTGTGTGATCCCGGTGATCCCTCCATCGTTGCCATATCTGATAGCGTACTCCTTAATGAGCAAGCACACGTGTGTTTTTTTTTTGCTTTTTATATTTTTTCACAGTCCATTACAACCTCAAGAGGTTTAGCGTTCTCTTCGTTGGGTCAAACGGGTGTTCGCTTGCCCTAATTAGCTTAGGTGCTATACGCACATGAATGACCTTAGAGATATTTTTTCGAAGAAAGTGCATGCTAGTAACTTCCTAGATGGAAGAGGAGGTCCTAAAATCTATTTTCCATCACTGTCACAAGATGAAAATTTTCTTAGGAATTTTTTTCCCTATTTCGCAGCATGTTTTTGAGGGTGTTCCAAAAGGAATTTTGAAAAACTCTATGAGAGAGAGTTGTAGTATTTCTAAAGTACTACAACTTTTTTTCCCTGAGTCGTTCATGATTTTGTCGTTTAGACGCTCAGATAGTAGCCCGAATATGGTTCGATGTCATTTTGCATTGTTTTTGCCATTTTTTGTGCTTTTCGAGTTGTTTTTTGCCTTGATTTCCGGGTCAAATTTTGAGGCGGCTAGTTGGAGGCCAAAACGATCGATTTTGACTTTGGATGGCCACATTCAAAGTTAAAGAGCTTGATGTCAGCTTTTCGATGAGCCCTAGAGCGCCTTCATCAGATATGCGGTTTAGGAGATACGGGCCTCCAAACAGGGGTGTTTTTTTTTTTGCCGACGGACCCCCTTTCACGTCGTGAACTAGTAAGGTGCAGTTCATGGCATGAAGCAGACTTCACGAATTTATCAATTTTATTTTTTATTTTTTATTTTTTATATTTTTTATGCGCGTAAACAAAGGATTTCACATCGTGAAACCTTAGCATTTCACGTCGTGAAGCAGACTTCACGAAAAAATTAAATTTGATTTTTTTTACAAGGACGTGAACAAAGTGTTTCATGTCGTGAAACCTTAGGGTTTCATGCCGTGAAGTGGACTTCACGAAAAAGTTAAATTCGTTTTTTTTTTACCGCAAGAACGAAGGGTTTCACGCTGTGAAACCTTAGCGTTTCATGCCGTGAAGCGGACTTTACGAAAAAGTTAAATTTACTTTTTTTTAATTTTTATTTTTTTAAATAAGGGCGTGAACGAAGGGTTTTACGTTGTGAAGCGGACTTCACAAAAAAATTAAATTAAATTTTTTTTACGGGGACGTGAAGAACGAAGTGTTTCACACCATGAAGTGGACTTCACGAAAAAATTAAATTCAAAATTGTTTTTTTGAGACTCCTAGGGCGTGAAACCTTAGGCCGTGAAAGTGCAGAAATGGTTCACGGTGTGAACCATTTTTTGGAAAAAAAAATTGGAGTCTAGTGGGAAATACGAATTTCCTTTTTTGGGGGGTATATTTTTTGAATTTAAAATTAAGGAGATATGGGTATTTTTCCAAAAAGGTAAGTGGGAATAAAAAAATTCAACCTTTTTATGACACCCCTTACACGCTTCATAAATGACCCCCAAAATGGACAATTTGACAACTCATGAGTATCTACTCATTGATTGCTCATTAGCCTTAAAAAAAAGTGATTAAAAATTAACCAAAGATTAATCCTTTCACTAATCTTTCCTTCTTTTACACTAATCAAAGACTCTAATTAACCACTAATCTCTAATTAATTCACACAATTGAGCACATCATTGGATAGAGCAAGGCAATGCTAATCTATGTGCATCAACAAATGTGTAAATTAATCTAAATAGGAGATTAATTAGACTCTTAATTTTAGTCTCCTCTTTTAAGACAAAATTAAGCAAAGAGAGTCAAATTCCTCCAATTAATGAAGAAACTAATGTAATTAGGTGTTTTGATGCATCTAGATGCTCTTAAAACACTAATTTCAACTACTCATATGATCAATTTAAACTCCAATTAACATATTTTCTAAAAGTTTTACCTCTTGAACAAGATTAATCACCCTTAATGACAAAAATCAGTCCATTGAGAGAAATTAGTCGAATTCAAGGATTTTTTGATGGTTTTAAGAAATTTTTGAAAGATTAAGCTACTCCTAATGCTTGCTAACACTCTAATGCAAACAATTTCAACAAAAAACACTCAATTAAACTAAATTTAATGATCTTAGTTTGATGTTTAACACTAAAGAGAGCTAACATTCACTAAAAATTATATTTAATTGCATTGTTTGATGCAATGGATGCAAACTAAGCCTAATACAAACTATGTGTAAGCTCTAAGAACATGAAAAACCACAATAACAATAACAATAACAACAAATTAAGCAGCAAAAAGTATTCTTTACAAAAATAAAAAAGAGAGCTATTCTACACCAAATCACACACAAATCACCATCAAATCCACATCTTTTTCATGGGAAACCATTAATCAAGATAATGGGCAATGGGTAATGCGTAGATTAGAGAAAAAATGATAGAAAAAGCCAAGGGATGGCTCCCCAGCAGTGGCGCCAAAAATGTTAAGGCTTACCCTAATCCTCCTTGAAACACATCTAATAAAAGATTACCTGGTGAACTGCAACTGTCGTGAGGATCTTTCCGCTGGCCGAAATCGTAACCCTTGAGGTCTCCAAGCTCTACAACTCCTTGAGAAGCAATTCCACCGTGCCTCCGATGAGCGTTGTCACACCACCGCATTGCACTACGGGTACTTGTCCCTCCTCTCACCTCACTTCACTCACACACGCTCACTAGCATGCATTAGGGAGAGAGATTAGCAAGAGCAAGACTCAATTGCACAATGGGAGAGTATGTTGTATTATGAGAGATATTCACTTATATACATGGCCATAAGTGTTCACACTCACTTAAACTATGGCCGGTCGGGCACTTTAGGCTCATAAGAGGCCTAATGCTATTACAATCTACTCTCATAATATATCCCATGAAGTACATCACTTAGGACTTCATCATAACTTGGTATCACACGCTCTTGAAGAGGGAATCACCATAAATACTCCGTCACACCATTATGGGTGCCCGTCCAAGTTGTAGCTTTGGACACTATTGCTTCATATCTTAAATGTATGACCCTTTGGTGTATCTATCGTGACTCCTTGATGTAAGACAATGGCAGTAGATCTTGTTAACCCTAGGAATGGGTTGACATCCCCCCTTCCTGATGGCGATCGCGTCCTTGTGATCGCGTTGAAGACCTTTGTGTGGGGATAATGGACAAGCTTTGTCAATGGCTTTGATATTAAGTGACCTTCAATGGTCTTTGTTCCTCTGGAAAAAATAAGAAAAGCTAGTTTAGTGAATGAAAAGCTTAGTGGTTTATTGGGAATTCCTAAATAAAGGGGTGGGGGTGGGGTTTATTACCTGCTATAGGATTGGATCTGGGATGCCAAGTAAAAGGAGCTTATTTGTGCTTCTGTGCTCTATTTCTTCAAAAGCTTTTAGCATGGCATGCATCTTCTCCAGACTTATGTACCTAGTCTTCTTCAATATCCTAAGTCCTTTAAATTTAAACTTTGGTCTTGTTTCTTTCTATCTCATATGCTTATTCCTAGGGTAGTTACCCACCCTAGCCCCTCTAGGCCACACTTCAATATAGGACATTGTGGTTTTACAGTTGCATGTGTGGAAAATCTTGGGACACTTCTTCCCCTTGGTAGTGCTCTCCTTGTTCTTGATTCTGCTCCTTTGTCAGTGGGGAGGTAATAGTAGGTGGTTCTTCCCCATTTTACTAGCTATTATGTTTATTGTTGAAGTTTTTGGCTTGTATGAGAAGTCCTGTATGAAATGACTTGCTTTATTGTAGTGTACATGTTACTTTTTCTTGACAATCTCTAGTAACATGCCCTAGTTTGCCACATCTTACATGCTTCCTCTCTGAGGTTTATTTCTTTTTTTAAGACATTGTAGTTATTTTCTTACTTAAACTCTATACATGCTTCTTTATTGTCTTCTTTAATGTGCTTTGTTTCTCTTAGTGCTACTAACTATTTTTTATTTTTTTTCTTCCCTTCTCTTGTTCTTACATCTTCTCCTACTTCATTTTGCTGTTAGTTCCAGAATTAGAGTTGCTGTCATTTGTTTTATGTCTCCTCTTCTTATTTGTATTGCTTTCCATCTCTAAAGCCCTTTTGACTAGATCTTACAATGTATTGGTCTTTACGAAGTACATATAGTATTTTACCCTTTGGTTTTGACTAGGTCCTCTAGTGTCTTGGTCTTTACAAATATTTTCCCCTTTGGTTTCAAAGTTAAACTATAACCTCTGAGTTTTTACTGTGGGCGGAGTGATTATCTGTAAGGTTCCCCCTTCTAAAATAGGAGAAACGCTTAAGATAGTCCACTAAGTCTTAACTTTGGAGAAAAAATTCCTATTTATCGACACCTTGATCATGTAGAGATTCAAGGATACGATTCATAGGTAAGACCTAGTCCTATCCCACAGGAGAAGCGTGATCTTCTAAAAGTCAAGTCACCCATAGGGTAATTTATCATGAATTGGGAAACTACTATACTTGATTTCTAGAGGCAACGCTTTTTTCCTCATCCATGCAAGGCACAGCCCGCTGACCTAGTCTTCTAGAATAGAGTTGCCCAAGAACCTAATTATCTAGCGTAGGGCTTTCACTTGATCTGTTGGAAAGCTACTCGACTAATCGGGTCCACCCGTCCGTAGGATGGTGCCATCGGGGCATTCCATCCTCCCACTTTCCACCCTACTCACGCTTCAATTTGTTTTCTAATTGATCCTACCACACTGTTTGACATAAATAAACATGTTCCTTAATTACGGCCCTTTCACAAGGTTTGTTAAAACAGCCTTTTTACCCAATACAATCATGCCAAAGACAAGATATATATATAAAAAGTTGATACATGAATCAATTCCATAAAAGCCAAACCGGCTCTCTTATTCTTTTCCTTTATTCTGCCGATGATCTAGAATTCGGCCTTCCAGCCACTACATGCTGGGCAAAACCCTACGGGACCATACACCTCATCGTCGGTCGTGCTGGCGGGGACTCAAGCCGGCCTGTCTTCCTCTCAGGCTCCATCGCTCGATCCTCCCGTCCCTCAGAGGGATGTCTGCACACTAGGGTGGGCTTATTTACCGCACTAGCCTGGGCCCTCAGAACTAGGCAGCATCATAACCTCTCGCCTCAATCGGCGAACCTTATTCTTCCCATGGTACGAGAGATACCTTGGGCCATTCTCGGGCTTGCTAACGACGCCGCCCGGCTACACAAGCACGGAACGGAGTTAGCGTTGAAGCCAAGAAAACTTGCACTCTTTAAAGACAACAATTTCCATGCAATTTATTAAATACATCATCACAATTCGTAACTTCACATAATTTTATGTCATTATTTCAAAAAGAAAAAGATACACATTTATTAGCAATATTTATAACAAAAACTTTTCTTTAAAATATAACCAATCTAACCTGGCCACCATCTCCTTGAGGAGCTTGAAGAGGGAGGGTTGGAGCCGCATTGGGAGCATCTTCCCTAATTTCGTTGTTGCGTGCTCCTCTCGGGGTAATATTCTGACATTTTCGGGATGGGGCCATCTTGGACGTCGACTTGTAGGGCTCGCTGCTGCGGTCGAAACGCTTCAGTCGGATCTCAATTGTGAGTTGGTTTGCTCACCATATGAGCAAAAGACTATAGCGTATGAACTCTATCTAAAGGTAAAAATCCCTTATTAAAGTCTACGCAAATGGGGGGGGGGGATTGTGAGATGTCCTTAAGACAAAAAACGTGGAGAAGGGCTGGGAGGGCTGCTGTAAGTCTATTCACACGGGCGGGGGGGGAGAAGAGTTAAGGACACTGCGAGGAAAATTAGCTTATCTGAAAAGAGGCAAATGAGGGGGTGTGAGAGGGGTGGCTGCAAGGGGCGGCTGTACTGCAGCAAGTACGCTACATAGGGACGGACGATGGTATGGACGATGGTACAACAGGGCATACGCAGCACAGAGATGCGTGTCGTCTATGGAGCACCCCGGGGGTTTATATAGCTGAGGGGTGAGGGTACGGGCGCTGCACAAAGCAAGGACGAAAGGACGGTGTACCATCAAAGGCTATGGATCAGTGGCCTGCATGGGTCTAGGGAAAAGGTACGGTGTCCGTTGTCCGAGAAAGGAGTGGTACGCATGTACCTTATCTGGTCTGGGCGGGGAGTATGGGTGTCCACGTAGTGGTACGCATGTACCTTATCTGGTCTGGGGCAGTATGGGTGTCCACGTAGGGGTACGTGTGGACCATACAGTGGGCGGTCGTCCTTTGGTTCTTGGGCAGCCATCGTACGAGCACCCTAGTAAGTGTGTACGGCCTAAATTTTGGGACGGGGTACCCAAATTTGGAGCGCCCACCTCGATTTGTGTGTCGGACCGCCTTGGGGGGCGATTTTTTTTTTGTCCGGGAGGTTCTCCTGGTCGTTGGGGTTCAGACCGTTCGTCAATCTGACGCCCGGTCGTGTATTTATTAAGGTTTAAAGGTCATCTCTTTTTAACTAAAATGACTGAAATTTACGTATAAGCTTGATCCGGTGTCCGTTTTGAATGCTATAAAATCCTATATTAGGGTAAAATCGTGCGCAGATTCCAAATTTGGGCTCAGAATTTGAAGATTCTAAGTAGAAATGACTCAAATAATAAAATCATTGATTTTTATACCATAAAAACTCATAAATTTATCTATTACATGAACATTTCTTTATTAGTGAAGATGGGTATGTTACATCCTTCCCCCCTTAAAGAAATCGAGATGTCCTCATCTCGTCATGAATTGGGGATAATCCCTTAAGAGTGTAGCTTCATCTTCCCAAGTTGCATCTTCTTCAGAGTAATCTTTCCACTGTACTAGATGTTCTACAACAGTTCTATTTCGGAGTTGCCTTTCCCTAGAATCTATGATGCTATTGGGCTGTAATTCAAGGACTCCTTGAGTAGGGATTACAACTTGTTCATCATCAAGAATATGATCGAGACTGGGTACATATGGTTTTAATAAACTTACATGAAATACATTGTGGACTTTGATATGGGCTGGGAGCTGGAGTTTATAGGCACTTTTACCTAGACACTTGATAACTATATAGGGACCACAATACCTAGGGCTGAGTTTCTTATATTTCCCAAGTGATAGGGAACTTCGTTTGGGTCGCACTCGTAGAAGAACTATGTCTCCTTCCTTGAAGATCCTTTCAGACCTCTTGGTGTCATTATAATGCTTTTGTCGATCTTGGGCAGCTTTAATATCCTTTTGGATTACCTTAGTTTGTTCCTCCATCTTTTCTAGCATTTTCCTGGATGCCTCAACTCTTATGGTCAGATCATAGAAATTTAGAGGAGACAAGCATTCTTGCCCATAGAGTGCTTTAAACGGTGACATTTCTATGCTTTGATGATAAGATGCATTGTAGGCAAATTCTACCAGAGGAAGGTATTGAATCCACCTTCTTGGTTCCCGTCCACAGTATGCTCTGAGAATGTCTTCAATTACTTGATTTACTCTCTCAGTCTGGCCATCGGTCTCTAGCTGATAAGCTGTGCTAAAGCAAAGTTGAGTTCCCTGGGCTTGAAATAAAGACTTCCAGAACTTTGAAGTGAAGTCAGAATCCCGATCACTTACTATCCTTTTTGGGAGACCATGAAGTTTGAGGACTTCCTTGATGAATATTCGAGCAACATCAGAAGCTTTGAAGGTCTTCTTTGCTAGTATAAGGTGAGCTACTTTGGTAAGTAAGTCCACTACTACCAGAATGGAGTCATATCCTCCTTGAACAGTGGGGAGACTTGTGAATCCATACTAATGCACTCCCACTTCATTTGGGGAATATCTAAGGGTTGAAATTTTCCAGGCATCTTGACCCTTTCAGCTTTGATCCTTTGGCATGAGAGACATTGCTTCAAGTACCCAAGCACATCATTTTTCAAGCCTGCCCAATGAAAGCTCCTTCTTATGGCATTTAATGTTTTTGCATAGCCTGGGTGTCCTGCACAGCAGGACCATCATGAGCTTCATGGAGGATTAGTTTCTTTAAAGCAGGATCCTTAGGGATACATAGCCTGTGATTGAAGTAGAGGCTTCCTTCATGAGTGGAGTATCCCTTGATTAGATTCTTCTCTTTCTCTGAATTTCCTCCTTCTTCTACTAACTTCATCATCCTCTGATAATCTGGGTCATGAGATGAGGCTTCTTCCACAGTATGGGATTATTTGGCATTGAAATTGCACTCAAGAAAGATTTGCGGTTAAGTGCATCTGCTACCACATTATCTTTCCCAGGGCGGAATTTGATGTCGAAGTCATATTCTTGTAGAATTTCAATCCATCTCCTTTGTCGCATGTTGAGGTTAGGCTGGGATCCACTTTAGACTTTTGTGGTCAGTTACAAGCTGGAATTTGCTCCCTAAGAGATAATGTCTCCATAATTTGAGGCAATGAACAACTGCTAAGAGCTCCAAATCATGGGTGGCATAATTTGCTTCATATTACTTCAGCTTGTGGGAAGTATAAGCGACTGGTCTTTCTTCTTAGCCTAAGACACCACCAAGTGCTAGACTACTAGCATCAGTATAACCACTTCAAATTCCTTGGCGAAATCAGGAAGTTTCAGGACTGGGACAGAAGTGATAATGACCTTGAGCTGATCAAAACTATTTTGATGGATTGGCAGCAGCCACACTATTTTGCAATCCTTCTTAAGAAGATCCGTCAAAGGTGCAGCTACCAAGGCATAATCTTTGATAAAAATTCTATACCATCCCGTGATTCCCAAAAACCCACGAACTTCACGAACTGATTTAGGGGGTGGCCACTCCAGAATATCCTTGACTTTGGCGGGGTCTACTGAAATGCCATCTTTGGAGACGATGAATCCAAGATACTCAATTTGATGAGTAAAGAAGGTACATTTGCTCTTCTTGGCATAGAGTTTGTGTTTGCGCAACAATTGCAGAACTCTACGCACATGCTCCTTATGCTCTTCCATTGATTTAGAATAGATTAAGATGTCATCAAAGAAAACAAGCACAAATTCATCCAAGTAAGGACGGAATATATCTTGCATTAGGCGGTTGAAGATTGCAGGAGAATTGGTTAACCCGAATGACATTACAGTAAACTCATAGTGGCCATAACGGGTATTGAAGGCTGTCTTGGGTATATCTGCTTCCTTGACTTTGATCTGATAGTAACCAGACCTCAAATCTATTTTTGAGAAGATTTTGGCTCCATGAAGCCTGTCATCAAGAAGCTCGTCGATGCGAGGGATAGAATACTTATTCTTGACAGTGACTTGATTTAGCCCTCGATAATCTATGCAGAGGCAGAGAGTTCCGTCCTTCTTTTTTTTGGAAAAGAACAGGTGCCCCCCAAGGAGAGCTACTGGGGCGTACAAATCCTTGCTCAATGAGTTGGGAAAGTTGCTCTTTAGTTCAATGGCTTCAGGAAGGGACATTTTATAGGGCGTTTTTGAGACGGGTTGAGCTCCAGGGATCACCTTGATTTCATGATCGACTTCTCGAGGAGGCTCTCGAGGAGGTGGTAGCCCTGTAAGCTCGTCAGGGAAGATGTCAGAGAATTCTTGGAGCCAAGAAGGTTCTATCTCCATACTGGGCTTGACTAAGAAAACTTGCTGACCTTTACGTGTTCCCTTGAGAAGATGTTTTGCATTAACTACCCTAGGTTTAGGTTTTCATGTTATCCCCTGAACAGATATTACTTGGCCATGCTCATTTTCAAAAGTGATACTCCCCTGGTTACAATGAATGCAAGCTTTGTTTGCAATTAACCAATCCATCCCAAGGATTCCATCATAAATTCCTAATGGCAAGACTCTAAAGTGGCCATGAGTTTGCTCATTACCCATCAAGGTTCCCTATAGAGTGGCGAGATACTACTTCTTTCCCACTGGCTAACTCTACAGTCATTCTTCTAGCTGTTTTTTGACTCAAGTTTAATTTTTGCAAGAACCTAGGAGAAAGGAATGAATGGGTACTACCACAATCAATCAAAAGTTGAAATGGCTTACCGTGATCATGTGGCTGGGGTTTGGATTACACCAAATTGTTTATTCGGACCTTGGTGTTCTACTGCTGCATGGACAGTGGCACGCTCTTCTTCAGCCATTTCCAAGGTCGGTTCTTCATTTATAATACAGGCGGTCCTAGCAACTGCTCCTCCGTGGCCTCTGCCACACCCACCGCCTCTTGCACCTTGGTTGATAGGGGTTCCACAGCCTTGATTTCCTCTGCTACCTTGGGGAAATGATGTTGCCATCTTGGGACAGTTGGCTCTAAAGTGTCCTGGCTCATTGCACTCAAAACACAGAGGGCCTTCTTTGGAAGAAGCAGCATACGAGCGGGGGACAAAAGAGTTGCCTTGTCGCCCTCTGTTGTAGTAGGGGAAATTCTGTTGGGGTTTCTTGTAGGGTTGATCTTTAGGATTTGCCTCAGGGTAAGATCTCTTTTGATGCTTAGGTTTGTCAGTCTTCATTTCTTTCACAAGGGGCTTTGCTCGTATGAGAGCATCCTGTAATGTGCTTGGCCTCATTGCTTCAAGGCGGGAATCTAAGGGTTCATTTAGCCCTTGGCAGAAACGAGCCACTTGCTGGGAAGTAGTCATAGCTGGGGCATACTTCCGAAGAGTGATAAATTTGGAATAGTAGTCTTCAAGAGTTAAGTTGCACTGCCTAAGACTAAAAAACTCATTCATCTTTATGGATTCATGGGATGGGGGAAGATATCTTTCCTTCACTGCCTGCTTGATGTCTTCCCACATTTGAGAATGCTCGGTGACTTCCTTGTCACCTCACGGCACCATTGTTTCCACCAGAGTTTAGCATCTCCGATGAGGCGAAACCGTGCAAGCATAGACTGATTTGCTACTCCAGTACCGGCGGCAGAGAAATAATTGTCCATCGCCTCAATCCAGACTTCAGCATCCTTCTCAACCTTTGAACCTTCTCCTTTAAAGGAGGGAGGTTGCATTTGCTTGAGCAGGAGCTTCTTCTCCTGGGTATCGATGTAAAGCGCATTGGGAAGTGGAGGGTGATCGTCCTGGCCATCATTGTAAAAACAATTTAAAGATCACAAGATTCATATTTGCACAACGCTTATTTTTTGGAGAGTAAAACATTGAAATTATTTTATTTCCAAATATTTACAAGGACAAGTTTAATTACAAAGATCTGAGACTAATACAATTAGTCTTACTTGCTATCAAGGGAAATTCCTAGGCTTGACTATGACATAAGAGTAGAGCGGTCTACATAGGTGAAATATGGGGGTTCCGCTGTAGTTTCTAAGACTCTAAAAACTGATGGTAAGGGCGGTCCACATAGGTGAAATATGGGGGTTCCGCTGTAGTTTCTAAGACTCTAAAAACTGATGGTAAGGGTGGTAGACTCTGGATTGGGGTAGATCCCAACACAGCTACTCTATCAGCAGGTAAGATCTGCATCACTTTGTCATACACCCAGCGATCCTGAGGTATGCGAATACCATCTATAGTCACGGAGGTATCGGCCCTAGGGGTACCGACGAACCAAAATAAACGGATCATCTTCAACTTTTCAATCCAACAAATCCGCTTTAGGTCGGTGGTGAGGTTCCCAAGTCGATCTGCTCGGATGAAGAAATATCTCGGCCCACGACTCCAAAAATCTCTATCCCATCCTCTTTCAATACGAGAGAAATGAGGGAGGGACATCTTCTCTAGTATCTGCACCATAGTGTCGCGGAACTCAAAATTCGAGGAGTGACTACTAGCAGTCTTGAAGATGCATTGGAAAACTAAAAACTTGGAGTAGGCATCTTCCTTTTCCTACAATCATTCAAACATCAATTCAACTTATTTGTTTTAGTAGGATGTTTTTACTAATTAGCATTATGTAAGGTAAAACATTCATTGTAAAACAATCCTTAAATGGTAATTCCTAGGAGCTAAGATCGGCTCTGATACCAATTGTAAGGTTCCCCCTTCTAAAATAGGAGAAACGCTTAAGATAGTCCACTAAGTCTTAACTTTGGAGAAAAAATTCCTATTTATCGACACCTTGACCATATAGAGATTCAAGGATACGATTCATAGGTAAGACCTAGTCCTATCCCACAGGGGAAGCGTGATCTTCTAAAAGTCAAATCACCCATAGGGTAATTTATCATAAATTGGGCAACTACTAGACTTGATTTCTAGAGGGAATGCTTTTTTCCTCATCCAAGCAAGGCACAGCCGCTGACCTAGTCTTCTAGAATAGAGTTGCCCAAGAACCTAATTATCTAGCGTAGGGCTTTCACTTGATCTATTGGAAAGCTACTCGACTAATCGGGTCCACCCGTCCGTAGGATGGTGCCATCGGGGCATTCCATCCTCCCACTTTCCACCCTACTCACGCTTCAATTTGTTTTCTAATTGATCCTACCACACTGTTTGACATAAATAAACATGTTCCTTAATTACGGCCCTTTTCACAAGGTTTGTTAAAACAACCTTTTTACCCAATACAATCATGCCAAAGACAAGATATATATATAAAAAGTTGATACATGAATCAATTCCATAAAAGCCAAACCGGCTCTCTTATTCTTTTCCTTTATTCTGCCGATGATCTAGAATTCGGCCTTCCAGCCACTACATGCTGGGCAAAACCCTACACCTCATCGTCGTGGCTGGGGGCGAGGACTCAAGCCGGCCTGTCGCCCTCTCAGGCTCCATCGCTCGATCCTCCCGCCCCTCAGAGGGATGTCTGCACACTAGGGTGGGCTTATTTACCGCACTAGCCTGGGCCCTCAGAACTAGGCAGCATCATAACCTCTCGCCTCAATCGGCGAACCTTATTCTTCCCATGGTACGAGGGATACCTTGGGCCATTCTCGGGCTTTGCCTAACGACGCCGCCTGGCTACGCAAGCACAGAACGGAGTTAGCGTTGAAGCCAGGAAAACTTGCACTCTTTAAAGACAACAATTTCCATGCAATTTATTAAATACAGCATCACACAATTCGTAACTTCATACAATTTTATGTCATTATTTCAAAAAGGAAAAGATACACATTTATTAGCAATATTTATAACAAAAACTTTTCTTTAAAATATTACCAATCTAACATGGCCACCATCTCCTTGAGAAGCTTGAAGAGGGAGGGTTGGAGCCGCATTGGGAGCATCTTCTCTAATTTCGTTGTTGCGTGCTCCTCTCGGGGCAATATTCTGACTTTTTCGGGATGGGGCCATCTTGGACGTCGACTTGTAGGGCTCGCTGCTGCGGTCGAAATGCTACAGTCGAATCTCAATTCTGAGTTGTTTTGCTCACCGTATGAGCAAAAGACTATAGCGTATGAACTCTATCTAAAGGCAAAAATCCCTTATTAAAGTCTATGCAGATGGGGGGGGGATTGTGAGATGTCCTTAAGACAAAAAATGTGGAGAAGGGCTGGGAGGGCTGCTGTAAGTCTGTTCACACGGGGGGGGAGAGTTAAGGACACTGCCTCTTAGCAAGAGGGGGATGGAGGAAAATTAGCTTATCTAAAAAGAGGCAAATGAGGGGGTGTGAGAGGGATGGCTGTACTGCAGCAAGTACGCTACACAGGAAACGGACGGCGGTATGGATGACGGTACAACATGGCATACGCAGCACAGAGATGTGTGTCGTCTGTGGAGCACCTCCGGGGTTTATATAGCTGAAGGGTGAGGGTACGGGCACTGCGCAAAGCAAGGACGAAAGGACGGTGTACCATCAAAGGCTATGGATCAGTGGCCTGCATGGGTCTAGCGGAAAGGTACAGTGTCGGTTGTTCGGAAAAGGAGTGGTACGCATGTACCTTATCTGGTCTGGGCCAGTATGGGTGTCCACGTAGGGGTACGTGTGGACCATACAGTGGGCGGTCGTCCTTTGGTTCTTGGGCGGCCATCGTACGAGCACCCTAGTAAGTGTGTACGGCCTAAATTTTGGGGCGGGGTACCCAAATTTGGGGCACCCACCTCGATTTGCGTGCCGGACCGCCCCGAGGGGTGAATTTTTTTTTTGTCCGGGAGGTTCTCCTGGTCGTTGGGGTTCAGACCCTTCGTCAATCTGACGCCTGGTCGTGTATTTATTAAGGTTTAAAGGTCGCTTTTTAACTAAAATGACTGAAATTTACGTATAAGCTTGATCCAGTGTCCGTTTTGGATGCTATAAAATCCTATATTAGGGTAAAATCGCACGCAGATTCCAAATTTGGGCTCAGAATTTGAAGATTCTAAGTAGAAATGACTCAAATAATAAAATCATTGATTTTTATACCATAAAAACTCATAAATTTATCTATTACATGAACATTTCTTTATTAGTAAAGATGGGTATGTTACATTATCCTACCACATAGTTCTTGGATTCTCTCCTCAAGCTTCATTATAGATATTTTGCTTTGCTTGATTTCACTTAGTTGGTAGAGTAAATCCTTATCGTTTCTGGTGCCCTGAACTGCTTGTATGTCGATATACTTTTTGGCTTATAGTGCTATTGAAAAGGCATCAATGCTCCACCCTTATGTTATCTCACTCTGCAAGTCCTCTATTTTCCAAGGCTCCCTAGGGTATATGAGTAGTGCTACTATGTTGACCACCCGCTCACCTGGCAGTTCCCATTTTAAACATTGGATAATGGTTAAATATAGCCAGCTCTTGGCTTATGTATACTTATCTAAATATAGCCAACTCTTGGCTTATGTATACTTGGCACTATGCCAAGTAGGATGCATGTTGATGTGAACTATGTGATCACATTTGTGAGCATTGGACAATAAAGCAAGAGGACAACATCCTACTTGGTACTCTACCAACAAGTAGAATGCATGCTTATTTGGACTATGTGAGCACTAGACAGCAAAGCAAGAGAGAAACGTTCTACTTGGCAGAGTCTGCCAAGTAGGATGCATAATTATTTGGACTATGTGATTACATTTGTGAGAATTGGATAGCAAACCGGATAGCAAACCAAAAGGACAATGTTCTTGGGTTTTGGGGCCCATTTGAGGGTCTAGGTGGTCTTAGATGTGCATAGTCTCTATCACGTTGTAGTCAAATATGGTCCTAATCAAATGATTGGTCATTTTGGACTAAGTTGTGGATTGACTGACATGGTCGTCTCTCCATGCTGACCTTGGACACTATATATAGACTAGTTTGGGGAGATAGCTAACCATGAGCTCAAAGTAGTCTGCAAGTAGTGATATTGTTTACTCGCACCTTCTTTTTGCAATTAAGTACTTTGTATTGTGAAGATTCTAGGTTATTATGTTTTCTTACATGGTATCAGAGAGTGTTGCATGGGACAAATCGCATTATTCAAAAGTTCAAGTTAAGTTCCATTATTGATTTATATAAGTTGTCAGAAACTACCTGGGATTAATGCAAATTCAGATCCTACTCCAAATCTAATAGATCTATTTTAGGCCATACCACCAGATCTTGCTCCTCTCACTTTGGCATAGATGTGAGGAAACATAGATATGCTCTGTGCCAGCATCACCAGCATTATTAATTTTTTATGATGCGCCTAATTTAGCATACTACCATAGCTTCATAAGCATGGCAAGTTCTTAAGAACTAATTTGAGGTAAAGACTAATTCAATGATATAAAACCTTGAGAATAAGCTTTGTAGAGCACAAAAGCATTTTGAAGGAGAAGTAGTAAAGCAGTTTATAACACGAATAAAGAATCTGCAAGATCAAATGGTAGTGGTAGGGATCACCAATACCAATGAAGAGATGGCATATAGGTGTTTAAGATTTTTTCCCCCAAAGTATGATAGTTTGGTGACCTCATTGAACATGTAGCTATGCAACCCTGTTAAGGCTTTCTTATGTAATTCCTAGACCTTAGTCAAAGGGCTTGGGGGGTTAGTTACGTGTGGATGTACCCTTTGGGATCTGAATCGGGTGGTTATACCCCTTGACAGTTATATCTAGGGATGAGAGAGAATGGAATGTGGATTCTGATCGCGCTAATGAATGAAGGAGAAGTTCTGCTATGTCTTTGCTCAGTGTTTATTAGGTCTTTCTTGATGTTTGTGCAATCATTTTGCTATCACGATGAATTAGAGTCTGCGCTCTGATGTGCTCTGAATGGTGTTGAGGATGTATTATTTATTTATGACTTGTACAGAACCTTTTAGAGGGCCATGTACACATTGGCGATCCTACGCGTTCGAATGCCCTGAGTTTTGGGAGGATACGACTTATTCACAGGACCGCTAGCCTTGGATGTATGAAGATAATTCGGGGAATTCTTCATGGTGGTTTCAACCACAATGGTTGATTAGGATGGAGCCTACAATAGGAGCATGCAAAGCAAGTGCTGCAGATTCAGGAGGCAAAATCAGATTCACAAGCGAAATGAGATTCAGGAGGCAAAATCAGATTCAGGAGGCGAAATCAGATTGACATAATCAGTTATGGTTCTTGGAAGTCAGATACTCAATGATTACTCTGATCTTGCAGAAAGCAGACTACTCTGAATCTGCAAATTGCTCTGATCTTGCAGCAGACTACTCAGAACCTGCAAGTGCAACAGAATTAAAATCTGCAAGTGCAGCAGAATCACAATCTGTAGGTGCAGCAGAATCAGAATATCTGCATATCCTTGGTGGAATTCCTCATTCAAAGTGCTACTTCCCATTGGAGGTTGACGTGTTCCAAGTAAGCCATCATTCACATTTTGCATAATAAACACCTCAAATTCTGATTTTAGAAAGTTTTTAGCAATGTTTGAGCACCTATTTGTCATGAGTGGGGTGGATCTCGGTATAGCACCGCAGCTCTCCATTCCAAGCATACATATGGGATCTATTTGGTGTGGTGCATTGAATATGAGAGCTCACATAGCTATCTAATTTCTAACTTCAAATATGGGTAAAAAGAAGAAAAAGAAGTGTTTGATTTGCATGAGTCATAAACATGCCACAAATGAATGCGCATACATGTGTGAGCCATGTTCAAAAGGAGATGATTGCAAGAAGTTTTGCATGATTGATCTATGCATAAAATTTCACAAAATCATCAAGTATTTTCATAAAGCATCATCATGTGAAAAGATGAAGAGAGCCAGAGAGAAGCTAGATGTATTTGAAGGAGTGTTGGAAGATGCATATGAGTATCATAGGGATCATGAGGATAGAAGATGTAGATCTTGTTCTACCAAGAAGAGGGTGAAAAAGTTGGAGAAAGCATGTGAGAAATTGAGGGAGAAATATGAGGATGAATTTGAGGGTGAATTAAGTGATGATGATGAATGGTTTAGCTATACCAAATGGAGATGCCGGTGATTGGAGTGAAGGGAGTACAAATGGGTGAGAGCCAAGAGAGCCAACAAAACCCAAAAGATACCCCTAGCCCAACATTAGAGCTAGCTCATAGAGTAGTTAAAGATTATCCCCAACATTAGAGCTAGCTCATAGAGTAGTTAAAGATTATCCCCATCAAAAGAAGTGATGAGAATGATGTCATGGTGTATTAGAGTTTGCATTTCTTGTGCAATTTGTGATGCATTGCAACATAGCAATAAATCCCCAAAAGATGATGTTTACTTACATGAAAAGCATGTTTGTGATCGAGATGGGATGGAAAGGATGGAGACTAGAGGCATAATTGAGGACCTAGAGAGCCAAAGAAGCCACATAGAGTCCCAAGATGGCCCTACACTCACATCTAACACTACCCACCACCACAATAAAATGGTTGATGAAAATTGTGATGAGGTGATTGAGAAATTCTTACTTTTTCTTGATGATGTGGATGATTCTGATGTGCATAATTCTTGCATTTTTCATGATGAGCTGATTGATGTTGAGTTATTATTGTATGATGGGGTATGTTTACCTATCCATGCAATTGACATTTATGATGAGCATGATGGGGCTTTAAAGCTTATCCATGCTAAGGAGAGGTGTGAAGATGGTGGAGAATTTAATAGATTTGAATGCCATGATGAAGATAAGTGGTCACGTTGTCCATTAATCTTTAAGAACATTGAAGAAATTCAGCAGGGAGCAGTCCAGTAAAAGACAGGAATGTTTTCCTGAAAGTCAGGAATTTCAGCAAATGGTGCAACTGATATTTGATAACCCATTGGATGTTCAAATTGACCATCGACAAATGCAGGAGAGGCAAATTTCTGCACAACCTGAGGTTGGAGCAACTCAGTTTCAATGTTTACTGAATCATATTTTCATATCTGTGTTTATTTTTGGAGTTCAGTTCAAATCTGAATGGTGTGTGACTTTCATTGAAGCAAAATACATACTCAAATTGGATCAGATATGGAAGAAAATGAATCTGATTGAAATAGGATCAGTCGAGGATTCTCAACAAAGTCAGGGGAATTTACAGCTGCAAAGAGATCATTCTTTGTGTGATGAAGGTATAGAAGATGAAAGGAATCAGATTTTAGTGCAACATAATGTTGTTGTAATCATATTTCAGGGATCAGAGAGATTTTCCTTTGTTCGATAACAGTTCAAACAGATCAGAAAATGATAAAATCCAGTCAAGAAGGAGTGAAGATTAATGAAGATGTAAGGATTTGTAAACAGAAAGCAATCAACAGAAGTCAAATAAAAAAGGAAATGGAAGAAGTGGTGGAGAATATGATTTCAAATCAGGATCTAATTTCAAAACACTCATTTTCAACAGTTTATGAATCCAAGCCAAATGTCTGTGTCTGCAACAATTCTTGAACCATTTGCAAACATCGCAGCACTCATTTCAGGCATGTCTACATTCAATGTAAACATTCTGCCCACTTTGTTGCCTTTTGCAACCAACCTGCACTTGTCTTTAAAGTCTTCAACATAACAACCATCAGGGTTAAACCGAACCTGCAAACCGTGCTCAATCATCTAACCAACTGAAACCAGATTCTTTGTTATGTTCGGTACATGAAGTACATCTACAAGGTACTTCACTTTGCCATCCTGCATAGACAATGGCACATCTCCAACATGGGCAATTGGATGAGCAGTGTCATCCCTTGTTTCCACAAAACCTGGTCTTTCCGGATTTTTCATCTCCTTGAACCACTCTCCATGACTTGTCATGTGGTTCAAAGCGCCTGAATCCACATACCATACATTATATTTTTGTGCTGCATCAACATTTTTAGACATGGCATTCACGACATGCTGCATAACAAACAACCTTTCATTATCCTCATTATTTCTGCTTGAGGATGCATAGTTGTTTTGCTGCACTTTCCCATTTTGCATGTCAGCCTGCTTCTTATAACATTCTACCTGCACATGTCCAGGCTTACCACAATAATAGCATTCACGTGCATCATTATATTGCCTTTGCCAATTTCCACGGCCTCTTTGACTCCCCCTGCCTCTGAATTTTCCTCTTCCACCTGCGTGTTGTTGTTGTTGTTGTTGTTGATTCTGGACTGTTGTTGTTGTTGCTGCTGCTGCTGGCCATAATTCTGATTACCTATTTGGCCACCTCCTTGACCGCGTCCACGGCCTCCTCTACCTCGTCCTCTTCCTGAACTCGTGTAGAAGGCCTGTTGCTCTGAACTGTTTTTGCTTTGTGAAGACTGTTGGTCTTCACCCAAGCTCTTCTCTTCGATAATCAACATAGACACCAAATCTGTAAAGTTGGGAATGTTTTCCCGATCTGAATGGATGTCTTGAACGCCTTGTATTGTGGCCCAAGACCACGTAGACAGACTTCCACCTTGTCATCATCATCTACTACTGACACACCAATAGATGCAAGGGATTCCACAATACCCTTTATCTTCAGCGCATAGTCATTCACAGACATGCTCTTTTTCTCCACAGTATGAAGTTCATTCTTCAACTGTATCTTACGTGCCTTGGTATTTGTTTCATAGAGCTTTACCAAGGTGTCCCACGCCTCCTTGGGAGACTTGGCATCCTGAATGTGCCCAATCATGGTGTCCTGTATACTAATGGAGAGCCAATACACAACCTTCCTGGCTCCTTGGTTCCAGTCTTTAAACTCTTTCACATCTGCAGTAGTCGGATTTATATCCGGTATCTCCGGTGCCTCTTCATGCTCACCTTCTATGTAGTCCCAATAGCCTTTTCCCATCAGGAAATTCATCAACCTGAACCTCCAAGCATGGAAGTTATTCTTATCAAGCTTCTCAGCCACAATCTGAGTTATCCCATCATTTGACATCTTGCCAAACACACAATTTTACCAGAACCTGCACTCTGGTTTTTCTGCACAAACTGCTGTATTTTTTGCACAGCGGTACTGTAGTACTCTCAAATGTCACAACCAGTGACTTGAATGTGCATACATATACCCAATGGCAATTGTAGACCTCTTTGCAGCACCCACAATGTCTGCACAGTCAATTTGTCTTCCTGCAGTTCTTAAAACAGAGTTCTGCGCGCAGAGAATCGATGACTTACCCGCAGTGCTCGAAATCGCCCGCTTTCTGAAAAACGGAGGTCCAAACGCGCCCGAAATGCGTTTTCGTCACAAAAAATATTGTCCGATAGGACGGTCCGATAGGACAGTATAGTTGCCCTATAGCTTTACTCCCGCGAAGAAAGCTCCTCAATCAGAGATTGTTTGCCGGTGCCTCCCGTAGAGCTCCCGACAAGGGTGTAGTCACCAACACAAATAGGGAAGAGTAGTTGAAGCTCTTACCCTCGTACCACTTCCTGTGGTTCTCTTGCTTACAGCTCAGCCCTTAGCACGAGCCAGGCTCTGATACCATGAAAAGATGCAGGGGGGAAGAGAGCTTGAGTTCTTGCAAGCACACACACACTCACAAAACCCTAATAGAGAACACACAAGGTGAGAGGCTGAAATCTTCTTCTTCTCTTCTCAACACTCAACACACCATATACAAGAATAAGAGTCCACACAATATGAAAGGTACTCAACCAAATACATACACGGTTTCTCTATAGTGTGAACCCAACTAAATGAGCTGGCGCTATAACTATGCCAGTCTTTAGAATGGCTGTCACACACAGCCTGCCATCCCACTGGCTGCATATCACCCAAGATCTCACCAACCATGCCAGTGGTGTAAGTGTGGGGCCTATCCCCCAGGCGGGTCATCAGTGTCCACCGCCTCACTAGACGAGCTCGATATCTCAACAACAAGTACATGATCATTGTCCTATATGTGGAGGGACCTTATCATGACACGGAACCATGAAGATAAGATCAAGCGCAGACATGGGAGATGTTGAGTTTAGAGTTTGAAGTGACATACCTTGGACTTATGCAGTTTTATTGGGGATTGAGGTATAGCAAGAGTCATATTGAATCTTCCTTTCTCAGTAAAAAAAGTATGCTAGAGGCATTTAGCATGGTTGAGTGCAGTGGTGGTTACACCTGTGGAGCTTGGTGCAAAGCTATTGATGTGGAAGATGCTTCTCCACTTGTGGATATCAAAGAGTACAAGAAGTTGTGGGGAGTTTGATCTTCATGTGAAATAATACATGATCTGGCATCAATGTTATAGTTGGTGACCTAAGTAGTAGGTTCTTAAATCAGCCCAGAGAAGCACTATAAGGATATAAGTGTTAAATCACATTAAAGGTATCATTAGGTATGACATCACTTGCAATACCTTGACTAAATTTTGTGGCTTAGATTTGAGGAGATTGTGATAGTAGAAATATATATTCTGGTTATTTTTTATTAGGTCCTAGATTAGCAAAAAAGCAACTTGGAGTGGCACTTTCTTCTATAGAGAACAAGTCTAATACATTATGCTTTACTTCATGTGAAGTAGTCTAGTTCAAAAGAATTTTGGGAGACATGGGTGTTGCTCAAAATGGAGCAACAAGGTTGCTGTTGTGCAATAACCAGAGGTGTTCAAAAACCTGATGTTTCATGTTAGCACGAAGATATATTATCATTATGTGCATGAGATTATCATGGATGGATGGAGTTGTGGAACTGCTTGCTGGTAGATAAAGAATCGTGCATATATTTTCATAAAGACTCCTGGAAGAGATTTTTATTGGAGCACCATCTTCATCGACTCGATTGTTGGACTGAAGAGGTAGTTTATCTACAGAGATGTTGGATCTCAATGCTCCAACCTCATATCGTCACTAAAGGTGATGAATGTGCTCTATTTTATAAGACCCTCTATATGAGGAGTAGCCGCTATTGTGAGCACACTCGATTATTTTTTACAATTCCCAGTTTGGACATTGGTTGGATGGTGACCAAATGTGTGGTTAGGAGATAAATCATGTAGACTTGGAACTCTATCATCAACAAGGTACATGCTATGTGATTGCACTTGTGTGGCAACAAACTACTAAAACATTATTCTTGGGTTACAGGGCCCATTTGAGGATTCAAATGGTCTAAGATGGCTATGGGAGCTGTGCAGTCTCTATAAGAGGATGTTGTACTCTAGTATGGTCCCAATCAAATGATATGGTTGGTTGATCATTTTTAACCAACAAGTCATGGGAGTTGACATGGCCGACTATATCCACACCAACCCTGGGCATTATATATATACTACTTTGGCAACCTTTATTCATCATCGAGTTCATTGTGTTTCAAGCACCCTTGTAAGCAAGATGTTATAAGTTGTCCATCCATGTGCTTATTGGGGACATTATATTTTTAGTTCTTGATAGGGATGCCCATGTGAACTGTGTTAATCATCACATATATTATTTTGATACTAACTAAATGATTAGTGGTGGATGGATTTCCATGTAGGGTGGACTTCCATGTGACATTTTAGTTATTTGGTATTATATTTTTTAATTATGGTGCACCTATTCCTCATGATCTTGTTAAGATTGATTGATGTGACTTCAATTGATTGCTTAATTGATGTGGATTAAGTTTTTGAGTTTTAGGCTATGAGTTATGCATGTTGCGTGTGTTGTGCATACCTCAAAGTCATTCTGGTGTGAGCGGACTCTTGTACATGGACACTTTTTACCTTCTTGCTGGGAAGGGTTTTTTCCTTGTGTGACCATCCTCTTGGGTGGTGGTACTTGCCCTAGAGCATTGTACCATTACTTCTCACATTTTCTTATCCAAAAGTACTGTTTGAGCTCCCTTGATCTCACGTGTCTTAATGTGTGTGTGTGTGTGTGTGCGCGCGCGCGTGCGCATGTGAGCTTGATCCCCCTCAACCCAACAATGGTATCAGAGCAGGTGATGAAGGTCTCCATTGGAGCTTGGAGTTTTCCTTTGCATGTGGTCTTCTTTAGTTTTTTACTGTCATTTTTATTGCTTTCTAGCCAATCCACCACTTCACGAGAGATCAACACGTGTCAGATCATATAAGTGGGTGAAATTGTCGCGCTGTGCCCGATTCACCAATCACCTACACTTGCAATGATCTGGTCTACCAATCAATCTCGTTGGGTCTCCAAGAATTGCCAGAATCGACAATCTCTTGGATTCTACAATCACTAGGATTCACCAACGATTACAGAAATGCAACCATGTTAGCCACAAAATTCTAATCGTAGCTAATTGTAAAATTTTGATCGTTGTTTGCCAGTGATGATTGCAGAAAGTCCGAGCTAGTGCTCGAAAAAAAACCCGATTTAGTGTAATGTCACCTTCAAAGTTTTAAAAATACCTGCAAATTTATAGGTTGAAGGTGCCAATACTTGCAAAATTTGAGGGAATACAATACAAATACTTTCAAAAATTAAAAAAAAACTCTTTATTATAATTTCTTAATTTTATATATGAAGGTTTTCCATTTTTTGAGAAAATAGTTTTTTTCGAGTACTAATCCGAGCACCTGTGAAATGCAACGCAGCACCTCATTTCCCAATGATGGATCTATGGGAGCTATATGCTAATTGCAGGAAAGTCCATAGTGATGTATGTGGTCCTATGCAGATGCCATCTATCAAAGGCTATGTATATTTTGTTACCTTCATTTTAATGATATTACATGCCACACTTGGTTGTATCTTTTGAAGAACAAATCAGAGGTCTTTTATAATTTTTTCTTGGCCATGGTTGGCTGAAAATTTTAGCTATCATAAGCTTTTGATGCTTTACATATATCGAGGGGGAGAGTACATGTCTCATGAGTTTAATGCATTCTTGAAAGAGAGGGCTATTATACACTAATATAATGTGCTATACACACCTTAGCAAAACAGTGTGGCCAAATACAATAACATGTCTCTTTATGGAGATGGCACATAGTACGGTTAAAGGCAAGAGCCTACAGTCATTAGGACACAAGAACCAAGAGCAAGCAAGTTGGCAATATGACGATGGAAGAACTCAATAATGCCATCTTGGAGAAATTAAAAGTCAGGGATGGGAGAGAAGCATCAGGGAATGCTCATCTCTACCCCTGGAGAGAATTGACTTGATGCTCAATTTGCAGACAAAATCACATGAGCACCGAATGCCCTCACTTAAGACCAAGATAATTACTCTATTTTGCTCATTGTAGGAGATTAGGGAGCCATGACGCTGCCATGTGTAGGTATCCAAGAGTCCAGTCCTTAGCACAACTTCCAGTACCCAGAGTGCTGCTAGCCTTACCAGCACCACCAGTGCAAACCAATGTGATTGTAGGGAAGCCAAATACGTCTTACCTACCAAGAGGGATGTTCTAAATGCAGGACATGTTGCCTTTTCCCACCACCTATTTTACCACCACAGGCCAAAATCAACCAGGTGTGTTGATTAAGGAGCCCTTTGATGAGGGAGAAATCATGCGTGAGGTAGAAGTCAATAACGACTACTATGAGGAGCCCACATAGATCACACCGGAGTATTATGTCTTACAGAATAGCACGCGAGTACCGGTGTTTCAAACCACGGTACAATGGAAAGGAAAAGACATATACTCAACTATGAGAAGGGGTCCCATACAATGTTTTCATTGTAATGGACCTCATCCAGTAGCAGAGTGTCCTTTAAAGAATGTGGTTAATGCTAGCCAAACCCAGTCAGTTTGCAGCACAGACTAACGTCATACCTACTAATGTCATACCTACACTTTCATGTGTGAAGTATGGTGTTGATCATTTAATCAAAGACTGCCCATATCGCACCAGTGGTTCCGTTCTACTTCTAAAAATGCCACTATCAGGACTATAAGTGTACAACTTAGAAATATCATGTCATTAAAACGAAACAAGTGGACAAAGGGAAAAAAACCCAAGAGGTGTTACAACCTCTAAGACCGGGAGAAGGAGAAGAGTGAAAAAAAGTGGGCAAGGGAGATACCATGGTGGTCATAATTTAGGATGGATCCAAAAAAAATACCATCGACACCAGATCTACTCAATCAAAGGAAGAAGGTGACCAAGTGTCAAAACAAGATGTGCATGCCCAGAAACTATAAGGAAGAGACCAAAAACCCCTAAGGGGATTGGAGAATATCCAAATGCTGAAGAAGAAATAAGGAAGCTTGAAGAAGCTAAGGCCCTGGTTGAGGAGTGTCAACGCAATCACGAAGCCACAAATTGAGGGCTAACAGGCTAGGGATACAGTGTATCCAAGAACTGAACTGTTAAAGGAAAGGAGATTGGATGTGCCTACTCCAATTCCAGAAGAGTCCGAAAGGAAGGGACTCAAAGTGACCTTATGGTGGCAAGAATTTTTGAGGAATCAGTTCAAGATTTGTCAATCCATTCATTCCCTAGGATTGAATATGCGACAAACACGTGCAAGGAGCCCTCACTTGCCAGCAGGTAGCAGGAAGATTGAACCCTATGTCCACTACAGAGGAGAAAAAATCACCTCTGGTAGAGAAAAACCTAGTGCATGAGGAAGAAGGAACACCCAGATTTGTTAAAATACCTATCAACTAATTGGGCCGATATTATGAGACTGATGATACAAATGCCACAATTCCAATCCACCGTAACGGGTACCAAGCACTGGCTATCCTGGATGGTGGTGTGGGTGTGAGCATTATTACCAAACGATGTTGAGAAAACTGGGGAAAACTAGAATTGGAAAGAGCAGATCTAATCATCAAGATGGCAGATGGAACATCCTCAAGACCAATGGGGCTGTTGAAAAATGTTAGGCTTAAGGTCTTTTTGTTCTGCCACCATCATACATTTGTTGTAATGGACTTTATGCGCCAGCCGAATTCATATGACATTATTTGAAGGAACAATGGAGCAAGCTAACTCTAGGTGTAGAAAGGAAAGATGGCAAACAGACTGAAATGGAAATGAAAGGAAATGAAAGCAATGTAAAAGTACTCACGTGTAGACCAAGAGAGGTTGACTTGATTGATGTGACACACAAGAAAGTACATCACTCTTATAGAGTGAACACACACACTCAGGTACCATATGCTTATGGGATAACTCCCAAAGTGACACGTGGCACTCTCTCACACAAAGACTCACAAATACACACTCTTTGACTATGATTTCCTCAACATCCCCCCTCAAAAAAGCAAAGAGTGTGAGACCCAACACGCAAGGAGTAGACCGATCCCCCCTCTACCGCAATACTGCAAAGAGCAAGTCCTATCCAACACCTCTTGTGTGATAGTGACTTCTGAGTCAGCTTGCAACCGGCAGAGTGAGAAACATCACTCGTCACCCCCCTTACTTTGAACTGGGTGTCAATACATCATATCAAATTAGAACCAATACACATTTTTGGGGGACAAAACCCAGGGCAGAGGACCCTTATTGACCATCACACATCACACTGTTTATTTCAACCATTTTATGCATAATGCAAGGGCAAAGCACCCATACACACATAGAAGAAATTAGAAATAATAATCTTTGTCATCCTCATCGAGGGTGACATGGGCAATAAGTGCATGAATGTCGTCGATGGCGGGAATCTCGTCTAGTGGATCAATAGCAGCAGAGCGACAAGATTAGCATGGTGTTGTTCTTGTTCTTTCTCCTTCTTCTTGAAGAGCAATTGGCTTCAATATGACCTTTTCGCTTACAGTATCTGCATATGATGTTCTTGTTGGCTTTGCATCTGTTGGGCAGAGATAAGAGCCTCTTCAATGCTTGAGGTCAAGGATGTAGAAGTGGTTTCCTTGTTCTGGCGGACTTTCTCAATGAGAAGAGCAACCAAATCATCATATGTAGTAGCGGCCAGGCATAATACTTCAATGGTCTTCTCAAAGCAACAAATACCTTGCATGCTTTTGATTAGTACTGCCATCTTGTCCTCATCATCTAGAGAACACTTCAAACTTGATAATTGTTGAACAAGAGAATTAAATTTGGAGAGATGATCACTTAGCTCTTCATTGTCTTGCATTTTCAGCTCATAAAATTTCAATTTCAGAAAAACTTTGGAATTAGTGACCTTGTTACCAAAGATGCTCTCCAATTGATGCCAGATCTCCTTAGCCATGGATGTAAAGTCGACGTGATGAATGAGAGACTCTGCCAAGCAAAGACCAATGAGGGCAATGGCTTTTGCATTTTGCTGCTTCCAAATTTTTCTTTGTGGTTGATCAAGTGCATCAATTGTGTCGTTCTCAACAACATCCCAGACTCCTTCATGCATAAGTAGCAACTGCATCTTGGTTTGCCATGTGGGAAAGACTTCCCCCCTTGAACTTATCCATGAACATTGTACTAGAAGATAGCAAAGTCATGACTCAAATTTGAACTAAAAACTTACTATTTTTACAATGGAAGTCAGCAACAGTAGTTGGCTGAACAGTCCCGCCACAAAAATGGCCCTCTATCCCACAAATAGCAGCTCCAAATGATCCCAAAAACAACTAAAATTAAAATGGGTTTTTCTTTCACAAAACTACACCTCCCTTTGTTGCAAATTGGGGTCCGATTTTCTTCACATCTTTGAGATTTGGTTGCAACCAGGGCTTGGACACTTCTTCTCTCCTATTGAAAAATCTGGCCCTTATGTGTAGGCGATGAGGCACCAATTCAGCTCCCCAACGAGCACCATTTTTGCAATTGTTGCGTATTAAAAAAACTAAAAGAATTAGTTAAAGAATTCTTAAAAGGCATAATTAAAGACTTAATAAAAAGGCTCACAAAAGACTTTAAAGCCTTATAACTAAGGCTATGAAAGCCTTATACTCAAGGCTATGAAAACCTTACAACAAAAAAGGGTCAAAGGGATTCTTTATTCCCTCTCAAAACCTTTTTTTTTTTTTTGCCTTGGCTCCTTCACTCCTTAAATAAGTTTCAAGAACAAGTATTTCTCAATTTTTGTGCTAGATTTTTGAGGTTCCATTCCCTCTCATAAAGTTTTGGATTATCATAGGTTTTCTGATCAAAAATAAATTTTACTATTTTTTGGAGATTTTATTACTATTATGTAGTTAAAAAATAATGTGCACAATTTTTTCTTTTCTTGCTTCATGTAACATATTTTTTCTTAATTTTTGGAAAAAAAGTGTATGGATTTAGCTCGGGATATATGTTTTCTTGTATGTATCAAGCTAATTTAACAGGCATTTTTGGCCAAGTGTCCTTTTCCAATGAGATGTTATTCTAGACAAGATACATAAATCTTTATATTCATCCTAATTTAATTTTCTTATTATGTCAAATTTTAGATATGTTAAATTTTCATAACTTCCCACTATCCAAAACTCGATTCTCTTCATATGTTCTTGTATAAAGAATGAGAGTATTGGGAGGATTTAGAGAAGAAAATTTTACAACATTTGTATAGGGGAAACAAAAATAGAAGTATAAAAATGTCAAGAAAAGAAAAATCCAACTAACAATAGCGAATGCAAGAAGTGTGTCATTGAGTGTTATAGATGTCATAAACATGGAGGGATTGTCTAACAAAGAAGAAGAACAAGATCGACCTAATGCATAACTAACGGCAAAATCATCTCAAGCAAGAGGGTAACCCTGACAACACACTATCTAATGGTGAAGGCAAATACAAATTCCTATTTATAATTTTTTCAAATAGTTTCACATTATTTATCATATTTGTTATATTTTTTATTTTTAAATAGTTTTACAAGATTTATCTAGTAATACTAGGCAGATAATAATTATTGTTAGAACCTTAATCAACTAGACTTTAGGAAGATTTTAACATCCTTAGATATTGGTAGCCACCAAAGACTCAAAGTTGGAGCACATAAGAGAAGTAATTACAGATCTCAAGTTTAAGTTAAAGAGACTAAGAAAGTTCATATTCATTGCATCAATAACAAGCTTCGAGTGCAAGTTTTTCAAGAAAAAAAAAGTTGAATTACTAAGAGATAGTATACTAAGAATAAGATTCAGATAAAATTACTCAAGTGTGCGAGAACTATAGAAGCTTTAGGCAAAGTTTAAGTGAAATCTCTATTTCATTGGTCAAGGCAAAAAAATTTGGCATTATTCAAATTGCTAGTGGCCAATGAAAGAAGATAAAAATGTTAGTTTATATACGAAGTGTAATGACCAAGTGATAGGGAAATTTTTATGTAAGTTAATTCTCAAGTATATATTATGATACAAGCGTAGGAACTAGAATTCACCAAGTAAAATATTTCCTCAAGTTCAAGATTCATTCAAGTCCTACAATTCATTTAAAAAAAAAGATCTCACTTAAACGCTCAAGGTTTAAGATCTATTTCAAGTCAAAAGTTTAATTTCAAGAGCAAAAAAATTTTGTGACAAAAGAGGTGGAGCATATAAAGTCACTTAAGAACATTGATTTACTCATGATTTTTTGTACTATTTTAGACTAATAATACAGAACCTCTAAGACGAAGAAAAGACATCATTTAAGCTATTATTAATTTGAGAAAATGTTCAATATTATTAATTTAAAAAAAGACTAGATATTATCATCCAAATTAATTTACCAAGTTAGTATCTACATTATAAACATTAAAGTTTGACAGTTTTTCAAGTACTACAATTTAGTATGATCAAACATCAAACAAGATCCAATAGATACATAACAATTTTTCAAGACTAGTTATATCAAATTTTGAGAAAAAGATCTGACAGTTTTTCAAGTACTACAATTTAGTGCGAAGTCTTCACCGGCAAACTATCCTTTTTCATCTCCCTTCCTACAGGCGGCTACTTCCAGGCGACAGTAAGAAGATCCAACAATTTGTCAAGGCTACTTTATCAATTTTTGAGAAAAATATATACATTATAATTAATTTTTGTGAGTATTGATTATTTTTTAAGTTTACTTTCAAAATCAAGAATGTAGGCTTGTATCTTTGCAAGTATAGAAAAAGATTCAAGAATTCAAGAATTATAAATACTCAAAGAGAAATTATAACTTTTGAATTCAAGTGTTGAACATTCATCACAAGACATCTAAAGGAATTTAATTTGAGACAGAAACTATCCCAACCTTTATAAGAAGATTTATAATCATTGACAAGGTCAATAAAAACTACAAGATCAACAAGAATTATAAGTGTTCAAGAAGATATTTATTGACATTTAATTTGACATGACTCATTGATTCTACAATATCTTGATTATTTCTAGCATTGATTTTGATTAAAGAATTTTCAAGAAAATAAGTTAAAATTTATATTTGTTCATTATCCTAAAGATAAAGAAAATCTATGTCGGGATGTAAGTTTCAAGGAGAACTAGCCCTTTTATCTCAAACTTCTATTCTTAACAAGTCTTTACTTGGAGTTAGTCTGGTGGTATAAAACACTTACATTGATTTTTAATGTGAATACACTAGAAAACTTTATATCTCTTATCTTGTACCAACAAGCGTTTGTATGTGGAATGTGCCTTCCTGGTATGGGACACTTAGACATATTTCATGTATGATTATTTAATTGGGTTTTAATTACCATTTTTGAAATACAAGATCGCATCTTCCACATTTATCATGGATTCCTCCTCTCATACAAATACACAATTAAGGATAGTTGTAACCCAAGCAACTGTCCTCAGTTGCTTGGGTTACAAATACAAGATCACATCTTGTATTTTGATTGGGTTTTGATTATCTTTTGTTGAAATACAAGATCGCATCTTCCACATTTATCATGAAGTCATCAGCTCATATTGAGGATAGTTATAACCCAAGCAACTGAGGATAGTTACAATATAAGCAAGAGGGGATGTTACGAGTTGTCCATCCATGTATTTATTGGGAAAATTATAACCCAAGCAACTGAGGATAGTTACAATATAAGCAAGAGGGGATGTTACGAGTTGTCCATCCATGTATTTATTGGGAAAATTATATTTCTAGTTCTTGATGGGGATACCCGTGTGTGAACTGTGCTAATTGGCACATATTTGTTTTTGATACCGGCGGCTAAATGATCATTGTTGGATGAATTTCCATGCATGGGTGGACTCCCATGTGTTTATGCTAACATTTTGATTATTTGGTATTGTATTTTTTAAATTGTGTTGTGCACATTCCTCATGTTGTCTTTGGGATTGATTGATGTGGATTTCTTAGCTAGCACGAATTACGTTTATGAGCTTTAGGTTATGAGCTCTATGAGGGTACCAACAGAGGTGTTACATAATGTGAGGGTACCGCTTGAGGTGTCACATGGATAATGGATTGAGCAATGGTGTGAAGACTTGGATTTGAATATTTAATATAATATTTTATGACCATGTGACAACATTTGAGTATTTAATTTACATGCTATTTGTATAGCCCAACATTAGTGTAATGTGTGTGTGTGTGTGTGTGTGTGTGTGTGTGTGTGTGTGCATAAATTGATTTATTATGGCTAGGCACACATGTACATATGTGTGCCTAGACATAATAATTATGTACACATGTACGTAATGTTTGGGTAAAAGCCTTATTTGTTGATGCTATTTATGGCGCTAGGGCTAATTTTATAAATATGATTAAAATACCATATATGGGAGGTGGACATCTGGGGGCAGATAAAACCCAATGAGTTTGTCTTTATCTCATTGAATATTTTCTGTCTCACAGCTATGAATATGTGAATTATTTTATATGCTTTATGAGTTTGATGGTTTTATATTATACTTGAAGTAAAGGTCCTATTACATTATACTTGAAGTAAACATCCTATTACACAAGACATCCATCTTACGTCTATCTATCTACATTATACTTGAAGTAAACGTCCTATTACACAAGACATCCATCTTAAGTCTTAGATCTAGATTATTGCCATCAAAGCTTCTTACCTAGAGAACATGGGTGGGCGGACAACCTTGTAATCAAAGTTTACAAATAGATACTATTTACTCTCTACTTTTTTCTACAACTCAGTGCTTTATCTTGTGAAGATTTTGCTTCCATTATTATGTTTTCTTACAAGTACTACTTCCATTAGGGTGAAATCATGAAAGGGTGTCCAAAAAAGTACTCTTTTTGGCAAAAGAAAAATGTAGTACAAAGTACGTATTAAGTACTAATTCGTATAAATTTTCATGTTAAAAATAGGTTAGTTAAGGCAAACTGAACTTTTGGTGGCCTAAAGAAAATTTGAGTTAAGAATTCAACTCCATCTGCACATCAAGGAAAAGATCACAAATTTTGTTAGCAAAATTGATTTTTTGTTTCTCTCACAGATTCCCTTAGCTCAAAGGATTGTATGACATGGATTGTTCTCTCTCTCTCTCTCTCTCTCTCTCTCTCTCTCTCTCTCTCTCTCTCTCTCTCTCTCTCTCTCTCTCTCTCTCTCTCTCTCTCTCACACACACACACACACACACACACACACACAAAGGTCTATGCTTTGGTCTCCGTCTCTCCCTCTTTTTGTCTTGACAACATTAGTATCCAATAGCAAGCTACTACTTGCTCTCTCTCCCTCCCTCTCACCATTCCAATACACTCTATCGATTGTGTAGATCCGTTTCTCATAAAATAAGGTACAAAATTTCATAGTTTAATCTACCTATTTATGTGAATATATAAAATCTAAATCCATCAAGTAAATCTTATAGATTAATATGTAGTTTAAGTGAATATATGTACTCTAAATCGATTTTAGTATGGATGCTATCTATACGTCTAAAACTATTTTCTGAACTGTTGTATCCTTTACAAGTAAATTTCATATAATGCCAAGCAAGACATGAACTCGTAGTGAAATTTGGGTTTTTTTTTTGGTAGGATGGAGCCCTTTTCTTCAATTGGATGGAATCTTAGGACATTACTAATCAAGTCAACAGTTCAATCCCACAATGCGATAGTGCTGAGGCAGGTGACGAGGAATCTTACTCTATACAACCATCATGCTCTCAAAGAAATAGGTAGAACTTAGAATTGCTTGTGGCTACTCTCTCTCTCTCTCTCTCTCTCTCTCTCTCTCTCTCTCTCTCACACACACACACACACACACACACACGCAGGTCTGTGCTTTGGCTATGCTCTCCCTCTCTCCCTTTTTTTTTTGTCTTGTCATCAATAACCAATAGCAAGATGCTCCCTGCTCTCTGTCCCTCCCTCTCACCTTTCAATACACTGTTGATTGTGTACATCCTTTCCCCACAAATAAGGTATATCATGTTTTCTAGATACATTCAAATTTCATAGTTTAATCTGCCTATTTACATGAATATATGAAATATAAATCCTTCAAGTAAATCATACAGATTAATATATAGTTTAAGTGAATATATGTACTCTAAATCCATTATAGTATGCATGCTACCTATATGTCTAGAACTATTTTTTGAACTATTATATCTTTTACAAGTATAATGCTAAGCAAGACATGGATTCATAATGAAATTTGGGTTTTTTTTGCAGGATAGAGCCCTCTCCTTCAATTGAAATAGAATCTCAGGACATTGTTGAGATTCAAGCTCAATGTCAGTGTGAGCTAGCTATGCTATGTGCTGGCATGTTAGGTAGGAACATGTGTGAGACATAAATGACCGCGTGTCCAGCTGGTCATAGTGTGTGGACATTAGCTAGGGTTAGATGTGTGTGGACACAACTCATAGTGTTGTGTGTATTATGGATTATGGCATTATGCATTGTGTGAGAGTGGAGATGGCTTCCCTCTATGGTTAGGGTTTGCAATATACATTAGGGTTTGCTCCTGTGTGTGGATCTCCTCCCCCTCTACCGTTCTTTCAACATGGTATCAGAGCCTTGTGCTGTTTATTAGGGTTTATGAGTGAGTGAAGAGAAGAGGGAGAAGAAGCTGTGAAGAGAAGCTGTGAAGCCTGCCATTGGAGCTATGAAGCTTGGAGCACACCAAATACTATCAGATCTGAGAGCTTGGCCTACCGGGTAAGGTCTTCTAAACATCCTTGAGCGGATTGCAAGTGATACAGGCAAAAACAAAGCAATTTAGAGCAACTCAAAGCAAAGCAAATTTCTGGTTTTTGGAAGCTTTCCATTAAAGCTTGAAAGCATTGATGTATGGTGGAAATACATGCAAATCTGGCAAAAGACACATGTATCTGACAATGAGAGATGTATTGGCAACTCCTATGCAAGCCCTACTGTGATTTTGGAGTAATTTGAATGCATTTAAATGTGTGAAAAATTCTGGTTTTTGAGCTCTCACAAAACAGAGAAAAGGAGGTGAAGATTTGATGTATTTCGAGCATATTTTTGGCAAAAATCCAAGCATTGACAGTTGCACACATACCTAGGTGTCTTGGGCACTCAATACTATCATCAATTGTCAACACAAACTCTCCCAAAACCCTCTACAGCAGGCGGCGCTGGCTGGACAGCAGAAACAGAGAAGTTTTTGATATTTTTACTGAGTGGAGGACCAAATTTCACTTGGTTGCTTGATGATTTCCACAATTGACTTAGCAATTGGTTGCTATACACTTTGGAGAAGAGGGCTATGTGATTGGATTGATCAATTATGCTTAATTGAGCTGGGAATGAGCTGATTAAATAGGCTGTCCACTGGTTGCAGAGAAACATGGCATTTTTAATTGAGCAATTAATCTTTGGTCTTATACAATTGGACAAATTCCTCTTACATGGAGTTGATGGACACTATTGCTAAGCTAATGAATGCCTGGTTGCTCAATTTGGACAAATATTGAAGAAATTAGAGCCATTTTACTACTGGTTTTTCTGGTTTTTCTGGTTTTTCCCAAAACAGAGAAAGGGGTTTTCAAAAATTGATATGTACACATGTCAGATGGTGTTGATACTCTACATTGAGGTTGTTTAGGTGTCAATGCAAGTTGCCCATACTTGATTGCACCACTACATTGTGATTTGGAGCCGTGGAAGCGCATCAAAACAGGGTATCTCGGACTGCGTGAGTCAGTTCATCTTGGATGCATACAGGTTGATTTTCTACATCAAATTTGAAGATTGGTGGTTACTTTGGAGTACCTAGAACACTCATTGGAGTGTGGTTGAGCTGAGAAAGGCTTGGTTACAGATTTGGAAGTGTACGCAAGGTGTTTTTGCATTGAGTAAACATGTCGGATAATCCAGTACAGATTGTTGGTGAAAAGCTGGATAGGAAGAACTTCCAGGCATGGAAGTACAGGATAAAAAGTTTCTTGAAGGGAAAAGGTTTTTGGAATCTCATTACAGGTGCTGAGCCAGAGCCTGAGCTACCTCAACAACCTACACAGCAGCAGCTTATTGCTCATAAGCAATGGCTAGAGAGAGCATTCAAAGTGCTACATTATCTGTCTATATGTATTTCTGATGCTATGCTCATACACATACAGGATGCTGAGAATCCCAAAGATGCATAGGATACTTTGGTCAAGATGTTTGATACAGATACGAGTGCTCGCGAGTCTTAGTTGCGACAGCAGGAATAAAAGGAGCATACATGATTAGGTGCAAGAAATCAAGAAGTTTGCAGATGCATTGGCCACAATAAATGCCCCCATGCCTGATGATGATTTGGTGGATATTACCTTGCATGGTCTTGGCAAGGAATACAAATCTTTTGATACATCTATCTCCGTGAGGAGTACAGGTTTACCAGACTTTGATGAGTTAGTTTCACTCTTGCTGGTTGAGGAAATCAAACTCAGTGATTCATTTCTGGATGCATCTACTAGCCATGATGATAATGGCAGAAATCAGGCTTTCTATTCGCAGAGAGGTTTTAGAGGCAGGGGGAGATTCACATCACATGGACGTGGTGGTAATGGTCGTGGATGGCAGGACAGGTCTCCACAATAGAATTTTCAGCCTTCATATGGTGCTCGAGGTGGTCGTGGATATGCACCTCAGAGAGGTAGAGGTAACCCCCGTGGTAGAGGACCTTGGGGCAAGGCCAACAAAATTCTATGCAAGATGTTGAATGCCATTATTGTGGGAAATATGGTCATATGGCGAGAGATTGTTTCCGCAAACAGAATGATTTGAGAGGGGGTAGAGCACAACGTGGTGGTCATTATGGTGGAAATTATGCATAACATGGTGGAAACTATGCATCAAGCAGTAATGATGGCATAGCAAATCATTTGTTCGCCATGAAACATGTTGTTGGATCAATGATGACAAATGCTGAGAATGATGACACTTGGTATATGGATTCTGGAGCATCAAACCATATGACATGTCATGGTGAATGGTTTGAGCATATGAAGCCTATGGATGTAAAAGGCTATGTGGAGACACGAGATGATACTCAGCATGCCATTACACATGTTGGTAGTGTACCATTGGTTATGCACAATGGTCAAACAAAATCTATGTCCGATGTATTGTATGTGCCTTCTATCACAAAGAGCTTGGTCAAATGGTGGAACAGGGATTACAGGTTCGTTTCAACGAGCATGGTTGCTTCGTTGAGGACTTCAAACATGGATGTAGAGTCATTGCTAAAGGCAAGAAAGAAGGCAGATTGTTTAAGCTGGATGCTGGAATTCCTAAGCTAAAATCAGCCATGTTTTCTAAAAACAGGAATGTGGTACAGGACATTGATATGTGGCATAAGAGGATTGGACATGTCAATATACAAAGATTAAAGAACATGCAAACAAGAGGCATTGTCAGTGGATTGCCTAGATTCAAATATGATGGGAATATGCATGTTTGTGAAGCCTGTCAGTTTGGAAAGCAGGCAAGGTTGAGGTTTCCTAGAGAAGGAAATATGAGTAGCAGGCCACTTGAGATAGTACACAGTGATGTATGGGGTCCTGCACAAAATCCATCTATCAAAGGCAGTTTATACTATGTGACATTCATAGATGATTTCAGCAGGATGACATGGATATACTTTCTGAGAGAGAAGAGTGAAGTGTTGGAAAAGTTCATGGATTTCAAAGCTTTTGCAGAAAAGCAATATGGCTGTTGGATTAAATGTTTGAAGACAGATGGAGGTGGTGAATACACCTCAAAGGCTTTTGAGCATTTCTTGAGGAAGCATGGAATAAGAAGACAATTGACTTGCAGGTATACACCTCAGCAGAATGGTGTGGCTGAGAGAAAGAATAGAGTCATATGTGAAGTGCCTAGGGCCATGCTCAATGAAAAGAGCATGCCAGATTACTATTGGGCAGAAGCATGTGCTACTGCAGTGTATATACTGAACAAAACACCTACAGCAGCCATTCATGGAAGCACGCCAGAGATGCGGCTTACAGGTTACAGGCCAGACATTGGACACCTTAAAGTTTTTGGATGCATAGCTTATGTACATGTGCCTGATGAAAGAAGAAGGAAGTTGGATCCTAAGGCAGAGAAATGTGTATTTGTTGGATATGCACAGGATCGAAAGGCATACAAATGTTATAATCCACAAACTAGACAAGTGGTCATCTCACGAGATGTGGTGTTTGATGTGCTAGTTGGTACAAAGCAAAAGATGAGGGAGTCATTGAGTCACTTGAGGCTGATGTGCATGTGAACTTGCCACCACAAGCAAGTTCTAGTTCTACTACTATGTCTGGGCCAGCCAGCAGCAGAGGCTGAGAGTAGTACTGTACGTCCATGGTCAGGACGTTTGAGGCATGAGAGTGTGAGCACTGGGAGTAATGCTATGGATAAAGGAAAGAAGAAGGTCGAAGGAATTGGAATTACAGGTTATGAGTCATCGAGTTCAGAGAGTTTGGATGAGGAACTTGGCATACCTGTTTTACGCACACCTGGTGCTAGACAGGACAGATATGTGCCACCACATGCTAGAGTTACAGGTGTTCAGAGTGACCCGCATGCATTGTGGAGATCCCAGAGAGTCAGATATCCAGTTGACGGATTAACATATCGAGATTTTGCTATGCACTATGCATATATGACATCTATGGTGAAGCATGTGGAACCTACATGCTATACAGAGATGCTATACAGAGGCTATTGGAGAGCATGTATAGGAGAAAGCAATGGATGTTGAGATGGACGCATTGGTTCATAATGACACATGGGATTTGGTTGCATTACCAAAGGACAAGAATGTTATTGGCTGTAAATGGGTTTACAAAGTGAAGTGCAAATCTGATGGTTCTATTGAGAGACATAAAGCAAGATTGGTAGCAAAGGGTTATGCACAGACCCAAGGTTTGGACTATGATGAAGCCTTTAGTCCAGTGGCTAAGATGGGCACAGTGAGAGCAGTCATTGCTATGGCTGCAGCTAATGGTTGGGAAATGCATCAAATGGATGTCAAGAATGCATTTCTAAATGGAGATCTACAAGAGGAAGTGTATATGGCACAGCCAGAAGGGTATGTACACCCAAGATATCCCACTCATGTATGCAAATTGAAAAAGGCATTATATGGTTTGAAGCAAGCACCTCGTGCTTGGAGTGATAAGATGAGCAGATATCTTATCTCACTTGGTTTTCAGATTACTACAACAGATTCTTCACTCTATCTGAAGAAGACAGAGCATGGGATTGTTTTACTTGTCATCTATATGGATGACTTGATTATCAACAGGTGATCATGGTGCAGATGTGATGCATGTCAAGAAAGCTTTGAGTGGGCAATTTGACATGAAAGATCTTGGTGAGTTGAGATACTTCCTTGGAATTGAAGTGGTCAAAGATCATGTAGGTACATGGTTAGTACAGCGCCAATATGCATTGGATATGTTGGCAAAGTATGGCATGACAGGGTGTAAGCCTATGAGTACACCTTTGGAGCAAAATGTGAAGTTGCGGGGTAGTCTCATATACATGACTATCACACGCCCGGATTTGAGTTATGCTGTGGGGCTAGTAAGCCAGTTTATGTAGAGCCCCAGAAAACTACATTTGGATGCAGTGAGACGCATTATGAGATATGTGAAGACCACTGCACATTATGGTCTACTTTATGAGAGTGGTAAAAGCTTGGACATACATGGCTACACAGATGCTGATTGGGCAGGTAGCTCATATGACAGGAGATCTACTCGTGGTTATGCTTTTACACTTGGAAGTGCCGTGGTGAGTTGGAGTAGCAAGAAGCAACCTACAGTTGCTTTATCCAGTACACAGAGGCTGAATACAGAGGTGCAGCCATTGCTACTTGAAGGGCTATATGGTTAAAGAGTCTTTTGTTGACAGATTTATGTGAGCCTATTGATGGCAAAGTTGTTATTCATTGTGACAACATGAGCAGTATACAGTTGGCAAAGAATCCAGTATTTCATGCGAGGACCAAACAACATAGAGGTCCATTATCACTTTGTCAGAGAGAAGGTGCTGGATGGTACAGTTGATCTTCAGTATGTGAAGACCGATGAGCAGGTGGCAGATATCTTTACAAAGCCACTTAGTAGGGAGAAGTTTGAGTACTTCCGTACTATGTTGGGAGTACATGGGATGAGCTTGAGGGGGAGTGTTGAGAGTCTTGATATCCCAAGCTCATCTACATCTTCATCGGCAGTACATCATGAGCTTGAGAGGGGCTGTTGAGATTCAAGCTTGATGTCAGTGTGAGCCAGCTATGCTATGTGCTGGCATGTTAGGTAGGAACATGTGTGAGACATAAATGACCGCATGTCCAGCTGGTCATAGTGTGTGGACATTAGCTAGGGTTAGATGTGTGTGGACACAACTCATAGTGTTGTGTGTATTATGGATTATGGCATTATGCATTGTGTGAGAGTGGAGATGGCTTCCCTCTATGGTTAGGGTTTGTAATATACATTAGGGTTTGCTCCTATGTGTGTGTCTCCTCCCCCTCTACCGTTCTTTCAACAGACATTACTAATAAAGTCAATGCTGCAACCCCACAATGCAGAAACTTTGAGGCACATCAAGAGGAATCCTACTCTATACAACCATCATGATCTCAAAGGAATAGGTGGCATTTGGCATTGTTTGTGTGCGACATTTCAAGAAAGTGACTATAGCAACCTTGACTTAAGTACTAAGGCTAAAATTTTGGGAAGCATTTTGCACCATCCGGTAATGAAACAGGGTGTGGATGTGACTGAACTTCCGAATCATATGATATCGATAGTGATTGTGAAGAGGTCTCTAGGTCATATCAAAGGAGTGCACAATGTTGTAAGTTGGCTACAAAGAGAGAAGCATTACACTTGATTTCCAATAGCAGTAATAAAAGAGAAATTAGTGATGATGACAACAGTCATAAAAGCTCTTTGTATTCATCCCACAAATATGAAGAAACACCATGTTGACATAAAGGGAACAGATTTCAAATGGGTTTTTGGTGGTTGAAAGCACAAGAATGACTGCTTGAGTCTTGAGGTTGTTCAGTGTTGTAGATTTTTTGGAAAGATAACACTAGGGTGTCTCCAAATAAGAAAGACATTTGTAGGAAGTGGCTTGGCAATATTAAATCCATCCTATCCATTTCTTGGAGCTCACAGAGGTACCTATATCCTCTAACTATAGTATACCTACATCACAAGTTTCAATAGTACTCAACTTAATAGTACTAGTACTTAAACTTGCCCTTTTATTGTATCACATGTGACATATTTACACTTATACAATACTAAATAGTACCAATTAGTACGTAAAACTTACATGCCATATAACTTACATAGTATGAACTATACTAATTAGTACTTAAACTTTTTCTCCTTATGGTTTCAGATGTCACACCCCTTACATAATACTAAATAGTACTACATGACTAGTCCTAATTAGTACTACATGACTAGTCCTAATTAGTACTTTATTATACTATTAGTACTAAATAAGTCTATTAGTACTAGATTACACTATTAATACTAATAGTATAACTAATACTATAACTTGTCTTATTGTTTTTTCATATGCCACCCCACTAAAACAATATTAAATATTACTAATAAGTACCTTTAGTAAGTACTAAATTATGTTATTTATATATCGAGTTATTCTATTAGTACTAAGTTATACTATTAATGCTAAATTATGATATTATTGCAAATAGTATAAATTCTACTTTCACTTGTCCTATTATGTTGTTTTACGTACTGGTATTAAACAATACTCATCCGCCTCAACTGACTTCTCTTCCACAAGGAGCCCCAGCCACCCACTTAGTCTCAGTGTGGGAACTCCACCAACCTGTTCCTCCACTATACTTACCCCATGACCAAGAAGATGCCACTGTCCGAGTCCCCCACAACATTAGAGATCAATCCTTCTTGCAAGATTTCAAGGATCTCCAAGGCCTTCCTCTAGCATCTAACAAAATAGATTCATCTTCCTTCTAGCAACCGAAGCCTCATTCATGGACCTTCTCCATTCATGATATGCTAAGGGATTATAACGTGGCGATGAACCCTTTTGATCTTCCATGGCCACACCAACCCCTTTCTTATAGATTACCAAAGTCCCCGTCCTAATTGTAAAAATCAATGGTACTCTTCTATCAGGAAAATAGATGATGGTAGTTCCAAGGTAAGCCTCATGCTTGAATTCACAGTGTAAAATGTAATGCACATAGATGCATTACATCTTTTGATAACATGCACTTAGAAGATCCGTCACATGGGGGTAAGCTAGACACATACTCCCATGATTGGCTATTTTCCTCTGTGCAACTAGCTACTCATAGTAAATTTTTTGTATGCATCGACAACACAACAAATAACAAATCCTCAACTTTCTACTATAGATGTATTGATATAGTTCTAACATGGTTTAGTCATATTGACCAGACATTTTCAAGCTTATTTTCAACAATGATTTCAAGCTCATTTTCAACAATGATTTTAAGCTCATTTTCAACAAGTTCAAACCAACTTACTCCTTAAAACTTAATCGAGTTTGCAGCCTTTCTTGCAGATGTAATGCATAGAAGTGCATTACATCTATTGATAACATGTACTTAGAAGATACATCACATGAAGGGAAACAAATGGAGACCAAAAATACTTCCATGATTGGCTATTTTCCTCTATGTAACTAGCTATTCACAGTGAGTTTTTGTATGCATCGACCACACAATAGGCAACAAATCCTAGAGGATGCATTTTTTCATTTCTTGTAAGAATACACAATAGTGGTAGCAATATTAAGACAATACAAAGCATTGAATTGTAGAAAAAAGTGGAGAGTAAACAATATTACTACTTGTGCAAACCTGATTATAAACTGATGGCTCTGGGTAAGGAGATTTGATGGAGATCTAGATAGACTCTAGATGGAGTATGCCTTGCTTACAAGAGTTCTTGAACACGATGAACTCAATGATCAACTAATGCTACCAAACTAATGATCAACTAATGCTACCAAACTAGTCTATATTTAGTGCTTAGGGTTGGCATTGATATACATCGGCCAACCCACGACTTGGTCCAAAATGATCAACCAACCATATCAATCGACTAGATCATTCGGCCGGGACCATATTAAATATAACAAGATCTCACAGGGATGTTAACTCCCACGACCATCTAAGACTATCTAGACCCTCAAACAAACAACCCTCACAACTTGAGAATAATGTGTGCTGTCCAACACTTACTAATATGGTCACTTAGCCTACACAAGTATGCATCCTATTTGGTAGGTTTCCAAGATTACATAATCCATCTCCTAACCATCTGGCCACACTTAGCCACCATCGAGTGTCTAAACTGGGAATTGCCATGTGCCCGGGTGCTCACCACACAAGTACTTCTCATAAAAGGGGCCTTACAGAATAAAGCACATTTGTCACCACCCGTAGACAACATGAGGATGGGGCACTGAGAAGAATTTTACCCAGTCCCTACCTATCTCGAAGATGGGCGAGGCTACTTATAAGTATTAAAGGTTAGGTAGGGTTGAACTACCTGTTTGGTCTAACACCAAGTCAATAAAGATGGCGCTTTCGAAAATCTCTCCCCATAGCCTTTGTTTTTCTAGGAAATGAAGATGCCATCTGACTATTGCACCCGACCTCAACCCAAGGTCTGTCATATCAAACTATGAACTCAACATCTCCCTATATGTTCTAGACCTTCTCTTCATGGTCTTCCCCATTATAATGAGGTCGTCCACATATAGAACAATGATCATGTAGCTTCCTTGCTTAAAAAAATTATACAAATTTTCATATGATGAGCTTTTAGACAGGCCAATTACTTAGAAAGAAAGCATCTATCCACCACCACTGGTACCATGCTCGAGGGTCTTTCCCATTAGAATGAGGTCGTCCACATATAGCACAATGATCATGTAGCTTCCTTGCTTAGAGAAATTATACAAATTTTCATGTGACAGGCTTTTAGACGGACCAATACTTAGAAAGAAAGCATCTATCCACCACCACTGGTACCATGAGGGGCTTGTTTCAGCCTGTACAATGCCTTTCGGAGTCTACGCACTTTGTTTTCTGAACCAAGTATCTCAACTTGGGTGGCTATGCCACATAAACCTTGTCCTTGAGATGGCCATTCAAAAATCATTCATTTACAATGCTGACCACTTGAGCGGCCAAGGCTAGTACTGTGCAAATAGTGATAAAACTAGTTACGAGGGAAAATGTCTCTTGTTGAAAGTCAAAACCCTTTGACCTATGCAAAACCCTTTACCACTATGAGACCTGCCTTTTACTTCTCTAATATAATTTTAAACTTGTACTTGGCCTTCCAAACCCACTTGGTGCCAATAACCTTCCATTTTGCAGGATGATCCATAAGATCCCAAGTGTGGTTTCTCAAAATGGAATCATACTCTGACTCCTTCCTAGCTAGATGATTCCTATACTTTCATGATCTCAACCATCAAGGCCATATTGACAACGTGAGTGGAGGCCCTCTTCTACTCCTATGTTATCTTAGATCTACGAATAACTACTCACTCTTCTATGATTGTCGGTAGAGATTTCCCATCAAAGAGTTGCTTTAACAATCTAGGATATGGCCCTTTTTGTGGTGTTACATGTTTAGATTCTTAACGATCTGATGAATCCACCACCTCTTGTGAAATTGGCACTTTACTAGTGGTGGGCTACTTCTTCATTTTGAAGAATAGCATGGAGAGAGCCTTCTCCTCCATCTGATGAGGCTATTCCTCAAACACCACATTAGGGCAATTATCTTCTACGCCTCTAGGTCATATAGTCAATAACCCTTTGACTCCATACTATAATACAAGAAGATACACTTCCTACTCTTAGAATCCTACTTGGTTTTGGATGAGCAAAAGTCTGAAATTTTCAACTAATTGTTTCTTATCTGAATAAGCTTCTAAAGGTAGCATGCCCTTCACTACCTTTGTGTAACTATCGTTATAAGGATATGCACTATAGCACTAACGATCTCGGCCTAAAAAGAATTGTGTAGCTATCTCGGCCTAAAAAGAATTATGTAATTCTTTTCCTTTAAGCATACTCTGTGCCATCTCCATAACTATGTGATCCTTGTAGTCTATAATAGCATTTTGTTGTGGAGTATGAGAAATTGTCAAATCCCTCTTAATCCCGTGCTCTTTGCAGTAAAAATTAAACTCACTTGATGTGAATTCTCCTCCTTGATCTATTCAAAACTTCTTCGGCCTCTTTTTTGTCTCATTCTCTAAAGAAAATACACCCATATCTTTCTACTAAAGTCATTAGTAATAAGAAGTAGAAAGAACCAACCTATGTAGTGGTTACAATTTTACCACAAAGATCTAAATGTACAAGCTTTAGAGGAGTCTTTGCACGATTCTTGCTTTCTTGTGGAAATGCATACCGATGATGCTTACCCATCAAGCTTCACATCTCTAAAAATGCTGGTAAATATGTCACAATCCCAAGCCTAAATATCTCATGCCACATTGGCTCAGGCTATAAAAGTGGATAGCTCATACAAGTTGTTATGCCAGATTTCTCTCCCAGCAACGGCATTTGTGTTGGCATTTGTGATGGCTGCACTAGCCTTATTAAATGCCTTTAAGTATCAGTGTGTTAGCCGCAAGATATCATATTCCTCTTGATGTCTGGCACATAAAGAACACCAAAAAACTTCTTAGTACCTTTGCTACAAACAAAAGAAATGGTACTTGAACCCATGGCTAGCACCATTCTCGATGGACTCCTCCACAGGCTTAAGGGAGGTATATTGTCATATATTGGAATGCTCTATTGTCAATAATCCATAAACCATCCGATGATGAGGTATGGTCTACCTTTGTATAAGTTTCTTTTATTGCCATAAATAGCCCCAATTTTAATTGAGCATTATTCTCAGGTTCCTTCTTCCAAGGCTTCAAAGTGTGAGACCCCTACCCCTCTATCTATGGTAGCACAATCACACTAAGGGTAGAGAGATTTACACGATGCCTCATATCACAATATTATAACGCTTGGCTATTCCATCAGCTCCTCTTAGTCTGACTAGAATAATCCTTAATTAGGAAGGTGAATGATTCCTCCAAGTGTTTTCCCTTCATAATTCTCACAAACATGTCACATCAAGTGGCTCGACAATGCTTGGATATATCCATTAGCTACTCTCAATTTGACTAGAATAATCCTTACACATGAAAGGTGAATGATTCCTCCAGGTGTTTTCCCTTCATAATTCTCACAAGCAAGTCACATCGAGCAACTCCATGAGGCTCAACAAGAATAAAAGAAGAACATATAATTATTTCCATACATGCATATGTATCATATATCACAAGTAACACATCAGTGTCTCATCATCATCATAAATTTTCTTGCACCATAATTGTGATCCTTAGACGAGGATGGTATGCACCAATGAGCTCAAACACTCTTGGATGACTGTGATGATTGGAGGAGCCCTGCATGTCTCATATCCACCTCAACACAAGTGCCAAATAATCCTAAGAGTTGCTTCTATTGGTCTCATCACTTATCCCACAAGCATGAACACTCTAGGCAGCATCATCAAGAGCCAGGTATATCTCTAGTACCAGTATGTATGGTCACCAGGCACTACCCTCCATGTTTCACTCTAGAGTTTCTTTCTATTCATCACACCAATCGTGCCAAGAGCACAACCATGTTTGTCTAAGAGGGATCAAAAAACCACTTTTATGTGATGCACCCCGTGGATGACACCCATACAAAAATCTATAAACTTGTGTGGTACTGGTACCTTCACATGCTTCCATAAATAAACACATATACATCACATAAATATAATAGCCAAACAATAAAGCATAATTTCAAATAATATACACCATATTCATATCCGAAGCAATGTAAACCATTGCAAGATTGATGAGGCACAATTCTTCAGTCAAAACTCCAAGCAAGTCGAACCCCTCCAGCCACACATATCCTTGTGAGGTCTTCTCAAGATTTTCCCTTCCCCTTGGGATAACTTTCTAGGTATGGAGGTTATAATTTAAATCTAATTTTCCTAACTAAACCCCATCATCCATAATTTAATTAAAAAAATTATCTAGACTTAGTTTCTCGTTAACTTAGAGCATCTAGACTAGTTTAACCCAAATCTCAAATATACATGTGACATAAATTTTAATAAAGCAAGTTAGCAATGAGGACAAACTGATTACATGAGCATAGATGCTATAAAGGACTGAAGGAGTCATCTAGTTAAAGAGTGTTATGGGTGAGCTATGAAAACATAACAAGGGATCATCAAGAGAGTTGTAGCCGCCAATGAGCACTAGTGGGCATAGTAGAGTCAAACCCATATGAGAAGAGATAGCTTACCACTACACTATTATAGGGTTTAAGAATAGGTTTAAGCACCAAAGAGTTCAAACAACAAGGTAGGACTGCAGGGCAAGGAAAGGGGGAGAAAGGCAAGCCACACCAAGACCACCATGTCCCCTTCAATGCGATGCTAAAAATGGGCCTTTAGCTTACCACTACACTAATGTAGGGTTCAAAGACAAGTTCAAGCACAGCAAAGTCCAAACAATAGGCTAGGACCGGCCCATACCTTTTGAAGAAAGGGGGAGAAAGGTAGGCTAGGACAAGCTCACCATGGCCCCTTCAATGCAATGCTAAATATAAGCCTTAGCTACATGGCCATGCACACCTACCTAACCCCTTGGTCCCCCTTCAACCATTAGCCGGCTAATGTACTTCATGTTCCAAACATTACAAAACATGTTTTGGATAAATGGTAACCTCCTAAGGTTTATAGCCAAATTTGGTTTAAAAATATTAAAAACAAGCACAAAAGTTTTTTTAAAAAAATATTAAAAACAAGCACAAAAGTTTTTCTAAAAAATAAATTTAAGGAGTAAATTTCTCAAATTTATGATTTTTTGTACCCAAAAATTTGTAATACACCTTAGGCCTTATCTAAGACACACTATAATAGTGTAGTTACATGCGCATGTGCATGTAGTGATAAGAAACCATAAAAAAGACACTTGTGTGCTTGTAAGGAAAGGGTTAATGATTGGGGTTCATAACCAATGTTATGATTACCATCAAAGTAGTGCCAACATGTATTTATATAATGTTGCGATTACCATCAAAGTAGTGCAAACATATATTTCTATAATGTTCAAAAAAGATAATAAAAATTTATAGAACTATCATAAAAGACAACACCATTGTGTAGAACCATCATAGGTAATACAAATATAATAATGGACATTATGTGCTTAAATTACTATAACTCAAGTGTTACACCCACTTAAGTACCTTACAATTTAAGGAAGATAAAACTTTTATATTGGAAACTTGAATTTACATAAATGTACAAAATGTGTGAAGAAGAAGAAAACAAAATGGGTTGACAATATTAAGTCTTTAAATAATGCATTAGTTTGTTACTCTTTTAAACCTTTTCAAAAACTAGACTCAAGCATTCATGATTTGAATTCATTTTTTGTGTGCAGGGTAGTCTAAAAATTTGAGTTTTACATACTTGCTCACAATATAGACCCAAATCATAGTATTGGATCCTCCATGAGATTATCATTTTGTTTATGCAAATCTTTGGTCCAAGGTGTCATTTTTTACCATTGATAGGGTAGAGTTGAACACCAATAAAGTGTTTTCCCTCTAATACATCTCATTTTTTAGCATTGATGGTAGAGCCAAACACCAATAAAGTGTTTTCCTTGTCAAAAATAGGATACAAGCCTATATTATGTCAAGGTTCTTAAAGCCACCCCCAATAGAAAATTATGATGGTTGTTAAGTCATTAGTTAGAGAATATTGAGATAGATACTTATTTATGCATAGGAGTTCTCAGGCTTGTAAAGTCATTAATTAGAGAATATTGAGATAGCCACTTATTTATGCATAGGAGTTCTCATGTGCAAATTCCCATCACAATATACTTTTTGGCCTTTACCGTCATCTAAAAGTAAAACTAAAGCATTAATATTTATTCTTTTTAGCATGATGCATTTGATATGAGATATGTGTTTTTTCCTTTGATATGAGCTATAAATTTATGCATAGGAGTTCTCATGTGCAAATTCCCATCACAAAATATTTTTTGACCTTTACCATCATCTAAAAGTAAAGTAAAACTAAAGCATTAATATTTATTCTTTTTAGTGCGAAGGCACATTTGATATATGTTTATTTCTTTTACAAGTATACTTTATTTTTCAAACATGTTTAACGGGAGTGAAATTTTTGATATTTTATCACCCAATCTTTTTGTAAAACAAAGCTTATAGAGAAAACTCTCGGGGGGTGCACTAAGAAACCCTATGTATCACGTACATTCAAGGGGTATTTAAAAAACGTCTTACCTGTGAATTTTTTATGAATAAAATGACCCTGTTTTCTTTATGGACTTACAGGTTTTTTTTTTGAAATCAATTTAAAATCCCCCTTCAGTAAATGTATTTATGTAAATTTACTTAAATTTTTTTAATTAAAAAGCTCCTTCATTTGAACTCAGGTGGTATACTTACATATTTTTAGGTGAACTCCCCAAGAGAAAACTTAGGCAAAAAATAGCCCTGTACCTATTTTTGGAATTAATAAACCTATGAATACTCAAGTGGCAATGCTTTTGGCACAAACTTGGGGGGAAATTGGAACCCAATCTTATGTCTTCACTCTGGCTCATGTGTTTTTCTTTTTTGCATGCTTTTCGAGGTCTGTTGTTTATGTTGCAATGGTATCAAAGCCTGGCTATGCTCCGTTAAACTGTCCATTCGTCATTAGTCAAAAGGTGTGTGTTTGACGCACTCAAACAGCCCGTGTGAAGGTGCCAAAACGGCGGCACAAAGCTCAAGAGCCCAGCACAAACAAGCACACCAAAGTACACCACACGTCACAGCGCTGGCACAACCAGAGTGATTAGTATTGGGAACACCAGTAAGCAAGCACACACCACATGATGGCAAGAAACACACACCGTCGTGCCAGCAGAACATGCAACACCACACAAACACGTAGAAAGCAAGGACCGATCGAAGCTACCAACCATCACCCAAGCGCCAGTAGTGAGTGACGTGAGGCACCACAGGTGCCTCCATAGGAGACGAAAGAAATGTAGGCCTTATTTTTCTATTTATACCCTTTTGTCCGACCTTGTAAAATGAGATATGGGATAAAAGAGAACCGGGTGGTAACTCTACGTGAGCCCGCGAGAAGAAGAAAAAGAAGAAGAAGAAGAAGAAAAGAGAGAAAAAAAAGAAGAGAGGAGAAGAAGAAGAAGAGAGGAGGAGGAGAAGAAGAAGTACATATTGTTTAGAAGATATATCCTTTTACTAATCAATTCAGAGAGGCACTATCAATGGACGTAAAGACAATATCATGGTAAATGATGGTGCAATGCACAATTTTCTCGATTATGCATTAGTTTCATAAAAATACTCAAGCTTTCTGAGATCATCACTATATGGTATCTTTTGTTGAGGATGATATTGAGCAGTTCTTTAAGACCATCATTATATTGAGCAGTTGTTTAAGACCATCATAATATTCCGACAATTATCACCTCAACTTACCCATGATAAGTCCTCATCTTTACCTAATGATTACATTTTCAGTTATTTTTGAATTGTTTTAAATTTTCAATTTTTCTAACCATTCCATTTTGTATCCAACAATTCATCAATGTAAGATTTATGCTTGTTTTTCCAATTTATTTTTGCCAAAACTTTGGGAAAATAAAGTTTATATTCCAAATCTGCAATTCATGATGGATTTTAAAATTTTGAACTAACTTATTAACATCTTGATCTTAGTGCTGCAATTCATTTTGTAGAAACAAAGTGAATCTCAAATTCATTCGATTAGATTCGGGTGTTACTCATTCATGTCTGAGTCTATCCGAGGCATTCCATGTTTATGAGAACCTCTCAGCCATGCCTAATCAGCCTATAGCCATGTTCAGACATGTGGGTTTGCTTCACAAACCATGCCCATTTTGGCCTAAACCAGGGTTAATTGTGTGTTAACTAGCTATGTGCAATGGTAAAATGTTAAGATTAACTGTGTATTAATTGGTTACATGCACTGATATTTAAAAAAAAACCACGATTAAATGTGTGTTAACCAGTTGTGTGCACAGGTATAATATTGTAAGGATTAACTATGTGTTAATCGGCTCTATGCGCTCACATTTACAAGAGGGAATGTTAGTCATGAATAACCTCTTTGGTCAAATAGGGATGCCTATGCAATCATTAGTTACACATGGGAATAATTAATGTGTTTAATCACCCGTGTGTAGCATCGATATTTACAACCGAGAAACGGTTGTTTTCTCAATCAAGAGGACTATCGCAGGAGTGAAATTTTTGATATTTTATTACCCAATATTTTTGTAAAAGAAAGCTTGTAGAGAAAACTCGGGCAAAAATAACCCTATAGCTATTTTTAAAATTAATAAAACCTATAAATACTCAAGTGGGGATGCTTTATTGGGGGGGAATTGGAACCCAATCCTGTGTCTTCTCTCTGGCTCATGCGTCTTTCTTTTTTCGCAAACTTCTAAGGTCTATTGTTTGCGTTACAATGTTATTTCCCACTATATCATGACTTAAGATGGACTAATTATTATCTTTTAATATTGACATGAGCGATTGTTTGCACAATAAAAGGTGAAAAAATATATTTTCAAGTCAAAAATCACCTCCCACAAATAACTTGAAATTGACAAGTTAGGAGTGATTTAGGGAGAATTTAGTTGGATAGTAATGGATTAGGCTCAACATATTGGCGTAATCTCATGGCTTATTAGCTTGATCCTCACCTAAACATGCTCTAAGCATCTCCCTTGATTCTAGGTCCACCTCCCCTTGATTTGAGACTCATGCAATGTTGATTAGAGACTTTTGTGCTCCTACATGCCCACTTGAAGTAGGCACCTTCTACCATGCCTGTTAAGGTTTACATTACTTTCTAACATTTACCAGTGTAATTTCTCATAACCTTGGCAACCTTTTATCTCTAAGGTGCATAGTCCTCCTCACTCCCTGGACCAACTTTGCAGAGGAACCCTTAGGTTTTTAGGGCATTGGATTCTCACCAATGTTTTTGTTACTCAAGCTGACATTTTCACTTCCAGAAGTACCCTTCATCACTTATTTTTTATTATTCCCCCTTAAGTGATGAATCCCTGTCATCATACATATAGGGGTCACCTTGGTTTACCTATTGGGCTATAATGTTGAATTTAGCTTGGGACTACACTATAGGTGGGAATAGGGTCATAAGTAGAGGTTAGATTCTAGAGTCATGCCCTAATTATTTTAAAAGAGATTATATGATAATTGAATTCTTTTCTAGGAAGTCTTCTCCTTCTCCTTCTCTTCAGTCATCATGTTTACTTTGGCTCAAGGTCTGTTCCTGCTATAGTGATTTTCTATATGTTCCATCTTACCTTACCACAATGGTGACACTTTGCCTTAGTCTTGTCTGTTGTTGCTGGTTCAAGCTCTTCACTTGGCATGTTGTTCAATAGGATGGCAATGGCATCTTTTTTTTCTATGTGGGAGGCAATACTAGCTAATTGTTGCATAATGCTCTTCATTTTGTTGACATGTGGGAGAAAAGAATCATTTACGTTCATGTCCAAACCAATTTTAATGCTAATATTTGACTTCTTTCCCTTTATGCCAAATAATTTTTCCAATTCATACCATGACCCTTTGTAATTCTCCTTCGATGCAATGTGGTGTACGAATACATCATTTAATTTACAATGATGGATCATTTAAATGAATGTATCATTTAATCCCAATTCACAATAATAGATAGAGCTATTTCATCTCTACTCTTCCATCTATTCCGGACTCCGGACACTCCTCTCTCCCATTTACAATGCCCTATAAACATACTTGATTTTTACTTGCCATGTGTGGAATCCCTCACTCATGAACTTCTCTACTATCAATCTCGTGTGGAATCCCTCACTCATGAACTTCTCTACTATCAATCTCGTGTGGCTATGATTATGCAAATGAAGGGGTTCTTAGCACAATGCCAGTGTGCACCCTTGTACAATCAATATGAGTACAAATATGACCAATGCAAGCCCAAATTCTACTAAGTAAAAAAATAAAAATACTGTGTTTTGGATTTAGTGATTTGAGCTCCCAAATGATGTTAGAAAAAGGAATAACAACATCCCAATTAGATATGTAAACCCTCAATGGTTGAGATAACACTTTAATTACTCTTTGTTTGTAGGTAATTTTTTGCTATATGAAGAACGCAGAGAGTAGATCAATGATTTGATATAAGCATGGATAAATGATAGCTATATATTCTTATAGCTTCAAAGCCTAAGCTAATTTGTAGTTTACTTGGAAGTCTAAAAACTTCTCCCTTATGGATTGATTTGCCTTAGGATATGACATGAGCTAATGTTAGTGATCTCATTACACTTGTGAGTTTGTGGGTTGCCCAAATCTTCAATTGATTTGAGCTGATTTGAGTGAATGGGTAGAAGAGGGAAAAGCTAGAGTAGCAAAGTGATTAAGGCATGGCATTTACTAGTTGGGCAACATCATCCTAGAATGCATAGATGGCTAAGGGATGGTGGTAGGCTCTCTAATACCAACTTGAAATTAGCAAGTTCAGAGTCATTATGGTGGATAGTAATGGATTGGGCTCGACATAGTGGCATAATCTAAGTATCTAAGTATAGAAAATTTAATTAGCACTAATGACAAGATAATGACAATCCTAAAGAGTTGATCCAACACACACAATAGATGGGGGGATTTTAAAGAGGTTGAGATACAACATCATTAGCCCATGGCTTAGCCTAATCCTCGGCTTGCTCAACGTTGATTATGGAGACTTTTGTGCTCCTCATATGCCTACTTAAAGTAGGTGCCTTATTCATCGGAATCTATTATGCCTAGTTACACCTTTTGAGGCTTACATGGCTTCCTAACATTTACCATTGTGATTTGTCATCATAACCTTAGCAATCGTTTCTCTCTAAATTGAATACTCCCCCTCATTTTTTAGTACCCCTTCATCACTTATTTTCTAACAAAATATATTGCATCAACAATCATCATGGGTGAAATTTAGTGGTATCATTTTAACTGTTGAGATATCAAGCTCGTCTAGTGAGGCGGTGGCCACTGATGACCCGCCTGGGGGATAGGCCCCACACTTACACCACTAGCATGGTTGATGAGATCTTGGGTGATATGCGGCCAGTGGGATGACAGGCTGTGTGACAGCCATTCTAGAGACTGGCATAGTTATAACGCCAGCTCATTTAGTCAGGTTCACACTATAGAGAACCCGTGTATGTATTTGGTTGAGAACCTTTCATATTGTGTGTACTCTTATCTTGTATATGGTGTGTTGAGTGTTGAGTAGAGAAGAAGAAGATTTTCAGCCTCTCACCTTGTGTGTTCTCTATTAGGGTTTTGTGAGTGAGTGTGTGTGTTTGCAAGAGCTCAAGCTCTCTTCCCCCCTGCATCTTTTCATGGTATCAGAGCCTGGTTCGTGCCTACACCCTTGTCGGGAGCTCTACGGGAGGCACCGGCAAACGATCTCTGATTGAGGAGCTTTCTTCGCGGGAGTAAAGCTATAGGGCAACTATACTGTCCTATTGGACAGTATAGTTGCTAAGCCGAAAAGGTGTTTCGGGTGCGTCTGGACCTCCGTTTTTTAGAAAGCAAGCAATTTCGAGCACTACGGGTAAGTCATCGATTCTCTGCAAAACTCTGTTTTAAGAACTGCAGGAAGACAGATTGACTGTGCAGACACTGTGGGTGCTGCAAAGAGGTCTACAGTTGCCATTGGGTGTATGTATGCACATTGAAGTCACTGGTTGTGACATTTGAGAGTACTACAGTACCGCTGTGCAGAAAATACAGCATTTGTGCAGGAAAAACCAGAGTGCAGTTTCTGGTAAAATTGTGTGTTTGACAAGATGTCTAATGATGGCATAACACAGATTGTGGCTGAGAAGCTGGATAAGAATAACTTCCATGCTTGGAGGTTCAGGTTGACGAATTTCCTGATGGGAAAAGGCTATTGGGACTACATAGAAGGTGAGCATGAAGAGGCACCGGAGATACCGGATATAAATCGACTGCTACAGATGTGAAAGAGTTTAAAAATTGGAACCAAGGAGCCAGGAAGGTTATGTATTGGCTCTCCATTAGTATACAGGACACCATGATTGGGCACATTCAGGATGCCAAGTCCCCCAAGGAGGCGTGGGACACCTTGGTAAAGCTTTATGAAACAAATACCAAGGCACGTAAGATACAGTTGAAGAATGAACATACTGTGGAGAAAAAGAGCATGTCTGTGAATGACTATGCGTTGAAGATAAAGGGTATTGTGGAATCCCTTGCATCTATTGGTGTGTCAGTAGATGATGATGATAAGGTGGAGGTCTGTCTACGTGGTCTCGGGCCACAATACAAGGCGTTCAAGACGTCTATTCAGACTCGGGAAAACATTCCCAACTTTACAGATTTAGTGTCTATGCTGATTATCGAAGAGAAGAGCTTGGGTGAAGACCAACAGTCTTCACAAAGCAAAAACAGTTCAGAGCAACAGGCCTTCTACACGAGTTCAGGAAGAGGACGAGGTAGAGGAGGCCGTGGACGCGGTCAAGGAGGTGGCCGAACAGGTAATCAGAATTATGGCCAGCAGCAGCAGCAGCAACAACAGTCCCAGAATCAACAACAATAACAGTCCCAGAATTATAGCCAGCAACAACAACAACAACAACAACACACAGGTGGAAGAGGCAAATTCAGAGGCAGGGGGAGTCAAAGAGGCCATGGAAATTGGCAAAGGCAATATAATGATGCACGTGAATGCTATTATTGTGGTAAGCCTGGACATGTGCAGGCAGAATGTTATAAGAAGCAGGCTGACATGCAAAATGGGAAAGTGCAGCAAAACAACTATGCATCCTCAAGCCGAAATAATGAGGATAATGAAAGGTTGTTTGTTATGCAGCATGTCGTGAATGCCATGTCTGAAAATGTTGATGCAGCACAAAAAGATAATGTATGGTATGTGGATTCAGGCGCTTCGAACCACATGACGAGTCATGGGGAGTGGTTGAAGGAGATGAAAAACCCGGAAAGACCAGGTTTTGTGGAAACAGGGGATGACACTACTCATCTAATTGCCCATGTTGGAGATGTGCCATTGTCTATGCAGGATGGCAAAGTGAAGTACCTTGCAGATGTACTTCATGTACCGAACCTAACAAAGAATCTGGTTTCAGTTGGCCAGATGATTGAGCAGGGTTTGCAGGTTCGGTTTAACCCTGATGGTTGTTATGTTGAAGACTTTAAAGACAAGTGCAGGTTGGTTGCAAAAGGCAACAGAGTGGGAAGAATGTTTACGTTGAATGTAGACATGCCTGAAATGAGTGCTGCGATGTTTGCAAACGGTTCAGGAATTGTTGCAGACACAGACATTTGGCATAAAAGGTTGGACATGTAAATGTGCAGAGATTGAAGTCTATGCAGACAAAAGGAATTGTGACAGGGCTGCCAAAATTTAAAGTGGAAGGTATGCAGAAAATATGTGAAGCATGCCAATTTGGGAAGCAAACAAAGCATGTGTTTCCACGTAACAGATATGTGAGCAGAAATGCACTAGATGTTGTGCATTCAGATGTATGGGGTCCTACGAAGACCATATCTATGGGAGGCTGCAGGTATTATGTGACTTTCATTGATGACCACACAAGGAAAGTGTAGGTATATTTCATGAAGAAGAAGAGTGAGGTGTTCACTCACTTTCAGAATTTCAGACTTTTAGTTGAAAAGCAAACAAGGAAATATGTAAAGTGCCTAGGGGGAGAGTACTTCTCCAATGAGTTCTCTGAATTTTTGAAGAAGAATGGTATTCGGAGACAGTTTACATGCAGATACACTCCGCAGCAAAATGGAGTTGCTGAGCAGAAAAACAGGCACATTGCTGAGATTGTGCGAGCATTGATGGAAGAGAAGAATATGCCGCATTGCTATTGGGCTGAGGCTGTTTCTACAGCAGTATACATCATGAACAGGACTCCAACTGCAGCCATACATGACGTAACTCTAGAGGAGAGGTTTACTGGCAGAAAACCAGATTTGTCTCATCTGAAAGTTTTTGGATGCATTGCATATGTGCATGTGCCAGATGGGCTGAGAACTAAGCTGGATCCAAAAGCTGAAAAATGTGTGTTTATTGGATATTCCCTTGAGCAAAAGGGATACAGGTGTTATAACCCTGCTACACGTGAGTTGAGGGTAAGCAGGGATGTTGTCTTTGATGAGATGAGGAGCTGGTATGCTGCTGAAAAAGAAGCTGTTGCAGCTGATGTGAGTGGAAGTGTGGTTGCACAGAATGCAAGTCAACAATCACAGTCTTTGAGTGGACCAAGAGAGTCCTCATCTAGTGGGTCTATTGATAGACCATGGAGTGCAGGCTGCATCATAATACCAGTCCTGCAAATGTGATTAGTACATCACGTAAAGGAAAAGAGAAAGTGGTTGAGCCCCTTGGTATGCCTGACATTTCTGCAGGGCATTCTCATGTTGATGGAGAGTCTAGTGGCTCAGATATGAGCCTTGATGAGGAGCTTGGGATCCCAGCTATGAGAACACCTGGTGTAAAGAAGGCTATGGAAGCCATGAATGAAAAGCTGCGAAGATCAGGGAGAGTGAAGAACCCTGTGCAGAGATTTACATATGATGGTTATGTGGCACATCACTATGCATATATGGCAAAGGTTATGCAGGTTGTAGAGTCCACATGCATTGATGAGGCTGTTGGAAATGTGTGTTGGGAGAAAGCTATGGATGAGGAGATGGATACACTATATGGAAATGAAACTTGGGATTTAGTGCAATTGCCTGAAGGCAAGAAAGCCATTGGATGCAAGTGGGTGTACAAAGTTAAACATAACAGTGATGGAAGCATAAACATGTACAAGGCTAGATTGGTAGCCAAAGGATATGCGCAGACATATGGGATTGATTATGAGGAAACTTTCAGCCCAGTTGCCAAAATGGCAACGGTGAGAGTTGTGATAGCAGTGGCTACGTCAAAGCAATGGTCTTTACATCAGATGGATGTAAAGAATGCATTCTTGCATGGGGATTTGCAAGAAGAGGTGTATATGTTGCAGCCACCTGGTTATGAGGATGTGGGTCACCCCGAGCATGTTTGCAGGTTGAAGAAAGCCTTGTATGGTTTAAAGCAAGCACCAAGAGCATGGTCTGACAAGATTTCTAAATATCTTGTCACTATTGGCTTTCATGTAGCCAATGCAGATTTCTCATTGTATGTGAGACATGGTGATAGAGGAGTTGTGCTTGTTGTCATCTATGTAGATGACTTGATCATTACGGGGGACCATGATGCAGAGATCTTTGATGTAAAGATCTTACTAAGACAGAAGTTTGAGATGAAGGATCTGGGGGAGCTCAGATATTTCTTGGGCATTGAGGTGATTAGATCACCACATGGTATTGGATTACTGCAGAGACAGTATGGCTTAGACATGTTGTCCAAGTATGGTATGACAGGCTGTAAGCCTATTTCTGTGCCATTGGATCAGAATGGTAAGTTGAGTGCAAATTCAGGAGAGATTTTGGAGAATCCTACTATGTATAGGTGCATAGTAGGAAGTTTGATCTACATGACGATCACCAGACCAGATTTGAGCTATGCTGTTGGGTTGGTGAGTCAGTTTATGCAGGTTCCACGGAAACCGCATTTGGATGCAGTGAGACACATACTGAGGTATGTGAAGTCTACTTTGCATTGTGGACTATTCTATGAGACTAGGACAGAGATATGTGTACATGGGTACACATATGCTAATTGGGCTGGTAGTATCTCAGATAGAAGATCTACCAGTGGATTCATGTTTTCTTTGGGGAGTGCTGCTGTGACTTGGAGCAGCAAGAAGCAGCCTACAGTTGCTCTATCGAGTACAGAGGCCGAGGAGCTGCTATGGCAGCATGTGAGGTAGCTTGGTTGAGAAAGCTACTCGCAGATTTGCGTCTATTAGTGGATAGACAAGTTGTCATTTTCTGTGACAACATTAGCAGTATACAGTTGGCCAGGAACCCAGTCTTTCATGCTCGTACGAAGCACATAGAGGTCCACTACCACTTCGTCAGAGAGAAGGTCTTGGCACGAGATCTTGACCTTGTTTATGTCAGCACAGAGGATCAGGTAGCTGGCATCTTCACCAAAGCATTGGGTACAGAGAAGCTCCGTAGATTCAGGGCTTCGCTTGGTGTACATGAGATGGAGTTGAGCTCGAGGGGGAGTGTTGAGATATCGAGCTCGTCTAGTGAGGCGGTGGCCACTGATGACCCGCCTGGGGGATAGGCCCCACACTTACACCACTGGCATGGTTGGTGAGATCTTGGGTGATATGCGGCCAGTGGGATGATAGGCTGTGTGACAGCCATTCTAGAGACTGGCATAGTTATAGCGCCAGCTCATTTAGTCAGGTTCACACTATAGAGAACCCGTGTATGTATTTGGTTGAGTACCTTTCATATTGTGTGTACTCTTATCTTGTATATGGTGTGTTGAGTGTTGAGTAGAGAAGAAGAAGATTTTCAGCCTCTCACCTTGTGTGTTCTCTATTAGGGTTTTGTGAGTGAGTGTGTATGTTTGCAAGAGCTCAAGCTCTCTTCCCCCCTGCATCTTTTCATTAACCCCTTTTTTTCTCTTTAAATATTCTCTATTGACTAAAAATAAGGCACAACAATATTTAATGCTATTAAGATACTCCACTTTAACTAGAAGTATTTGACTTAATTAGAGTCTAAGACCTTCAAGTACAATTGATAAGAATGTTCTAAGTGAAGACTTTAGAAGTTCTAAGATTTTAGAAGCTACTTATAGATGATTTTAGAAGCTACTTATAGATGATGATAATAATCTCTTAAGAAATAGAACCATATCTATGTATTGTGATTCAACAACCTTCTTGAGAGTTTTTTTTCTTGCTTACAAATCAATCTACAAAGCTTCAATGACATGAGAGCTTGTGATTTGATATTCATAGAGTTGTTAAGAAAAAATTTTACACCTTTAGCACTAGTTAAATGGATACAACCTTAGCCCACATTATAGTAGTGATTAGACCCAATCCTTTTCATGACCTAGAAGGAATCTACATGCAAGCTCAAGTGACTTTCACAAACAAGTTACATAATACATGGAAATATCTTTATGCCAAAACCCATGCAAAATATTAATATTTATCTAATGATGTGCAATAAGTATATTCTTTTTAAGCCATATTATGGAGAGCTTGCATGAGGACGTGAAGACATTGCAACAAGGATGGGAAGATGGTGTGACCATAGAGATCACTCAACTTGTTTGCAAAAATAATAGCACATTTTCAATACTAATAAAGCATATATAGAAGAGGCAATCAAAATTAGAAATCACATCAATGCTACTAAAATAATGTATAAACGAGGCAATCATAATTAGAAATCACATCAATGCTACTAAAATAATGTATAAAGGAGGCAATCATAATTAGAAAGCACGTCAATGCAAAGTAATGAGAAATGCACAAATTGTTCACATGATATGTTGCCTTGTCTTATTGGGTGTACCTTTTAATAGATATATCAAAAAGAGAGTTGAATGCCTTACTAGATACTTATGGAGTTACACTGTTTTTCTTAGGTTTATAATTTTGAATTATAACTTAACTATTGCTATCTTGAGAGGCCAAAAAATATGCTACATTTTGATTGAACTTATCTATTATGTTTGATATTTGGAGACTATGATGAATTAATGATAAATAGAAGTACACGTTTAAGAATTTCTTAAATCTCCTCAAGGTGAGGCACCCTGAGTGCCAAGAGGCCCCTCACTTAACAACTTCATAAAATTACAAGGGCTTGGAAAATCACCTTCATATTCTTTCAAGCTTAGGAAAATATACATGACAACAAATTGCTTAAAACTAAACTTTGAGAGGAGTCATCATAGGGGTGAATAGAGGTCCATAAATGTAGAGATAGAACTACAATCTACTACATTGTGATTGAACTTATTAATTAAGTTTGATGTTTGGAGACTATGATGAAGTAATGATAAATAAGAATTTTTGAATGCTCCTCACAGTGAGGCACCCTAAGTGCCAAGAGGCCTCTCAATTAATAACTTCATGAAATTACAAGGGCCTGGAAGATCACCTTCATATTCCTTCAAGCTTGGGAAAATATTCATGACAACAAATTGCTTAAAATTAAATTTTGAGAGGTGTCATCATAGGGGTGAACTAAGGAGGGATTTAGAGGTAGAACTCATGTTTTTTTTTAATCGATGCATGTATAGTCAAGTTTAGCAAGGATTTTGAGTATACCTCATTGTTTTCATGTTCAATATACATAGTATTTTAAGCTAAATTCCAAAGTCTTTGTACCTTTGATATCTTAAATATCAATCATGTCTCGTTAACTAATGGCACAATTGAGTGAAAGGCTTTGTAAAGACAAAAAGTTTGCTATGGACAATGTAGTAATTCTCCACAGACGAGTGATCTTTCTTATAACTTTTTCCATGAGGAGAAAATATCCTCTTTATAATGTGGGGAAGATTTCTTTTAAAAGTAAGCTACTTCTTTATCAATATGCTAATACTAAGTTTAGAATGACAAACATAAAACAAACTTATATGTGAGAATATAACTTTAAGGCCATTTGTGTGAGTAGTACTCAATTAGAAAAAGACATTATTTTTTATAACATTCTTCTCCACATGTATAACCCTAATTATGCTTTTCCATACTTTGTTAGGAAAAGATGATCTTTCATCCCACCAGTGGTGGGGGTTCACAATGAGGATAGAATGAGGTGTCTAGAATTTGTGTAATAAGGGAGCTAAGAATGTTAATGCCTTTTTGAAAATATTCTTTACATGTATAGCAGAGGTGAAGGTGGAGCCCAAAAAAGGAAATAACCTACACCAAGGATGTGACATGAGAGATGAGAAAGGAAATGAAATACATGAAGCTAATGATGTTATAAAGAAAAAAATGCAAGGATAAAAAGCACGAGGGAATAAAGATGTTAGTAAAGATATTTCAAAATTTCATCTAAGGAGTATTAAAGAAAATTTAATGTACTTATAACTAGTTAATCGAAGTCACCAATACTTAATTCAACAAAGCTTAAAGAAAGATCATTGTCGCACTATTAAAAATTCATAAATGTAGTACACCAATTTAAGAGCATCTAGATCTCCTTATTTGCTTTATCATAATCCCTAATTTCTCCATGATTTACTGCATCAATCCTTGAATATCTCGATCACTTCTCCATCACTTGATTCGTTCCTAGAATTTTTAATTCACCATGTTCACCTTTCATTCCTATAATTTTTCATTCACCATGTTCACCTTTTATATTTCCACCAACTAAGGGGCTTTACACATATGAGTGGGAATATTAGAATTTTCTACCTAAAGACACCCAAGCAAGGAGATGGACGTCCAAGACTTTGGCGGGCACGACGTAGTGTAAAAGGCAATACCCCTTCACCTTTTTTGTAAAAATTTTGATTCCAATGTTGGTTTGTAAAGGCCCTAATTTAACCTTTGATTCACAAACCATATAATTTGGCATTGCCAATCAACTCAATTTCCAACTGTCCCTAAAGGAGATCAATCAAAGATAAAATAAATAAACAATTTTGTGCTATAGTGGCCACTAGAGCTTGTATGGAGGTGATCCTATCGTGCTTTCTTGTCGAAATCTCGTGTCTGAATCTCGAGCACATGTGTACCATTGTTGAGGAGTATTGTGCACTATGTATTGTGAGGAGATTAGAGGGTGTAAATAGTAGTATTGTGCAATATTAGTGTTCTTTTATGTTACTATTGTCAATTTGCTATAACTTTATCCTAATTTGAGTATCACAATACTTCTCTTTGAGTTTTTATTACAAAATCAAGGCAGGCTCATAAGGGGATAAGGGACAATAAGAATTTTATGAGCTACTTGTTGCTACTACCCCTCTCCTCTCTCTCTTTAAAGTTCTACTTTTAAGAGAAAGAGAGGAGGCATTAACTAGCGAACCCTACCCTAATGGAATCCTAATCTCCTCTTTGATACCGACTTTCAAGGAAGATCAAAGCATATCAAAGGAGTCATGGCTAATTAAGCAAAGTAACTAATTTAACAAGGCTTAAGAAAAATACATAAAAATCACATCACTTCACTATTAAACTCACTATTAAAATCTCACAATTTTGAGCCATTTAGTACACCAATTTATAGATTTATGAAGCATCTAGGTCCCGTTAATTTGCTCCATCATTTCCCCTAATTTCTTCATGAGTCAATTCTTCAAGCCTTGAATATCTCCATTATTTGATCGTCTCATAGAATCTCTTATTCACCAAGAACCTACCTCTTATTCACCTTTTTACATTTCCACCAACTAATCCAATTTTTCACACACCATACAATTTGGGACTGCCAACTCAATTTCCAACAAAGATGACGATGCATTAAATAACAAATAGAAAAAGGCTTCACACATGCATATTAAAGATATAACTCATATGAAAGGGGTTCAAAAAACCATACAAGTAATGGATCATGGTGGCCTTGAATTGGGTATAATAATAAATCCCTTCTTCCATCAATTTTTTTTAAAACAACGCCATGATGTTTTTGAATGGGAAAATCAAAGGAAACAAAATTGGGCCATTTCCTTCAAATCAATAAATAACATAACTTAATAGAAAGCTCAAATGGGGCCTTCCCATTGGTCCCAATTAAATGGGAAAACATGGCCAACATGGCCATGTTGGCCTTGAATTGGGAATGCTAAAATACCCAAAGTAGGTCACTATTTCTTTGATTTTGCAAGTGGATGAAAGTTGCATGAGGGGGGACTAGCGTAACTGTAAATGTAAAGCATAAGACACATTAAAGAAATTTGGAAGCTCGCATGAAACTAAAACGTTATGTGTTGAAGGGTTTTTCTCATGTCTCTAGATGAAAAGTGTGAAGGTAAGTGTATTTTGGATATAGTGGCGAAAGTGAAATGAAACATCAACGACTTTTTACTTTTCATGGCTAAAGATGGAGCACGTGCGTTGAATTTAAATGAGAAGATGAAGAATGAAAAACAAATTTTGTGTTGCATAACTTTGAATGAGAGGTGTGTGTATATGTTTTGTGTGTGTGTGTGTGTGTGTGTGTGTGTGTGTGTGTGTGAGAGAGAGAGAGAGAGAGAGAGAGAGAGAGAGAGAGAGAGAGAGAGAGAGAGAGAGAGAGAGAGAGAGAATCATTGTATACAAGCAAGTAGACTACACGATGTCACTAAAATGCAAAGGATGGGACCTAAATGAAGGTCTTTTTGTTGCGAGTCTTTTGCTTAGGACCTACGTGCCTAAACCACGAGAGAGAGAGAGAGAGAGAGAGAGAGAGAGAGAGAGAGAGAGAGAGAGAGAGAGAGAGAGAGAGAGAGAGAGAGTCGTTTCATACAAGCAAGTGGACTCCCTTTGATCCATATGACATAACTATGCATGTATATGTATACATATATACACATACACACACAACCACACATGTATATGTATATGTATACACATACACACACACACACATGTATGTGTATATATGTGTGTGTATATATATATATTTAGTGTGTGTGCATAATAGAGAGAGAGAAAGAGAGATTCAATTTCATTATGATGATGGGACTCTTGGAAATTGGAATGAGATCCTAAAGAGGAATCTTTGTATAGTGATGCCTAAAAAGATACCCTATATCACAGGACATGCCTTTGAAGTGAAAAAAGAATCCAATTTCTTTTAAATATAATAAATCACCAAAGATTTTGGGAAATGGAGACATGTTTTCCTTCATGAAAGAAATTTTTCAATAAAAAAAAGAAACTCCTCACAAGGGAGGGAAAAAAAAGAGCCATTCCCTACTCACTCACTTAATAGCCATTCATTGGTGCCAGTCTCAAGAGAAAAGTGAAGGCCATGAAAGAAAGGGCAAAAAAAGATGCCTAGGTGATGGGAAGTGGGAAAAAGGGTTGAACTTTGGAGAGAGAGAGAGAGAGGATTTTATTTTTTAATTAAATAATTGGTACGTCTATTTGCTTTTTGAAATTTTTAAAAAATTGATATAAAGGCCCCCCAACACTCATTGGGCAGCAATAAAATAAAATTGTGCTGTTCTTTTTATTGTAAATGCAAACAAAAGAGAGCAAACATCATGCTCCATTACTTCTAGTGACAGAATATGTCCACAAAGATTCAACCAAAATGTCCTAAAAGATTTGATTTTGTCCCAAAAAAAAGATATGGATGAAAAAGCACTTATTATATATATGTGTGTGTGTATGCCCACTATACATACATACACATACATATATTTATTATATATATATATATATATATATATATAATTTATCCCAAAACTCTTATATAAGAAAGCCCCAAAACAACGAGATTGCTTGATAATAATTGCCTTATTTTTGCTGTTAAAAATGTAAGGATGCAAATATATACTTCTTAAAGAAATTAGAGAAATAAATTTTTAAACATGCATATATTAAGATGTAATTTCAATGCTTCCAATATAGCGCCCCTTACTCTAATAATCAAAAAAGTGCGTATACAGTTGTAATTATCTACCAAAAATTGTAATTATCTGCCAAAAAGAGATTATTGTTAAGGGATTATGAGTTTCCAAAAGTGTTTAAGTAAAACTTTACTTGCTAAAAAAAACAATAAACTTTTATTTTTCTGCTACAATTTTTTCTTTTTGCTTTCTTAGACAATTTTTGTACCCCACTCACACCAAATATTACATCATATTTTTAATTGAATTACTCTATAAGGGGTTATAAAGCTTATATTGGAAACAATTTTAAATCAATTTATAGCTTGGATGAGTTTTTTTTAAAAAAAAAGCAGGAGTGGAGGAACTCAAAAATGCTGCAAGTTGGTCTGCAAAAGGCCCACGACTTTATATTTGTTTATTAGTTTTATTAGTTTTTTGCAATCATTAAAATACGGGATGCCCCAAGTGTACTCACCAAAAATATTTAATTAACAAATGGTGTTGGACATTCAGAGGACACACACACGACCTCTGGCGTCAGCAAAATCATTATTATTATTATTATTATTATTATTTTTAAAGGCTGAAATTATATTATAAAAGGGGGTAGTATTTTACAAAAATCGTTATTAATTTTAAAAACCTGCATTTTTTCCGGAATTTCCACCCAAAAACTTGTCGAAAAAATGTTTTGTTTTTTCACCAGCTTTGTTTTTTGTTTTTTTCCTTTTTTTTAATACTTTTTTTTTGTAAATGAAGATAGGATTTTCTGCAAAATCATTTTTATTTTTAAAAGCCTGCATTTTTTGGGAATTTCCACCAATATGAAATTAGGTGGTGAACGCTTATCGGAAAAATGTTTTTTTTTGTTTTTTTTTTCTCACAAACTTTTATTAAAAAAATGCAAATTCAAAATTGCTTCCACATGATTTGTATTCTGAAAAATCCCAGGTTGAATTTTTTCCCTTTTCAGGAAATTTATTGATTATAATTTATGGGCAAAAACTGTGGGATTTTTAATTCTTAACAGTGAAGCTAAGTTTTCAAGCTTTCATGGCGTCATCCCCCCGAACACACACACACACACACACACACACACACACACCCGCGCGGGCCCCCCCCATTTGCTCTCTCTCCTTCTCCTGTTAGTAGCTTGAGCCTCGGACAACAGGCTAAAGGCGAACGTTTTGCAAGTTTTCCACCTTCTCCCCGACTTGTGCATCTCCATCACGCACCCGTCCCCATCTCCTAGCTGTAGCGCTCTGTGTGTTTTGGCTATGGCTTCTCCCTCTGCCCTCTACTTTTTACTTTTCTCTGCTCTCTTCAAATGAGTGAGCCCCATCTTCGTCTTCACCCCAAAGCTTAAAACCACCTGCTCATCTCTTCCTGCAGAGTTGAAGCCCCCCCCAAATGGCTCTCTGCCTTGAAATCCCCATTGGGTTCAAGATGGCCAAGCAAGTGATGCATCTGGGTATCCTTCTTCCGCTCCTGCACAATGGCCGCTTCATCGTCTTCACGTAACACTGCCTTCTCTTCACCGTTGGCCCTCTCCTCCATAGCTGCCCTGCAATCTCTGTCTGTCTGGTGTTCTCTTTCTTTCTCTTTTTTTGTGTGGTTCTTTTCTTGTACAGTGTGTTTTTGGGATAGGGTGAACCTGCAGGAAAGGGCCAAGGAGGAGCAGGAGGGTGTGTGTGTGTGTGTGTGTGTGCTGGGGGTGGGGGGCTGTGTCTGTGGGGTGTTGCTTGACAGAGGTAAGTGTGAGAAGCCATGTCATGGAATGCGGCCATGGGATCTATGAAGATACTCCAAGATGAGCATCTGCTAGGGCTGGTCTCCCCGGGGCTTTCCTCAATTTCTCAAGGTATTTCCCTTACTGGTAATCCTAATATCTGCATATTTTGTGAAGCCAGCAATGGCTTGCCTGAAATTCATCATTACTGTAATCCATACTCTCGGTCCTCTCTGGTCCCCTCTTTGAGAAGGATGCCATTACATTCCATGTCTGCACAGAAGGTGCAGACATGGTGAAAACTGGCACCATGCAATCTATATGTGGCTTCATGTTATTCCTCAACAGAACATTATGTGCATTGCACTGATGGGTCCCTTGTATCTGATTGTCTTCTTGGAGTGGTGTCGTTGAAAATTTCCTTTCTTGTCCTGCAGATCCTACCCGAGAAAGCAAAAAGCGACCACATCAGTACATGGCCAAAGATGAAGGCGATGAGGATGACCTGAGTGATGAAATGTCTAATCTGGCTGAGAAAAAACGCCGGCTCACAGTTGAGCAAGTGAAGTTTTTGGAGATGAGCTTCAATATGGATCTGAAGCTGGAGCCAGAGAGAAAAGCCCTCATTGCGAAGCAGTTGGGGCTGCGCCCTCGCCAAGTTGCAATCTGGTTCCAGAACAGGCGAGCCCGCTGGAAGAATAAGCAGCTGGAGCAGGACTATGAGACATTGAAGGTCAAGTATGAAGCTGTGGTGAAGGAGAAGGAGAGCATAGTGAAGGAGCATGAGATGGTTATGGAAGAGAACAAGAAATTGCAGGCCGAGGTCACGATTCAATATATACTTTTTTAACCCGTGCATACGTTTTTTGTCTGATCGATTCATCAACTTTCTTCTGCAGCTGCTGATTCACCATGTTTTTACGGGGCAATCGCAGGTCGCCCGTCTGACAAGCCTGCTGCAAGGTTTGGAGAATAAAAGCATGTCTGATGTGATGGGTGTAGGCTCAGAGAGTGTGCTGTTAAAGGAGGAGCAACTGATTTGCAAATCAGAGCTCACATCTCCCACCAAGTCAGTGGGTGACCAAACTGAAATGCAAGACTCGGGGCGAAGCTACCCGATCTCATCAGAGGCAGCAGCTAAGGTGGCAATGGTCGAGACATCCTTTGAAGAGCTCAATTCTGCCATAGCCTGTGCTGTGAAGCTTGAAGCAGAGGATTCACCTTTTCTACCCCAGGATGATAGTTTTGGGAGCCTACCACTGCTGGTTCAGCAACTTGCAGCCAACGGTTTTTGCCTCGAAGATGCATACAATCTCTTCCTAAGCTGCGAGGATCAGTTTGGTGGGCTGACATGGTGTGGGTGAAGCTGTGAGCAACCTCAATATTATCTGTGGCTGAGCACACATCTATGAGCAGTAGGTTCATCAGAAGTAGATATAAGTTCTAATAATGCTATGTTCAGCCCTTAAGTTTATAACAGACCATAGGTGCATATCAGTAATAAGTGTGTAAACAGGTTTGATATGATCAAATCATTGGAAAAACCACCATTTCTCTTATGATCATTTCATTCTTGCTAAGGCTTTCTAGTAGAGGTGATTGTACATTAAATGTATATTATCTTTGGCCATATGGTAAACAGAGGTGGAGTACAAGCTAGTTGTAGGCTGGCTTCTTCAACATGCAAGTTGAGAAGGGTCTCTATTTATGTGTTTGTTGGGATAGTGTACTGACTACATTATATATCTTCTAGCTCTTTTCTTGGATTTATGTCAAGCAAATTTCAAACTACACTTCCTTCTAAGAATCTCAAAGTCAAAATCTCTTTAGCTGAACATATCTCTCTTCTACATAAATGCTTGATGAATAATATAATGTCTAGGCTCTATATATCTGGTTTAGAGTGATTTCTTCATTGACTAAGCTCCATAGCATCTCATTAGTAACCTCTCATTAGCATCATTTCATTGTATTGTTGCACGCACAGATATTGATGTTTCCCAAAGTAACCAAAAAATTTGGAGTTAATGATGTTCTTTGAGATTGTAAGAAATCAATCGATCATTGGTGTTTTTGTAATAAAATGTATCAAATTGTGTTTTTTGGATCATTATCTTGGGAAGCTTTGAGAGGTGGTTCAAAGGGCTTTGGAGAAGCAATATACTCTTTCTACTTGTGACGTAGTTGTTTGCACCTAGAAATGACTCAGGTTAGAAGCATTTGTGATGGAAAAACAATCATAAGTGAGGCACATGGGTGGTGAAATCAAGAGAATCAAATGAAAGTGGATAAAATTTATTATAACCATGGATCTCTTGCTTTAGGGCTAGATTTAGGTTTTGCAATGAAGCAGAATTCAGTGTGAACAAAGAGAGTGAGAGTGAGCTTGCATAATTATTAATCCTAGTTCACATGTCACTACTATAAACTTACCAACCCCCCTTCTAGTAACATGTTTAGAGCAACACCAGAGATCAATCTAGTAAGCCCAAAACTTTGCAGAAAGCTTCAAACTTTTTTCCGGGAAGAGCTTTAGTAAATAGATTTGCAATGTTGTCGTGTGTAGAGACATAAACAACTTAATGTGCTTAGTACAAGCATGAAAAACTTGATTTCTTGCTATTGCCATAGCACTCTTAATTGTTAGTGAGAAGAACAGGTGTGGGTAGTGTATGTCCCTCACAAAGATATGGCAAAAGTCTTTTGAGTATGTTGGCCTATTAAAAAGGGAACTTCCATGAATGGAAGATGTGTGTGTGTGTGTTCCTTGTTTGTTATGCCATTTTGTTCTCTTATCTTTCATCAATTGCAGGAGTGCAATTTAATCCTCCTTTATCATACATTGATTTTCCTTCAACTTAGATAAAAATGGCTCACTTATGGGTGTAAAAGATGAGAAATTCAAGGGAGCACTAGAGATGATTGAACCATAGAGAAAAGTAAAAATTGATTGCCTAGGCCTAGACCTCATCTTGTTGGAGTTTGATACGTATCGAATGAGGGACCAGGTGCCCAATACCCCAACAATTGATCCCATGCACATGGATATAGCTATAAGATTTATACATAAAAGGGAAATCTACTTGAAGAACCAAGCTAGATCCAAAAGAAGCAAAAGGGTGTGTTACATTTTAGCTTGGAACACCCCAAGATTCAGGATGCAACATAGTTGGAAGATAGTATCATAGTTCCTTAATCCTCCAAGAGGCACCACTAGAGGCTCATATGATGTGGGTGCATAAAAGTGTTCAAATGAAGTAGAGAGAAGAGGCTAGAGCTATGTAGAAAAGTTGAGGAGTAAGACCTTTGACATCTTGTCACACATGTTAAAAGGGCAAATCTCTCTAGCTACCCTTGTTGACCAATGACATTGTATGGGGGGGTGGGGGTTGGGCCCACCGTGTGTGTGTGTGTGTATCTAGGTCACCTATATTTTTCAATCATTGATTTTGACTGACTCTCCTCTTACTAATTGAAGACCGACCTACTTGTGATGCATACCCCCATTACCTTATGTTACTATATCAAATACTTCTCTTCTTTGTATGTGTTTTCTTTCTTGTGGTATAATATACTTTAACCCTACAAGCCCTCAATGTCACATTGTCACCTTAGACTTAAAAATTTAGGAAATTGAAGACCTTAAGGGTATCTTGGCCTTCATCTGAAATCCAGTACAAAAATTCATTTGGGGTGGTCTTCTTTAGAAACTAAATTTTAAAGATAGGCTTCATCTGAAGCTCAGAAACCCATTACTCACAAAAATTCATTTAGGGTGGTCTTCTCTAGATACTAAATTTTTAAGGTAGGCTTCCTATGAAGCTTTGGAGGGCAATGATAATCATTGAAGGCTGCAAATTTCAGCACTACACATCGCCTTAGTGGAGTCTCCGCGTGTGCTGTACTTTTGTCTAGTCTCTGAATGGGATGCCACCCAGGGTTCGGGAAATTAATTTTACGGAGCCTTACATCAATCCTTGTCATCATCCTGAATTGAAGTGGAAATTGTAATTTTGAACAAGCTTTTTCTTTAAATTGAAGTCTAAAGATAACCAAATCTTGAAATTTTTTAAGAGGTATTTTTTCCTTTTCTTTTTCTTTCAATTTGAGAGGATATTTTTAGAAATTGAACAAGTTCTAGGTCAAGGCGAACTAAGCTTTTTCTCAAATTTCGGTGCCACCTCACACCTGAAGTAAATCCATGCAAGTTCCAAGATTGAATTTTTTACTGTAGTAGTATAAAAAAATATTTATTTATTTATTTTGCATTTTAATGTGATTAGACATTTTGAGACAATCACATGCAGCCAGCTGCGTGAGCAGCCATTGCAACAGTATCATCCCAGGAGGAAAATAATAGTACAGTCCACACGCGCGCACGCATTACACGTGCCGCCACTTTCCATATACTCGTTGCTGATGGTGCTGAGAGTACCTTTGTCCCCTGGATCCCTTACCAAACCCCCCTTACCCCATGTGCTGCTATTCTTCCTGCTTCCTCTCAGGCCCTACAAAGAGGGAGACCAGCGTACAAGAATAGCACATGGAAATACAAGGGGCAACAATATGTATAGGAAAAAGAGGGTCAACAATAATAGAGACAAGAGAGAGAGAGAGAGAGAGAGAGAGAGAGAGAGAGGGGGGGGGGGGGAGGGGGGAGATGAATATAAAAAAGAGGGTCAACAATATTAGAGACAAGAGAGAGAGAGAGAGAGAGAGAGAGAGGGAGAGAGGGAGAGGGAGATGAATAGAAAAAAGAGGGTCAACAATATTAGAGACAAGAGAGAGAGAGAGATGAATAGGTGGGAAGAAGATTGAAAAAGAGGACTAAGAAGAGATAGAGAGAGATGAATAAGTCGGAAGAAGATTGAAAAAAAGGACTAAGAAGAGAGAGAGAGAGAGAGAGAGATATGAATAGGTGGGAAGAAGATTGAAAAAGAGGACTAAGAAGAGAGAGAGAGAGAGAGAGAGAGAGAGAGAGAGAGATGAATATGTGGGAAGAAGATTGAAAAAAAGGACTAAGAAGAGAGAGAGGAGAGAAGAGAAATGAAAGAGAAGAAATACTTGTGAAAAAGACAAACAAAAAAGAGACTATGAAGAACAAATAAAGTTGTTTACAGACTAGACTGCCTCCCCCTTTTGACATGGATCCAATTTTTAGGAAAATAGAGTTAAAAGAAACTCGCAAGAATTTGATTAAATCAAATTAAATAACTTATCAAATACCACATGTTCAACATATTCAATATTTGAGTGAAAAACAAATAATACTGAGCTCATAAAAGCACGACTCCAAGATTGGGTACAATTGTCCCCCCTCATGACCGTGCACATTGCACGTCGCTCGCTCGTACACCCATGCATTTACCCAAATTTAAACACTTGCAAAACACACCTCACATTTGTACATTCAATACACATTTCACTTGTTTGTGCACGTGCCCACACCTTTGCTCATCACACATGCATTTATATATTTGTGCATGCACGTGTGTACACCTTTGCTCATATGTGTGGCCTCTCCCCACACGGGAGTATTTACGTAATACTTTATTCCAAATTAGGCCATGGCCTCCAAAAATACAAAAAAGGTTCTTTTTTGCACATCACTCTCTTATGCTCAAAATAGAATGCCCATAAATTGAGGCTAGGGTTTAAAGCATATCACGCTTTACAAAATATTAAAGTTCAAGTCTATGTTTGATAAATTAAAGCTTCCCAAATAAATCAAAATGTGCACAAGCTAGCACATGTATATACAAAGCTTGTTTACAAAAATGTGTGCCAAATAATAATTATGTGCGAATTCTCCTTAATCTTCAGAATCCTCTTCATCTATAAAATAACCAACAATAAATTAGTTAAAAAATATTTCATAAGTATACAAACCATAACCACACACATGTTTGCCAAACATAAGTAACCCATGAATCACTCTTTCATACAAACCAATTGAAACAAACATTGGAGGCCCCAACCATACATTAATATACACCAAACGTATTAATATTTATAATGGTATCACCCATGATATTAACATGATTTGGTTTGACGCAAAGATAATCCAAGCATCCCTGAATTATCTAAGAGGGTAGAATAATATTTTTAAGAGGGCTTAAAACATATTCCCATAACATTCTCTCTTGCTTGAGTTTGCAATTACCCTCAATTGCGGGTTTGTTGAAAAGAACAAAGGATCTCAAGGAAGGCATGAAAATATTTCTCAGGCACCCATCTTGCATCTTCACGACGAGGATGATTTTGGAAAGCCACTAAATATTTGATATATTGATTTCCAGTACAAGTTGATATAATATGATGATTGGTGATAGCATCTGGAAGCAAAACTTCTTCCTCACCCTCAATAAGAGGTCGTTCCTCATACACATGATGAGTGGGAAGTGATCCCTTGAATGGTTTTAACAAACTCACATGAAATGAGTTATGAATCTGCCAATGAGAAGACAATTCAAGTTTATGTACAACATCATTAATTTTGTGGATCACCTTAAAAGGTCCATAAAATCTTGGGACAAGCTTAACAGCTGAAATTTTTTCAACACTCTTAAGTTGACACTTTTTAGTTCTCAAAAGTACATATTCTCCAATTTCAAAAAATATTGCTTAACGTTTATGGTTTGCTTTCTTAACATATTGTTCTTGAGCATAAACAATAGAATAATTTACATCATTCAAAATGCTTCTAAAATCGATAGTGAATTGATAAGCAGCTTTGATTTTGTGGGAAAGTGTAGTTGCCTGAATAGACAAAAGTTTTTCATACACAATTTTGAAATGTGCTCGACTAGTAGCCGAATGAGGAGTATTATTGTAAGCAAACTGGAGAAGATGAATTACGTATTCCATGAACTAGGTTGTTGGGCAACATAGGCTCTGAGTAGATCCAAGATAGTACTATTAGTAACCTCAGTTTGTCCATTAGTTTTAGGGTGGAAAGCTGTGGGAAAATCTACCTTAGTGTCCAAGTTGGAGAAAAGAGTGATCCAAAAGTTAACTACAAAATCTTGAGTCTCTGTCAGAAACAATGACTTTTGGCAATCCATGATGTACAAAGATTTGTTTGATAAACATAATCGCGGCTTGCTGAGAAGTCAAAGTTTTCTTACAAGGTAAGAAATATGCTTGCTTACTTAAACGATCAACTATAGTCTAAATCATATCATTATGACTCGATATAGTAGACAAACCTGTAATGGAGTCCAAAGATATTTGTTCCCAAATATCATTAGGGATTAGTAGAGAGTAAGAGGTCCTTGGGTCTTATGTTTGTAGCTTTTAATTTTCTGATAAACAGAATATTCAGCCACAAATTTTACAACATCTTGTTTAAGATAAGGCCAAAAGAATTCTCTAGAGGCTAATTGTAGAGTAGCTAAAACACCTCGATGACCCATATATGGTGGTTGATGCATTTCCTCCAATATGAATTGTCTGAAAGGTTGTGTAATACACAATCTCTTTTGGAAGAAAAGATAACCATCATGGCATGAATAATCACCAATAGGGTTCCAATTATTGTCTCTTATTTTATCCAAACATCAGCAAAATTTGGATCCTTATCATAGGATTCTCTCATGGGACTCAATGGTTCACTTTGAATAACAAAAATGTTGTGAACACTAGGAAATCTACTTAAAGTGTATGCCACATTTTCTTTGCCTAGTTGATATTGAATCATGGGTTGAAAAGTTTGGATAAATGAAGCCCATTTGATATGTCGATCAGAGATCAATGGCTGGATCAACAAATGATGAATGCTTTGCTGGTCTGTCTTGATTAAGAATTCAGATCCCATTAAATAATCCAAAGTCTTAAAGCATGAACAACAAAAGCTAATTCTGTCATATGTACTATAATTTCTTTTTACTGCTGGTTTAAGCTTACAACTTTCATAAGCAATGGGATGTCCATCTTGCATAAGAAGAGCAAAGCCTTGTCCACTAGCATCAATAACTACAACGTTGAAATTTTGGTAGTATAATTCTTAAGTTTAGAGAAGGAATGATCCTGTCTATAGTCCAATTAAAATATCTAGCTTTCCTAATAAGAAGTTCGGTCAAAGAATATGCACTGTATACAAAATTTCTAATAAACTTCCTATAGTAACTACATAATCCAAGAAAAGATTAGAGTTCGTGAATATCACGTGGTCTAGGCCAATTAGCAATGCTTTCGATCTTTTTGGGGTCTACTCAAATACCATCAACAGAAACAATGTGCCATAAATATTCAATTTCGTCTTGAAAGAATTTACTCTTTTCAGAATTAACATAAAGCTGATTCTCTTGAAGAAGTGAGAACACTTTTCCTAAACGTTGTTTGTGTTCTTCACAATTCTTACTAAAGACTAAGATATCATCAAAAAACACTACAACAAAATTTTGATATTTCAAGAATATTCTATTCATGATTCTGTTGAAAGTAGCTGAAGCATTAGTCAAACTGAATGGCATAGCTAAAAACTCATAATGACCAATTTGGATTCTAAAGGCAATCTTGAAGATATCCCCTTTGTCTATTCGAATCTGATGATAACCGGACTTTAGGTCAATCTTGGATTCTAAAGGCAATCTTGAAGATATCCCCTTTGTCTATTCGAATCTGATGATAACCGGACTTTAGGTCAATCTTGCTAAAGACTTGGGCTCCCTTAAGCTTATCTAACAAGTCATCCACTTGAGGTATCGGATATCGATTCTTGATAGTAATCTTGTTTAGTGCACGATAATCGATGCACAATCAATATATTCCATTCTTCTTTTTTAATGAGAAGAACTAGACCACCAAATGGAGAACTATTGGGTCTAATCAATTCTTTCTCTAATATTTCTTAAACTTGCCTTTGGATATTTTTTTTGCTCAAGCATGTTGACTTGATAAGGAGATTTACATGGTGGTGAGCTACCGAGAATTATCTCAATTCTATGGTCTTCTCTGGGACGAGGCTTGGGTAAGCCAGGAGGTAAGTCATCCATGAAGCAGTTAGAGAACTTAGAGATGAAAGGATCATGAGAAATATTTCATTTGGAGTCATCCTGAGTAGTAAGCTGGCTGACAAATGTCTTCTCCTTTTTTCATACAGCCCTTTTTGCACGGGTATGAGTCAAAAATGGACCTAAGTCACCCTTGGTATTAACCATAGGGTATAAGTTTCATAGTCAATCTAGGGATTATGCTCATGTCTCCATGGCATACCTAAGATAACATCCACACCTTGCAAAGGAGCCACTAGGAGAATGACCTCTTTTCTTTTAGTGAATCCATTTCCAATTCTAAATCCGTAACCTCTTTTGTGCAGTTGTACTTAGTACCTTGAAATGCATCTTTTACTTTATAACTAGAGTACGATGCATTTAGGTTAAGTGCTTTCAATGCTTTTTCAAAATCAAATCATGCGAGCTACCATCATTATGCAAAATAGAAATTTATTTTCCTTTTATTTTGCCTTGAATTTTCAATAAAGCATGAATTAAAAACTTACCTTCATCCGAATAATCAGCATCAGAGTTTGTTTGAAAGAATCATCATCATCTTCTTCATCAATAACGTTGAGTTTAGCCACAGATGTAGAGTTCTTCTTCTTCTCAGGATAGTCTTAAGAAAGGTGTCCTTCCTTGTGACATTTATAACAGTTGAAGACTCAATTCTGCAGTTGACCATTTGAGGGTTTGTTGTTGTTGTTCTTCCGAGCATCTCCTTTAATCACATCTTTACCCTTGTGCATCCTAATGTAGAAAAAGGTCAAGAAAATGCAAAAGAAAGACATAAGAGAAGAAGGCACTAATTTCCTTGCAACCAATACACTTGAAGAAGGCACTAATTTCCTTGCAACCAATACACTTGAAGAAGGTGTCTTAAGCTATTTTCTAGCTTATTTGCAATTGAGAGTTAGTAGCACTATAGGAGCCTTGAAAATGGGTCAACAAGTGCATGCCTTTTGCTTGAAACGTGACAAACAATCACATTTAATCATTGGCAAGGAAATTTAATGTAAGTGTATGCCTTAGACAAGTCACTTGCACAAGATAGTTTCCAAAGAATATGGGAATTATGGGTGTTAATTTAATCTTAAATGCGTATAAAGACTCTCAACTTCAACTTTGCCACCTCATCACCTCATGTCATCAATCTCTCACACATATAGAAGACTTAAATAATCAATGCTAATCAAGATGTCAATAAGGGGTCAAAGGACCACATCAATAACTATTATCCAAAAGAACACTTATCAGATAAAGTTAAAAGTGTATACAATTGAAAAAATGGACACAGAGGCATCAATGGATCAAATCAAGCATCAAGTAATTAGCAGTCCAAAATTCTAAATCACTATTTGAAGGCACTTGCTGAGCCTAGTTAAAGAGTAATCAAATTCCAAAAGAAAGCATTAACAAGTGAACTTGGACCTAGACAATTATTTAATGAGGCTAGTATTTTTTGATGGTAGACTATACTACTCAAATGGGCACCAAAGATTTCAATTCCACCAATAAACAAAATGAAAGGGAGAGGAACCACTAATATAAATAATGTAAATTAAACATAGCAAGTTGGTGATGTTCATGCGATTGATACAAGAGAAACAATGGATAGATTATAGGGAAGATGGTAAGAGAAATCAAGCATACGGGCCTTAATGTATCAATGGGCAAGTGTCCAGGACCAACATAAGGCACCATCAAGGTTAAATATGGTAAATCAAGGTGGATTAGAAGGCATATTGACTGAAGATAATTTTTTCACACTCCAAGAGCAAGACCCAAATGCTTGATGGAAAAGCATTTTGATTGCAATAACTAATTTATAGTAATAGATGTGAGTGATGGCATAAAGGAATGCCCATAATTGTGTCTAGGCTAAAAATTTAGAATTATTTGATAGAGAATAATACACCATGGGATTAGACTAATGTATAAGTGAGTTATATAAGTGAGTTGTGGGCTAAAGACATGTGTGAATTTCCCTTAGCTTATCTCTTTTTATAAGCTGCTATCCTTACATGATAATGAACTTTTACATGCTTAAGATCACCTTGAGAGCTTATCTTCTTCTTTGCCTCTTGTTGGTTTATTCTTATCTCTTTTATGGTACACTCTTGTCTATTTACAGATCTCATGCAATGTCAGAGTCCATTGACTCTCCATTGAGATCCTCTTTGTGATTTTTCTTGAGGTTAGCACACATGATGATGGGGTTGAAGCATTATGAATAGTTGAGAAAGTAGAATAAAGCTTCCCATGCTTGTAGTAGATCGTAATGAAGTAGATTTGGTGTCACATGCACATGGGAGATGGGGCCTAGGCACTTGATGATATGGGATGACATTGATGATATGGGGCCTAGGCACTTGATGATATGGGATGACATTGATGATATGGATGACATCGACGATGATGATGCTACTCATGCATCTAGTAGTGAGTAGCTATTGGATACTTCATGGAGGTTCTATGGGAACCTAGTCTATAACCCTTTCTTGAGAGATGAGTGGAGAGCCTATGATTGTGATATCTACGACGGTTATATGGATAGTGATGAGGATTATGCATTGGTACATATGGATTATGCTCAGGTAGTCATTTGTGATGTGGATCATACCTATGGACCTATGCATGGTGATGGATGTAGTGAGGACATGGATTCACATTTGATGGAGCATGCTATGAGCTATGAGGCATTCTCTTTTGATGATCATGGATGCCTATGCATTGATACAGACATAGTCTATCAGGAACTCACTATTGGACATGATGTATTCAACTATGATCCCAGTGGGTGGTGCTATATGGGCTATTATGTACCAGTAGGATCCTATGCATGGGTGCATTATCTTTTTGACTCAACGGGATATTGGATGTATCTCATTGATGAATGTGGTGCATTACATCATCCATTTGATCCAAGAGGATGCAAGATTGATATGGCCATGGATCAGGCATATCTTGGATTTCCATTTGATCCAAGCATCATTATCACTAGCCTCACCGTCGATGACACCCTCCTATCCTTTCCATTTGATCTGGGAGGGTGTCGTGGACATGTTTTTGTGGCGGATACATTTAGGCCATGAGTGCATTTTTGGATTTTGTATATATATATGTTTGTGCACGACCACCCTTCGATTTCGAGGATGAAATCATTGTAGGAGGGGATGGTTTGTAATGAAGTAGATTTGGTGTCACATGCACATGGGGGATGGGGCCTACGCACTTGGGCTTAGAGTCATTTACATATGTGCCTTTGGGACCTTGGGCTATATGATACATAGGGATCATGGGCATTGTACACACACACACACACACACACATATTATTGATCATTTGACTATAATCTTTCTTGGAGCTCTCATGCCGCCCAAGCTTTCATGGTGAACTTCTCCCATATAAGATGTGAGGATGGTGACCCACACCCATGTTGTCATTCCATGCCTTGAGTGGCCAACCCTAGTTTCTTACATAGATGCTTCCCTCTAGCATGAAGTTTGATTGTGGAGTACGATGGGATGCTATACGCGAAGAAGGAATGAGACTAGTGAGTAAAATGAATTAGCATAGGAAATGGGTTGTGAAATTGGCTTGAGAAAGTGTAGGGATTGAAGTTCGGGAGTACGAGTTTGCTTGTTTGGGCCAATAGGAGAAGAATAAACTCTTAGTGTGTTCCATTGAGTATCATGGAATGGGATTAAGCATCACTCTTGTGGATTTGATGCTTGGAAATGAGTAGAATAGTGTAGGTATGAATCTTACAAAAAACCAGTGTGCAAAAAACAATGTTTAGTCATGGTGGTGACCTCTCACACACCCTTCACAATGACATCTCACACACCTTTTCATTAGAAAATTTTTTGACTAAAAGGCATGTCTAACTAATTACTAAAAATATAATGGGCTAGCCAATGAGAGTGTTGCGATTCGAGATCTATGTAACATAGATCGTTTTGGTAGATTTGGCCAAGAACAAAAAAGTCGAGTATTGGAGCCCCACGTTAAAAAAATAGAGAGATGTACCTTGTGGCCCTCACAAAAAGTCACATGGAAGTAGTTATTTCATACGTGTTTTTTAATGCTCATCTTTTCACTTTCTACTGTTTTGCATTTCTCCCCTTTTCCATTTCCCTCCCTTTTTTATGGATGAAATTTGATTTCTCCATGTCTCTTGCTTCTTTCTCCACCAAAATTTACAGGTAGCTTTGTCTCTACCAACTTGTCTTGTGATAAAGTTTCATTCCATTTGGACAAAACTTGTGTGAGCTATAATCATCGATGTAGTTACTCTTTTTGCTAGGTTTTCTAAGGGAAAATTTATAGAGATAGCTTTCTCTCTACTATCTTGATCTTCTTGTATATTTTCATCTCATTTAGATAAAACCCTAATGAGTTCTTGTTGATTTGTCATAGCATCCATGAGTCTTAATGCTTACAAATGCATGCTTGATTCTTAATGTCCTTCTATATTCAGAATTTTGATATTGTATATTGTGGGTTCTAATGCATTGTTGTTGATTATGTTGTAGGTTGTGTTGAATCAAAGCATTTCATTAGTTTAGGATTGGTAACATGTAATAAACTTTTTCATTTTGTTGTTATGTTGAAATTTTACTATTTGTAGATGCTTTTATTATTATGTTGGTTTATAATGCAATGTTGTTGATTATGTTGAATAGTAGCATTTTATTAGTTAGAGTTGATAATAGGTAATAAAATCTTCCACTTTGTTGTTATGTTAAAATTTTACAGTTTGTTATTATGTTGGGTTCTAATGCATTTGTGTTGATTATGTTGTAAGATGTGTTCAATGAGATTATTTCATTAGTTTAGGATTGGTAACTAGTGTAGGGTAGTTAGGATTACTACTTTAGTTTAATGTTATCAAGTTTTTAAACTATTATTATGATCATATGCTAGTTTACTATATGGAGATTGATCTTGTTTTTGCTTGTAGATGGTCGATAGATGAAGGGCAATAAGTAGTATATAGTCCATGGAGGTTGTTAGTAGTAGGACATACGATGAATGGAGATGGGTTAAAGATCTTTACTAAGTATGAATGGGTGCTATTGTATCCAAGAACCAAAGGATCATTCAAATTCAAGATGGACACATAAGATTGAAGAAAGTATTGTAAGAGGATAATGGATTTTATATGGAATATTAATGGAATATAGTTACTTATTCAGTATGTGTTTATGCACAAAGATATCTGTGTGCATCCTTCTGTCAAGATCCCTAAGCACATGCCAAATGGTGAGTGTGTGATTTGATGTTGATGTACAATATATAATTAAATCATGTGGTGCCATATTTAATTTTTTATTTCATTTCTGAGATCTTTATCATGGTACGTATTTGCCAACTTTGTGTCCATCAAGAATTGAATAGTGGTATCAGTGGAGTTCCTCATGGGAAAAATAAATGTATATAATTCTAAAATTAGGGTGTTGCTATTTGAAAATAAGAATATTGCTCTTTGATGGCCCAATGGATCTTCTTTTATGATTTTGTGTATGTTGTGTCATCTCGTAAGAACCCAATGATATATATGGCTTGTTAGAGCCCATACCACTCCCACCCTTGTTTTCTTTACAATGGCTAATACCTATCATGGAACTAATAGAATCTTGTAGGATGAAGCTTGCAAATGACGTGCAAACTTCTATAAAACCAACTATTAGCTCGAAAGATGTTCACTTGAGCTGGTTTATTCCATTTGACTATTTTGCATACTTGTTTGCAACTTGTGAAGGTTCGAAGAAGATGCAAACCACGTTTGCATGCAAGGCTCTAAGTGAGGATTGGATGGTCCACTTGATGGGAAATAAATGAGATACAAAGAGAACCAATCGCTAATGTCAAGTGACCAAATCTGATGTTACTTTTAGGTCATAACTTATCCCAAATGTAAATTTATGTATATTATATACAAATTGTACTCACGTCATTTGTTTTACTATGGTAGGTACTTTGTTTCTCGACAATCATGATTAAATTGAAGACTCTTGCTCAACATGTTACTTTTAGGTCATAACTTATCCCAAATGTAAATTTATGTATATTATATACAAATTGTACTCACGTCATTTGTTTTAATGGTAGGTACTTTGTTTCTCTGCAAACATGATCAAATTGAAGACTCTTGCTCAACATGTTTGATTTATTTATTATGATTGGTCACATGCACTATATACAACCTTACAAAAGCAAATTGATTTTCCTCAAAACACTCTTTTCCCTTTTAAAAAAAACTAAAGCGTGCTGCTCACCAAAAAACATTAACAAAAAATCCAAAGAGCTTGTTCATATGCTCTACACAATATGCTCTACTTGAGCTTATCTACTTTCAACACTCCCCCTCTAGATCAAGTTGAGGTGATGTTATGTCTTCAACTCTAAGTATTCGTCAAAACTTTTTAACTTTCTCTCTTGCCAGTCCTTTGGTGAACATATTCATAATTTGATCTTCAGTCTTCACAAATCTTAGATCAACTTGACCTTGTAGCTTTTTTTCTTTGATAAAATGATAATGTACCTCAATGTGTTTCTTCATACGAGCATGAAACACTTGATTCTTTGCCAATTGAATGGAACTCATGCTATCACGATATATAGGTACTGGCTCTTTCAAGGTTATCTCAAAGTCTGGTAAGAGTTATTGCATCCATGCTTGTCTATATTCTGCTTCTGTAGAACTCAAGGCTATTGTAGGTTATTTCTTTGATGTCCAAGAAAGAAAACCATTCCCAATTGAGCAACACATGCATGTGGTGCTTCTTGTTGTTGATGGATCACCTACCCAATTTGCATTACAAAATGTTTAAAGTTTAAACTCATCTTTACACCAACAGTGAAGTCCATGATTCACAGCGGTGACTCAAGATTTTTCTTGTTGCATCCATGTGATGTTTGGGATTTTCATAAATTGGTTCCAACTCCGTGAGCAATATCTGGCCTTCTAATTGTGAAAGAAATGAGTTTTCCCACAAATTGTCTATACAAGGTTTCATCCTCAAATCTCAATCCTTTTGTCCACTTCAAGCTTCACATTCACCTCCAAAGGTATAGTTATAGGTTTGCAATTCGTCAAATACCGTTCCAACATGTCCATGACATACTTTCTTTGTGATGATGCCCAATTTTGGCTAATTTCTCATGGTTCTACAATGGCAAATCTATTTTCTTAGAATTATTTTATGGCATTTATGCCTTTTTGTACTTAAATTGACATTTTCTTAAATGATGAAAATGCTTGGCTATAGTGGGTACGCACTACATTTAAGCCAATACATAAAATGTTTGCTCTCTTATTTGGATTTTGAGGCATAGGACTATAGTTTATAAAAGTTAAAAAAGGACAAGTCAAACACTTGACAGAGGATTTTATATCCTAAGGTTTTAAAGTGCATGTAAGGACAAACTTTTTCAAGAAATGCAAAAAGGGGAGTTGCTGCATTGTGTGATTTGGGGAGGTGGTTGAGGAAGTTTCAACTTCCTTCTCCTTTTTATCTCCTCTCTCATAGTTCTTTTCTCTCTCTCCAATTTGGGCACAACTCTTGCTTTTGTCCTTGTGTTTTCTTGTTCTTGAATTATGGAAGAAGAGGGAGATAGTGAGGACGGTGAGGAAGATATCTTTTGTGTGCCCATGTTCTTGTGTAAAGGAATGGTTTTTCTTGGTCTTGAGAGTAGATTTTGCAAGTTTTGTGTCCAAGCAAGAGTACTTGGAGCCTCTCTTACCCAATTTTGGTGGTTAATTTGGTGCGTAGAAGGCATTTATTCATTGGTGTGATCGCCTCGGGAGTAGAGGTGGCTTCATGATGATGTGCAAGAAAGAGAGGCGGATTTGTAGAAATTCTTTGATCGTGGGAGGTACAAATAGCAATGTTGTGTGTGGAAGAAGATAAAGATACATTAGAGGAGGTGGCCTTGTAGGTTGGTCGGCGGGCGTTCTCAATAGAGGAGGAGAGTAGGCAAATATGGCATCACAGTATCATCTTCTTCGCCTTCTTCTACACCATGCACGTAGGCGATGTCACTCCTAGCTGAGAGGAGGAAGGGTTTGTCCAAGAAATTCCAAGCCCTCCATAGCCAAAAGCATGTTATCATCTACTTATGTTACCATTAGTTAGTAGGTTTCTTTTTAATTATATGCTTCCATTCCAATCTAGAGGAGGGCAATGTGGGTGGAGAGCATATATTTTAGATCATTTGTGTGAGGGTGCTTATTATCATATCCTTTCTTGGGTTTTTTTTTGGGCTTCAAGTCATTCATACATATGGGTTTGTGAGGTTTCTTCTTGCAAGTCAAATCTAGGTGAATGTCCCTATCTTTATTGTGTTTGTGAGTGTGTTAGTTTAAGCCTAGGAATTATTGTGGGGGGATTTGTGTTTGTGAGGTGTGTTACTGAATTAGAGTTGGAGGAGAACAAAGTGTGTGTGGAAGACTTGAAGCTCATCATGGATCTTCATCAACTTTGGCTCATGAGAGGATACCGTGTCGATTTAGTGTGGGAGGAATGATGACTCCCAATTTTTGGCATCAATTTTGGTTAATTTCTCATGGTTCTACAATGGCAAATCTATTTTCTTGGAATTATTTTATAGCATTTATGCCTATGTTGTACTTAAATTGTCATATTTTTTATGATGTAAATGTTTGCAAGTCCACAATACATTTAAGCCAATGCATAAAATGTTTGCTCTCTTACTGGATTTTGAGGCATAGAACCATAGTTTATGAAAGTTAAAAAGGACAAGTCAAACTCTTGATAGAGGATTTTATGTCCTAAGGTTTTAAAGTGTATATAAGGACAAACTCTTGATAGAGAATTTTATATCCTAAGGTTTTAAAGTGTATGTAAGGAAAAACTTTTTTAGAAATGCAAAAAGGGGAGTTGGGGGAGTCGTATGATTTGGGGAGGTGGTTGTAAAGGAAGTTTCAACTTCCTTCTCCTTTTTATCTCCTCTCTCATGATTCTTTTCTCTCTCTCCAATTTGGGCACAACTCTTGCTTTCTTCCTTGTTTTCTTGTTCTTGAATTATGGAATAAGAGGGAGATAGTGAGGATGGTGAAGAAGATGATATCTTTTATGAGTCCATGTGATTGTAAAGGGTTGGTTTTTCTTGGTCTTAAGAGTAGATTTTGCAGGTTTTGTGGCCAAGTAAGAGTACTTACAGCCTCTCTTACCCAATCTTGGAGGTCAATTTGGTGCTTGGAAGGCAGTTATTCACTTTGTGAAAGCACACGTCTCCTTTGATTATTTCTACTCCAAGGAAATATCTTAGCTTTCCTAAGCCCTTCTTTCTATGGTGTAAGATCCCAAGTTTGATTCTCTTGAAGAGAATCATTCATCCATAGACACTTTCCACTCATGGCTTTGTATAGCATCCTCAAATCTTTTTGGTTCTTCTAATTCTGTCACCTTTGTCATATAAGCATAATATTTAACCATAAAAGAATCATAGGTCAATTTTTTTTTGTTCTTCCAATAATATCACCTTTGTCATATAAGCATAATGTTTAACCACCAAAGAGTCATAGGTCAAATCTTTTTGGTTCTTCCAATTATGTCACCTTCACTCCCTTGATTGATTTGAGGAATCACTTCTTGAGTACCACTAGTGCTTGGTTCACTACTACTGATGATACGAAGGCCTCCTTTTCATGGAGACATATTCTCCTCTTTTTCTTCTTTGTTCATATCTAATGATGATATCTTCATGCTTGTCATACCATCCATGCATCTCATCAAACTCAAAATCTCTGTTGATATACATCTTCTTATTTGTAGGATCATAGTGTTTGTAGACACCATTTTGTAAATCAATTCCAATGAAACACATCTCAAAGATTTTGGCTTAAGCTTGTTCATATCTCATATGCTCTAGCACATGTGGATAAAATAATTTTGTCACCTTTTTCATATAAGCACAATGTTTAATCATCAAAGAGTCATAGGTCAAATCTTTTTGGTTCTTCCAATTATGTTAACTTCACTCCCTTGATTGATTTGAGGAATCACTTCTTGAGTACCACTAGTGCTTGGTTCACTAGTGATGATGCGAAGGCCTTCTTTTCATTTGTGGAGATATCCTCTCCTCTTTTGCTTCTTTTTATAAAGGATGAACCTCACTTGGTTCATATCTAATGATGATCTCTTCATGCTTGTCATACCATCCATGCATCTCATTAAAGTCAGCATCTCTACTAACATACATCTTCTTATTTGTAGAATCATAGCATTTTTAGACACCCTTTTGAAAATCAATTCCAATGAAAACACATCTCAAAGATTTTGGCTCAAGCTTGTTTATATCTCATCTGCTGTTTTGCTGGCACATGTGGATAACATAAGCATCCAAAGATCTTCAAGTTTTTCACATTGGCTTTTGTCTTGCAAACTTCTCTGTTGGAGTTATGTTTGGATTAATCAATATTGGAGATTGATTAATGAAGGTTATGTAACATCTTGTTCCTTAAATACTTTGTGTTTGTGTGGACACCATAGATCCGTGCATATAAGCTCCAAAGGCTTTTGATGAATAAATATCGTTGTTTTGAAAGGCTTTATTGACCACTTTGCTTTTTCATATGGTTCAGACAACCAAACCTTTGTAAGTTATCTATTTCAATTGAGTGATACTTATGTGACCAAGTCTCTTGTGCTGAAGCTCAACCTCTGACACAGATGAGCTTCTCGTATATGCACATGCCTCTAAAGGCATAGCATCCAAAATAAACATCCTTCCAACTTTTTCACCTCTTGCTAGAATTTTGAGTGTGTTATAATCTTTCACAACACACCCATTTGGATTCATTGTTACTTGCATATTTTGTTCCACAATCTATCCAACTAACACCAAGTTCTTTGTAATGCTTGGAACATAAAGAACATTTCTTAAATGTTGAACTCCTCCTTTGGGAATCTCCAAAGGTATAGTCCCAATGTGAGTAGCAGGATGTGGTGTATCATCTCCAGTGGATACACTTATCTTCTTAGTGACTTCTTGTTTTGATGCAAATAAGTCTTCTCTTCCAATCATGTGATTTGTACACATAGAATCTATGTACCATTTTTGTTTTTCCAAAGACACTACTATTAATTGATAACACATAGAAAACAAGCTATATTTATCTTTTTCTTTTCTCTCTCATTTTGTCGATGCATAATTCCCTTGCTTTAGAGTGCCATTGCTAGGTCTCTTTGCTTTGAATATACCAATCTCCATTCCAATGTCCCATCTTGCCACAATGGTTACAAGCATCTTTGTTATTTTGTCCACTTTTGCCATTATAGCCTCCTCCTTGATTTGAGGATTATCTTCCACCTTGTCCTCTTTGAGTGTTCCTTTGTTGACTGCCCCTATTTGTGGAGTCGTCATGGTTGTTATTACCTCGGCCTCTTATAAAGTTTCCACCTCTTTGGCCTTGACATGCCTTTGGCTTTTCCATCACCAATATATAGAGTGCTTTCATCACTCCAATTTGTTTTTGATGAGCTTCCCCCAAGTATTTATTCCTCAAGAATCATCTTTGCCACTAGTTCCTCAAAGTTTGGCAACCTATCTCGTAAGATAGATGTTCTCAAAATCTTAAGGTCTCTTTTGACCTATGATGCATATCTGTACCATGTGTTCATCTTCAATTGGCTCACCAATCATAGCCAATTGATCACATATACCTCTGATCTTTGCAATGTAGTAGAGCATTAACAAGTTCTTCTTCTTAATTGTATGCAACTCCCATGTGAGTTGTATCTTATGAGGCTTTGACAAGCTTTCAAACATGCTTGAAAGTGTCTCCCACATATCAGTTCACAATGTTGTGTAGGAATTATTGCTTGACTCACTGTCTCAGAAATGTTCTTTATGTTGAACTCCTTCTTAGCTTTCCTAACACTCTCTCTCGATGGCTGCTCAAGATGCTTTTGTTGAGTGGCTCCCTAGAACTTGATATGCTCACCTTGGGGACCATATTTACCCAAGGTTTTGCAAAAGCATTGAGTAAAATCCTACCACCATAGTGCATGCTCTGTTTTGTGCGTAATGTGATGATATCACATTCTCCATACTTGACTCTGCCTCTTATTGGGTACCTTTGGACTTCCTCCTCTCTATGAAGAGTGGCGATAGTCATAAAAAAGTGGGCAAGTGAGTGCTAGTTCATTTCTCCACCCCTACCTCCTATGAAGAGTGGAGATAGTCATAATAAGAAGGTGGGAAAGCGAGTGCTAGTTCACGTCTCCCATCTTTGCACAACCTCCTCCACCCCTACCTCCTATGAAGAGCCTATCTCGATTGATCTAATTGTTGAATGGAATATTGCTTTTGCTATTTACATTTTATACTCTGATTTTGAGGAGGATCCTACTAAGGAGGATGAGCCTAGAGATGATGATGAACACTGCCTAACACTACACACAAAGAGGGAGCCACTAGAGACGGCTCTCGACCTTCACAAGGAGGCAGCACAAAGCTCCTACCTTGACTTGATGGCCATCCAGTAGCAAGCGTGCCCCCCCTCCTTAGTCATGACCCATGTCTTACATCATTAAGTGCCCCCCCTCCTTAGTCATGACCCATGTCTTACATCATTAAGTGCCATCACCATGGATGGTGTGGAGTATCTGCTCATGCAAGATGTGCTTGAGGTCTTGGACATGAGGGAGGAGGATCTCTTCTATGTGCTTATCTTAGATGCCCGGACGAAAACTACTTTGACTTTGATTTCTCAAGATTTCTCAAAACCATCCCAAGTTGGAGAAGGTCATGCTTGTGTGTGACGTAAGTTGGTTTACCTCTTCTCCTCCATTCAACGACACGAGTAGATTCATTCACGGGTGGCCCTTAGCCTCGTTGCCTGCACTGGGGATCGATGATCCATACACCATCCAACTCAAGCTTGAAGGAAAATTTGTTACTATTCCAACCACCAAAGCCAAGTCCAACTTGGTTGAGCCAAGTAGGTTTTCTATCTAGGTATTAGTGTTTGCTTTTGGGTCTTGATGCACCCATGTCTTTTTTTGGAACTTGATGTAATTTATTTTGTAATCAAAGTCATTTTTTAGTACGGTAAATTCAAATTAGGGCTTGGCTTTGAGTATAAAGTACGATAAAATCGTAAGTTTTGACTTTCTCAGAATGGCATGAAAATTAATGTAGGGGGGCTCATTATGAGTCATGTACCATAAAAAGTTTATAGCCCATTTGAGCCTTACAAGTGCCTTGACCAAAAGGCTAGCGAATTGGGGAATTCTTTATGAAGTTTGGGGCCCATCATCTTAGCCTTGCAAGCCCCCTAGCCAATGATGGGCCTACTTTCAATGATGGGCCCCAAAATTTTTGTAGTGCATAAAGCAGGCCCCAATTCGCTAGCCTTTCGACCAAGGGACTTATATGGCTCAATTGGGCCCAAAATTTCTTATGATACATCACTCTGATGAGCCTCTACATCAAATTTTGTGCCATTTTAAGAAGGTCAAAATTTTAGATTTTGTCGTATTTTGTGCTCGTCAGTCAAAAATTAAAAAACAATCATGCTTATGCTATATTTTATGCTTAATCTAAAATTAAAAACTCAAGCCTACATTGTATGAAGATTATGCATGGATCACATTTTTTGCTCGATTCAAAATTAAAAGATTGAGCTTGTGTGTTGTGTTTTGTGTTGGATCAAAAATATAAAAGACTTCTTGGATCACGTTTTGTGCTCGATTGAAAATGAAAAGATTGAGCTTGCATCGTACTATTTGCTCTTATACGGTGACACGCCGCTTCAAAATAAAGGTCATGCATGCCATTAAACACTATAAGTGCTTTCACAGTGATAATTTTAAATCTTGTACAAGTGATTCAAAGTTATCAAATATATAACACATCACCTTTCTTAAGCCGCGCCCTTTCCCTGCCTGCCAATCGGGGTGGTTGCAACCTCCTGTTAACCTAGTCATGGCTATGGATTATCCTATTTAGGTTGGTTGTGTTGAGATATCAAGCACAACTAGTGCGGATATGGGTGACCACTAAGATGACAGCTCCACCCTTATGCTACTGGCATGGTTAGTGAGATTAAAGGTAATATGATGCCAGTAGTTTATAAGCTATATGATAGCAACCACTTTGGTGGACTAGAGTTATAGCATAGTTATAGTTCCATCGCATGTAGTTATAGTTCCATCGCATGTAGTTATGTTCACATTATGGACCGATTTTTGTACGCTATAGTAGGGAGTAATTTCCCTTATAGTATATACTCCTAACTTTATGTTAAAGCTATAGAGAATAAAAGAGAATAGAAGAAAATTCAGCCATCCCTCTCTCTTGTGTGCTTGTTAATTCTTGTGTGTGTGTGTTTGCTTGCAACAAGGACTCAAGTTCACCCTCTTCCTTGCATTCTTCTCATGGTATCAAAGTGTCAATTCGCATGAAGAGCTCAAGAGGCAAACAAGAGACAAAAAAAGAAGCGATACATAGGTAAGGGTAACTCCATCTCTTTCCCTTTGATTTAGAGGCAAATCTCTATAGATAGTAGCTAGGCAAGAGTAGCAGGCAGGCATAACAGTAAGGTGCATTGACACATCTAGGGTTGCTCTTCGTAGTGAATCAAAAAGGTATTATATTGTGTGGGATAAAGGTTCATAGTACGTAAGTGGATTCAACGTTTAGATTCGTGGCCATTTTGAGCCTCTTTGGCTTTGTAAGTTTCTTTGTGAAAGTGTAGATTTTGACTATGTCCATTTTTTGGTTTGATACAAAGTAACAACAAAATTTTGGTCACAAGATTGTGTGTGCAGAGAATATGAGATTTCCAAGTTGGTGGTGGATGTATGTTATAAGATTTATAGGTTGTTGAGAGAGATGTATATGATGAGTTTACATACAACTGTAATATAACAGGTTTACAATATAGCTGTGTTGGAGATTGCAGGTTAGTGTAAGTGCAGAAGTTTTTACAAGCACTATTTGGTAAGTTTCTTCAAGTACTCATGCTAATAGTCTATCCCAGATTATGAGCAAGAACATGGATAAGAACAACTTTCAACCATGGATGTTTAGAATGTGACATTGTTATTGCCCGCTTTTGGTCTCTCCTAGAAACATAGTCACAAGAGATTACCTTAGCAAGCTATAACCATCATGGAGATCTTTCCAATGGGCAATCTCAAGCATATTGCTTCAAGAGCTCCACACCTCCTTGGGTAGCTATTTCCATGAATGTCTCTTGCGAGCGTTGTCACGTCGAACTGCAGGTCCTCGTCCCTCATCTCATCTCACACCACTTATACACACTCACTAGCATATTAGAGAGATTAGCAAGAGCAAGAAGAGTATGTTGTAATATGAGAGAAAATGACTTCTATACAAGGCCATAAGTGCTCACACACACACTTAAATTATGGTTGATCACGACGCCCAAGGCTCATAAGTGGTCTATTGCTTATACAATGCTTAATCTCATAATACATGCATGAAATGCATTCACATGGATCGATTCTAGCTTGTTGCCACACTCTCTTGGAGCACGAATCACCATAAATACTCTATCAAACCATTTTTGGGTGCATGTGGAAGTATTATCCACTTCGGCCTTTCCTAGAAACATATTCACAAAAGATTACCTTAATATGAGTGGGGATCTTTCCAATGGTTGACGAGATAGAGCACACTAGCTTCAAGAGCTCTACACCTTCTTAGATAGTCATTTTTGTCACTATCTCCCGTACGTGTTATCACACCGTCATGTTGGACTACAGGTCCGCTTCCCTCCTCTCACCTCACACCACACACACACACACACACTGGCATGCATTAAAGAAGATGATTAGAGAGAGTATTAGAAAGAGAAAAACTCAATTGCACAATGAGAGATTATGTTACATAATGAGAGAAAATGACATATGCAATGCCATAATTGTTCACACAAACTTAAATTGTGGTCAATCGAGTGCCCAAGGCTTACAAGTGCCCTATTTCTTATACAATGTTTAATCTCATAATACATGCGTGAAGTATAAGGAATCCATTCTAGCTTCTCTTGAGCAGGAATCACCAATAAATACAACCATCATACAGGGATCTTTCTAATGGCCAAGCAGTTTGAGCACATCGCTTCAAGAGCTTCCCTTCTCCTTGGGTAGCCATTTTCATCAACGTCTCTCTCACGCGAGCCTTGCCACTATTGTACTATGGGTCTTCATCCCTCCTCTCACCTCACACTACTCACACATACTCACTAGCATGCATTAGAGAGAAGAAGATTAGAGAGATGATTAGTAAGAGAAAGATTCAATTACACAATGGAAAAATATGTTGCATTATGAGAGAAAATGACTTATATACAAGGTCATAAGTGTTCACACACACTTAAACTATGATCGATCAAGCACCCAAGGCTCATAAGTGGCCTATTGCTTTTATAATAGTTAATCTCATAATACATGCATGAAGTACATTAAAAGGAAATCCATTCTAGCTTCTTTGCCACATGCTCTGAGAATCGCCACTATGTCAAACCATTTTCAAGCACCTGTCCAAATTGTAGATTTGGACACTGTTGCTTTATAGATTATCATACATAATTTTGGTGTCTTTATCATTGCTATTTAATGTAGAATTATAGTGACAACTCTTGTTAACCCTAAAATGGGTTAACATTTCCCCCCTCATATTGTCGACGATTGCATCCAAGTGATCGAGTAGAAGACTTTGTTGTGGGGAGATTTGATACAAAGTGTTTTTCTTCAATCCCTTGAAAAAACATATCTTCAGTTGCATGTCATTGAGTTTCTCCTAGTCCTCACATTGTGAGTTTAGGGTTTCCATGCACGAGATTTAATCACATATGGTTTTATCAGGTCTTTTGAGTTCCCATGTTTCACCTAGGACCTTACCTTGAGAAGCTGTAAGTGAAAGCTTTAAGAGTTCTAGACAAGGAAGATCCCATATCCTCCAACGTTATCATTTAAAAGGATTTCTTGTTTTGCAACATTGATCAAAAGAATCTAGATTTAAAACAATAATCAAATGTACATTGTTTTTCTTCAATCCCTTGGAAAAACATCTCTTTAGTATTATTTCATTGAGCTTCTCCTAGTCCTCATATTGTGGGTTTAGGGTTTCCATGCACAAGATTTAATCACACATAGTCTCCTTACATTTTTCAAGTTGCTACTCCACCTAGGACCTTGCCTTGAGAATCCATAGATGAAAGATTTTACAATTCCAAATTTCACCTTAATCTTTGGCCTCAAAAGTGATGGCCTTTCCTACTAAGTGTAAAGTTAAAGTGTGTACTTTGGTGGGGTGCTTAGGGTTTCCAAAAGCTTCAAACATGTCTATTCAAACACTTGCATGAAGTGAACAGGATGTGTGGTTCCATCATTTTTACTCATAAGCTTGGAAATATCCACCAAGGTGGTTTTAAGTAGCTTTGAAAGGTTCATTATGCACTCCCTTTCCTAGATTTCTTAGCATGAAAATAATTTCTTCACTGAAAGGCAAAGAAAATTTGAGAGAATGATTAGATTGAGACTTGTGTCATGTAAAATTGGATCAAGGCTACCATAAGTCTAGTAAAACTTGATGGTGCATTCATGTGCATAGTGTTGGTCCAATTCGGGTGTGAGAGCCTTAAAGGATGTGATGTAACATGGGTCTCTATGTGTAGCATGGACTATCCAAAGCCGACTTTTAGGTGTATATCGAGCATTTCCACATACTAACCATGTGTAGTCTCCTAAGGCCATCTGAGACCATTTATACCCTCAAATGTGTGTCTCACAACCTGAGAACAATGTGTCCTTGATTTGCTACGTCTAGCACTAACTAATGCGACCACATAGCCTGCACAAGCATGCATCCTAGTGCCAAGTATTCATAAGCTAACTCCTAGCCTAGCCACATTTGGTCGCTATCATTCAATGTTGAAATTGGTGCCCAACCATCACACAATGCCTCCTCATATAGGGAGCCTTATAAAATAGAGCACATCTATCACTTGCAGTAACACAAGTGTGGAGCACTATGAACAAATGCTTTTCCAACACCCCCCTAAATGTCCACCCATTGAACTACCTCTTCAGTCCAATGCTCAGATGATGAAGATGGAACTCTAACAAATTCCCCCTAGAGACTTTAAGAAAATATCTACATAATTCTTTGTTGCTGTGTAGTCAATAAATTCCACCTCTCCATCCATGATAAGCTCACACATATAATGATATTGGGTAGTTGACAAAATCCACCTCTCCATCTTGCACACATCATGATATAAGCTCACACACATCATGATATTGTATCTTAATGTGCTTTATGTGAGCATGAAACACTGGGTTCTTAGCAATCATCATGCAACTCTAATTGTCACACATCAACACTGTTACTTCCTTTTGAATAACATCCATGTCTCCTAAGATCCTTCCCAACTAGATTGCTTCACATGAAGCAAAGCATGCTCTCTTTTGTACTCAAACTTTGTAGAACAAAGAGCTACCTTTTATACTCAGCCTCTGAAAGCACCACTATAGGCTACATCTTACTCATTTAGGAGATGTAATTCTAGACCTAATAAGAAAACAGTAACCATAAATAATTTTTTTTGCTACTACAATCTCTTTCCCAATCTGAGTTCTAAAATCTAGCCAAGGAATTTTTTGATGTGTAAGTGATACCATAACCAGTGATACCTTAACAATAGTATCCTTGCCTTTCAATGGTTCTCTCGGGGTTGATTTGAGAATCTACTAATGACACCAAGTGCAACGGTGGGTGTCACATGGTGTATTACAAAGAAAGGTCAAACTCCCCACCAACTTCCTATACTCCTTCATATCCACAAGTGGAGAAACATCTTCCATAGAAATCTTTGCATCAACCTCCATGGGAGCAGCTGCTCATGCCAAATTCCTTGCAAATTTCTTTAGCGTACTTTTACTGTGAAATGAAGATTCCATGTAGATCTTGCTAGAACTCAATCCCCAAATAGAAATATATAAGCCCAAGTTTTGTCATTTAAAACTCTGAACTCAACATATCCTGTGTCTCAAATCTTCTCTTCATGGTCCCAGCCATAATAAGGTCATCCATATATAGGATAATGACCATATATCTACCTTGCTCAAAGAAAATATACAAATTTGCATTTGACAGGCTTTTAGAACAATCAATACTTATAAATAAAGCACCTATCCATCGTTGGGTACCATGCACAAGGGGCATGTTTCAACTTGTATAATTCCTTTGAAAGTCTACACATTTCGTTTTTTGAACTGGGTATCTCAAACCTAGGTGGCTATTGTTGTTTGTATTGGGCACATGCACATGGAGGTTATTGCTGTGGTCAGGACTCTCCCTTTCATCCAACTCATATCCTATGTGCACCACATAAATGTGGAGGGATAAGAGAGGCAGAGTGTCCCTTTACATATACCCATGATGCCACATGGCATGGCCAGGTTGACAACTTCCAATACCTCCCTTGAGGCCAAGATGTGAGAGGCTTCTCACACAATTGTTGATGTCATGGTTACACACACAACCTTTATTTTTCGCCCAGTGATTACACTCGGTAGGAGGAGAATAAGCTTGTCCACCTACTCATACATTCATTTGGTCACCATCAGCTCCATCCAAAGGTCCAAAGGTTGAATAGCTCTGCCACGAGTTGATTAGCACCGCCCAGTCTACTGTAAGGAATGTACCCCCTGGCTCTGATACCATGTTGTTTGTATTGTGGTGGATACATGCATGTGGAGATCACTACTCTCCCATCCATCTCATATCCCATCATGCACACCACATAAGTGTGGAGGGATGATAGAGTCCAAGTGTCCCTTTTTACATATATATCCATGATGCCTAGACACACACATTGTATATGGGACTATGCTAATCCACATAGCACTAGGTTGATGGCTTCCAACAACTGCACTATATAAACCTCTTTCTTGAGATGGCCATTCAAAAATATTTTCACATCCATTTATAATATTGGCCACTTACCATGAGCGGTCAAGGCTAGTATGGTTAAGTAGGGTCTACAAGTGAGGTTCAATCCTCAAGGGTGTTTTATGGAAGACTTCAAAAATTAGTGCCGCTTGCATATATAACGGGTAGTAACAGAAATGGCAGTATGTTTACTTTGGATGTAAATATGCCTGAAGTAAAGGCAACCACGTTTACACATGGGACAAATGTCATCACACAAATATTGACATATGGCACAAGCACATTGGTCATGTGAAGTCAAGCAGGCCTAAAATATTGTTGTAGATTTGCTAAAGTTTAGTATGCATAAAGTATGTGAAGCATGCCAACTTGGTAAGCAAGACTAAACATGGTTTCTCACATCACAAAAATCACATTAGTAAAAGGCCATTGGATGTTATACATCCAAATATATGGGAGCGACCAAGACTACAACAATTGCAGGTTGCAAGTATTATGTTACATTCATCGATGTGATCACACTAGGAAACTAGAAAACTGTGGGTTTATTTCATGAAGGAGAAAGTGTGTATAGTGGGTAGCTTGATCTACATGACCATTACTAGGTCATATTTGAACTATGTTATTGAACTTGTAAGTCAATTTATGCAGGTCCCCAAGAAGCCACACTTGGTGGATGTGGCTAGATGAATTCTCAGGTACATAAAGTCCATAGTTTATTATGGACTTTTCTATGAGGCTAGCATAGAGATACAACTACATGGGTACATAGATGCTCATTGGGCTACTAGTGCTGTAGTTGATAGGAGATCTAACAGTGGATTTATGTTTTCTTTTGGGACAGAGTATAGAGACAGAGTATAGGGGTGCTACTATGGCAGCTTGTGAGGTAGCTTGGTTTAGAAGCTACTTAATGATATGGTGGGTGAGCCCATGGATGGTGGATACAGTCATCGTTAGTTATTGTAACAAAATGAGTAGAATACAACTGGCTAGTATCCTAGTATACCATGCTAGTAGTATGAAGCACATTGAGGCACATTATCACTTTGTGAGGGAGAAGGTTCTAGTAGGTGATTTAGATTTAGTATATGTCAGCACATAGGATCAAGTGGCTAACATCTTCATAAAGGCAATTGGCATAGAGAAGCTCTAAAGGTTTAGGAGCTTACTTAAAGTACATTGTGTGTGGAGTTAAGCTCGCAGGTGCGTGTTGAGATATTAAGCTCGTATCTCTTTATGTTAATGGTTGTAGAGAAGAGAAGAAGAATTCAACTATTCATCTCTCTTTATGTTAATGGTTATAGAGAAGAAGATAGAAGAAAATTCAACCATCCATCTCTATCTTCTCTCTCTCTCTCTCTCTCTCTCTCTCTCTCTCTCTTGTGTGTGTGTGTTTTCTTTCAAGGAACTCAAGCTCTCCCTCTCCCCCACATTCTCTTTACATTTGACCTTGTAAACCCATTTGCAACAACCAATCACATTCTTTCCATTTGGTAACTCAACCAAATCACATGCATCATTATGTACCAATGCATCCATCTCTTCATCGATAGCTTTGTCCCAATATTCTTTGCCGATAGCCTCACCTAAACATGTAGGCTCCACATGCTTCACGATAGATGTTATATATGCATAATGTATAGCATGTCCCCTATATGTCAATCTCTGAACTAGATATCTCATTCCTCTCATGCTTTACAGCTAGAGTCCCCACCACCACTAGGATTCCCAACTCATGATCAAGCCTCTCTAAACTAAATGAGTTATAACCTGCCAATACCTTCAACCTTCTTCTTGCCTTTGTACAATACACTACTCTTAATGCTCATATCATGTCTCAATCTCCCTTATCTCATGGACTCACATTTTCACTCCTAGATGTCTCATGTGGTCTAGACATACTAGTAGACATACTCCAAAGGCCAATATACATCTACATTTTGGCATCAATGTCATCAACCACCACATTCTCACTTTCTTTGGACACAACTAGCCAACTCATCAAAATATGACATCTTGACTAATGAGAACCTATTTTGTAACTGGATTATAATATTTGTACCCTTTTTTGATCTTGTGTATACCCAATTGAACACACATTTTTCAGCCTTTGGATCCAACTTGGTCTTCTCATTTGGCACATGCATATAAGAAATACATCCAAACACTTTTAGAGTCCAATGTCGGGCCTAAAACCTGTTATCCTCATCTTAGGAGGAGTACTCTTATGAATGCAGATATAGGTATCTTGTTCAAGATATACACTATTGTAGCACATGCTTTTGCCCAATAATATGATGGCATACCCTTCTCATTCTCAACTTAGCTCTAGCTATCATCGCTTCACCAATCACTCTATTCTTTCTCCTGTTATCCTCATAGTACTCTTATGAATGCAGATATAGGTATCTTGTTCAAGATATACACTATTGTAGCACATGCTTTTGCCCAATAATATGATGGCATACCCTTCTCATTCTCAACTTAGCTCTAGCTATCATCGCTTCACCAATCACTCTATTCTTTCTCTTAGTAACCCCATTTTTCTAAGGAGTATCCCTGCCTTCTAATCCCATGTTCTCTCAAGAACTCATCAGACATAGTGAGTGGAGGTGTACTCACCTCCACCATCTGTCCCTAGGCACTTAATACAATAACCATATTGCTTCTCCCACAAGATCTTTGAACTCTTTAAACTTTTCCAAAGCTTCACTCTTGTACCTACTTCCATTAATGGATTGGGTTTGTGTAGGACCCCAAATATCATCCTAATAAGTATTTCCATATTATCCTACTAAAATCATTAATGAATGTGATGTAGTACCTACTTCCATTAATGCATTAGGTTTGTGTAGGACCCCAAATATCACTATGCATACTCATTTGACCTTCCTTGGGAAATGGCAATCTTGCTTGCTTCGCAAAATGACATGCATTACATACATGTGAACTCTCATCATATTTGAACCTTGGAAAACCAACAATAATACCTTTTTTTGCATATATTTTAGCTTTTGTATGTTCGTATGACCAATCCTCTTATGCCACATATCAATGTCCTACACAATGGTATAACTACATGAAAACATGACCAATCCTCTTATGCCACATATCAATGTCCAGCACAATGTCATAACTACGTGAAAACATGATTGACTTCAATTCTGGAATACATGCATCCCAAAGTAAATAATCTTTCTTGATTTTGACCCTTTGCACTGAGCTTACATCCATTCTTAAAGTCTTCTATAAAGCAACCAAGCTTATTTAATCTCACTTGCAATTCTTGCTCTACCATTTGTCCAATGATGCCAATTTCTTAGTGAGATGTTCTTCACTCTACCATCATGTATCCTTAATGGCACACTCATAACACGAGTAATAGGATGTAGTGTATCATCCCCTATAAGAGCATAACCCTATGACTATGTAGGTGAAATCCTATCAAACCACTCTCTATGTTAAGTCATGTAGTTTGATGCTTCTGACTCCATATACCATGTCTCATTGCTTCACTATGTGTAGTCATACTACCCATAACATATTTCACAATACAAACAAATGATTTGCACTTCCATCATTACTAGATCATGGGATAATTCCCATGTTGGACTCTTCCACCATGCTTGTCATTTTTATTATTTTGAAAAAATATCTTGCCATATGACCAATCTTTCCACAATAATAACAATCAATCACATTGCTTTGTTGTTGCTTAGGTTGCCAATGACCTCTTCCTCTAGAGCTAGATCTCCCCTTGCCTTGGGAATAGGATCCTCTACCACCTTGTGCACCATATAAAGGCTAAAAATTTGGTTGTGGTGGTTGGTATATCTAACCAACCACTCCCACCTATGCATCCTCTAGATTGTTGAAATGTAAAATGTAAAATGAAGCTCGGGTTATTTAGTTGAGTGTGAATGCACCCTAGAAGTGAAAGATATTGTTGAAAGATAAGAATGCCACATAAGATATTATGTGAATTGTGAGAGCCACATAAAAGAGTTTCAAAAAGGGATTGCCACATGGCATGATGATGTGTAAAGGAGATTGGGCTAGAGGCTATCTATATTAAAAGCCTTTCATTGTATGGTTCATAACATATTGCAATAGAGATTGATTGAGTGTGCTACTTTGTGTCTCTCTCTTGGAGTTTTTAGTGTGGTATATTCCACCCTAACTATTCTTGTTAATAACATTCACCACCATGATTAATCCCAAGTTTTAGCATTCTTAATATGGTATTATAGCTAGCTTGGGCTCTTTTGTGTTGTGATTTATGTATATATTTTACCTTCTTATGGGCTTGTTACTTACATCTTATATGATTAAGTGTTTTCATTAAGAAAAGACATTTATGCACACTCATTATCATTAGAGATTGCATTTGGGGGAAGATGATAACCTCTAGCCTAATCTCCTTTGCACATCATCAATGCCATGTGGCAATCCCTTTTCTATACTCTTTTATGTGGTTATCACCATTCACACAGTATCTTATGTGGTGGCATTCTTATTTTCCATAATATCTTTCACCTCTAGGGTGCATTCACACACTCAACCAAATAACCCGAGCTTTATTTTACATTACACATTTTAACACCACTCCTCAATGTAAAATTAGATATATGAACTAACTACCTCTCCAACCAAATTGACCAACTCACCTCTTAACCTCAACAATTTGGCATTGCCAACATCAACAGAGATTGAATAGGTGAGCTACTTTGTGTGTCTCTCTCATCATGGAGTTTTTAGTGTGGTATAATCCACCCTAACAATTCTTGTTAATTATGATCACCACCTTGATTGATCCCAAGTTTTAGTCAACCTTCAACCAACCATACCATGATAGAATCTTCCAAAGGAACCATGGATGTTTCAGTTTTTGTTTTAACTTTAGATCTCATTTTTGTTTCATATTCCCATTCACTTTCATCCTCTGTTTGGCTCTCAGCTTTTTCAAGAGTACCCAATGTATACACTGGCACACTTGGTCCTCTTACAATTCTTAATGAGGTATGTTTGGAAACTTGCGAATCCTCACAGTCCTGTTTTATGGAGTTCTTTATGTCTTGGTATAACTCATGTTGAGCCCTTAAAGGTACAAGTTCTGATGTTATGATGGCTTTATCTCATGAGATAAGAGCATTCCTCCAAATGAGGTTTTGAGAGACTGCTTTAATTTTGTAAGGGAATTATCAAATTCCTCACGTACTTTCTCAAACGTATAGTTCATGCAATATGTCTCAAATGACTCTTCTGTAGAGAGTATGTCTTCCTCTTGAAAGGGGAAGTGGTACTCCTCTGGGCTTTGTATTTTGGTTACTTTTTTAGGATTGGCATTGTAAGTCTCAATCACAACTGGTGATCCTGTAAGACACTCAACCCAGCTAAGCATGCTTTGTTGAGCTTGCTTTTTGCGTTCTGCATGTCATGTGATCATTATTATCCATCTGGGGTGGTTGGGTGGGTCCTAGTTTCTTGATTAGTCTATGTGGTGCACTGAGTGAAGAGTCAGAACTTGTTTCATCCACACTTAGTGACGTACTAGAACTTGTTTCATTTTCTGACTTTCTTTGGATTGTCAGTTTTTCATTATGTTTGCCCATATGCGACGAGATCGAATTTTCTTTTGGGCTTTTATACCCTGTGTTGCACATATGGTTTTTGAGGTTTATGTGGTTGTCTTTGAGGTGGAAGCTTATGCATCATGTATAGCTTCTGGCTCTTTTGGGTTTATGTCCTTCACAGGCTCCTTTTTCCTGTCCTTTAATTCAACCTTGGTTTCGATAGTTTGTAGCCCCTTGTCTTTCTTAGGTTTAGAAGGTTTTGTTTTCTGTTTTGGGTTCTACTTTAAAGCATGTTCTTCTACCCATGTTGAGGTATTGTCTTTTGTATTCTTTTTTATTGTTTCGCATGCCTTGGCTTGTAAGCGTGTAAGCATATTCAAAGGTAATGTGGACAATTGCTCGTTTTGCATACTTAAGATGTTAAGAGTTGTATTTTGTGAGACAAGTTGCATTGAAGCAACTCGTCTTGGGCAATCTTGGAACATGTGATCAATGCCACATTGTTTACACATGGGTCGCAAAGTGTCAGTGACTATGGGCATGGAAGTATTCCAAACTGTGCAATCTGCCACCTTGTGAGGTCCACGACAATAGAAACACTGAAGTGTTCGATTAACTGCTTCCTGAGCAATTTCTACCCTTTAGACTGTTTCTTTTTGGTCCACGGGAGATGGAGGTTTTGAGTCAATTATGGATGAAGCGGGATACTTTTTATTATCATGGTCAAAGGTTTTACAATATATCAGTATAGAAAAACAGGTGCCTTGTATGCACAATGGGGATTGGGATGGTCGTAGTGATTGCACTCAACACAAGGCATTTCGTTCCTCACTTGTAGAGACATTAAGGATGTTTGGTTTTGAAGGATCTCATCCTCTCTTAGAGATGTTGGTTGTAAGGTTTTAAGCAAGGCTACATAGAATTTGAGGAATGTCAATTTCGAGATCGATCTTTGTTTTGCCATTGTTTCACTTGGTTTAGATGAGGAACACCTCGTAGTAGCATGATCATCTTCTAGCATGTTGTCATCTAAACGTATTATTTCTTTACAACATTGATCGAATGTTTCCGGATTGGATGCAATGATCAAGTTGTGGAAGCTGTTATTATTTAAGCCCATCATGAAATATCTCTTCAATTGATATCGTTTAATTTTTCCCATGCCTCACATCATGAGTCCAAGAGTTTTATTCGAAGGATAAAGTCTCTAATGGATTCATTTGGTTGACGCTCAACTAAATAGAGTTCTGTTGCTGCACTCCACCGATCATTTTGCTTGGAAAAGCCATGTATAAAGGCTGATTTCAAGGTTTTGAAGTTGGTCTTGATCGCCGGCATCAATGTGATGAACCATCGACTAGCTTTTCTCTCTAAGCATAGGTTCAACGCATGTACCTTGGTGGGACAGTTGGGATTTCCAAAGGCTTCACATCTCTATTCAAACATTTGAATGAATTGAACAGGGTCTATTGTTCCATCATATTTGCCTATAATTTTAAAAATTTGTAAGACCATATATGTGAGTGATCTTGTTGGAAGAGACTCACTGAGTCCTTGGGCTACCCCCCTTCCTAGATTAGTCAGTATGTCCAAGGTGTGGGCATCCAGGAAAGGGTTGGTACCTATAGGATTTGTGGGAATGTTAGGTAAGGAACCAAAGCCGGTGGGATTGAAGTGACAGGGAGTGTAAAACCCGATGACACGCTTGTTATAGGCATGGCCAATGGTATTGGGAGGTGCAATTGTGGCATAGATCTCAATGGCTCGAAGATGTCAGCCATTTGTGTGATCCTTGGCAATCCCTCTATCATTTTCATGTTTGATTACATAAATGCTCGTTAATAATGAGCAAACGTACTATTATTTTTGTTTTTTATATTCTCCCACAGCCTGTTACAGCCTCAAGCGGCTCAGTGTTCTCTTTGTTGGGTCAGGTCAAACGGGTGTCCGTTCACTCTAATTAGCTTAGGTGCTATACACATGCGATCAGTCTCTTAGAGATAATTTTCTAGAAAAAAACGTATGCTAGTAACTTCCCACATGGAAGAGGAGGTCCTAAAACCTATTTTCCATCACAGTCTCAAGACAAAAAAAAATTCGAGAATTTTTTTCCATTTTCTCGACATGTGTTTGAGGATGTTCCAAAAGGAAATTTGAAACTCTGTATGATAGAGTTGTAGTATTTTTGGAGTATTACAACTTTGTTTCCCTGAGTCGTCTGTGATTTTATCGTTTAGACTCTCAAAAAGTAGCCCGAATATGGCTCGTTGTCGTTTTCGCGCTATTTTTTATGATTTTTCGTGGTTTTTGGACTGTTTTTTACCTCAATTTTCGAGTTGAATTTTGAGGCTGCTGGTCGGAGGCCAAAATGATCGCTTTTGACTTTGGACAGCCAAGTCTAAAGTCAAAGAGCTTGATGTTAGCTTTTCGATGAGTCCTAGAGCACCTTCATCGGATATACGGTTTAGGAGATAGGCCTTCAAACAGGGGTGTTTTCTATAGTTTTTTTTGGCTCACGTGAATGAAGGTCTCACGCCGCCGTGAACCCTTAACCAGACTTCACGAAAAAGTTAAATTTATTTATTTTTTGGTCGCGTGAATGAAGGGTCTCACACCGTGAACTCTTATCGGTTCATGCCATGAACCGGATTCGATTCACGAAAAAGTGAAATTCGTTTTTTTTTTCACGTGAACGAAGGGTCTCACGCCGTGAACCGGACTTCACAGAAAAGTTAAATTCTTTTTTTTTTTGGTCGCATGAACGAAGGATCTCACGCCATGAACCCTTAAATAACAGTTCACATCGTGAACCGGATTCGCTTCATGGAAAAATTAAATTAAAATTTTTTTTCTGGCTCGAGATCCTAGGACGTGAACCCTTACCCCGTGAAGTTGTAGAAATGATTCACGCCGTGAACCGGACTTCACAGAAAAATTAAATTTATTTTTTTGACACGGGTTCCTAGGATGTGAACCTTTAGGCCGTGAAGTTACAGAAATGGTTCACGCCGTGAACCGGACTTCATGAAAAATTTAAATTCGTTTTTTTTAGCGCGGGTTACTAGAACGTGAATCCTTAGGCTATGAAGTTGCAGAAATGGTTCACGTCGTGAACCGGACTTTACGAAAAAAATTAATTCATTTTTTTTAGTCTAGTAAAAAATACGAATTTTTCTTTTTGGGAGGGATATTTTTTTAATTTAAAATTAAAGAGATATGGATATTTTTTCAAAAAGGTAAGTGAGAATCAAAAAAGTCAATCTTTTTATGACACCCCTTAAACCCTTTATAAATGACCCCCCAGGTGGACAATTTGATAACTCATGAGCATGATACTCATTGAATGCTCATTAGCCTTAATGAGTTATGTAAAAAAAATGATTAAAAATTAATCCAAGATTAATTCTTTCACTAATCTTTCTCTTTTATACTAATCAAAGACTCTAATTAACCACTAATCTCTAATTAATTAACATAATAGAACACATTATTAGATAGAGCAAAGAAATGCTAATCTTTGTGCATCAAAAAATATGTAAATTAATCTAAAATAAGAGATTAATTAGACTCTTAATTGTGATCTCTCTTTTATGATAAATTTAAGCAAAGAGAGTCAAATTTCTCCAATTAATAAAAAAATTGATATAATTAGGTATTTTGATGTCTCTCTAGATGCTCTCAAAATACTCAAAAACACCAATTTCGACTACTCATATGATTAATTTAGAGCCCAATTAACACATTTTCTTAATTTTTTACCTCTTAAATAAGATTAATCACCCTTAATGACAAAAACTAGTCCATTAAGAAAAATTAATCAAATTTAAAGATTTTTTGATGATTTTAAATTTTTTTTAAAGATTAAGCTACTCCTAATGCTTGCTAATATCTAATGCAAACAATTCAAACAAAAAACACACAATTAAGCTAAAATTAATAATTTTAGTTCTATGTTTAACACTAAAGAGAGAGAACATTCACACTAGCATATATTAGGGAGAGAGATTAGCAAGAGCAAGACACAATTGCATAATGGGAGAGTATGTTGTATTATGAGAGAAATTCACTTATATGCATGGCCGTAAGTGTTCACACTCACTTAAACTGTGGCCGGCCAAGCACCTTAGGCTCATAAGAGGCCTAATGGTATTACAATGACTACTCTCATAATACATCCATGAAGTACATCACTTAGGACTTCATCCTTACTTGCTACCACATGCACTTGAAGTGGGAATTGCCATAAATACTCAATCACACCATTACGGGCGCTCGTCCAAGTTGCAGCTTTGGACACTATTGCTTCATATCTTGAATATATGACCCTTTGGTGTATCTATCGTGACTCCTTGATGTAAGATAATGGTGGTAGATCTTGTTAACCCTAGAATTAGGTTAACATGGGACAGCTTGGGATCGGGTAACGACCGCCATCATTTGGAAGATGGCCTTGCGAGCTACATATCGGGCACCATGGACTCATCTTGGGATCCTTGACCTTGAGCTTCTCGATCTCCTTCTTGAGCGGACCTTTTGAAATCTTCAAGCTCCTTCTTGAGCTTGGCTAGCCCGTCCATGGAAGCAGATGTGGAAGCTACTGTCGGGGCTAGGGGAATAGTTGGAGGAGCCAAAGGCCTGCCAAGGATAAGTGGGGACCAAGAGGTACTACGTTGTGCCATGAGGCAAGCATTATCTAGTTGTGCAGCTCTATCTTGGAAGTCTTACAAGGTGCCTTGGGGTGGAAAGGTCTCTCTCATCTTCATTGCCATTTGAGTAGGGAGTGCTTGAAGCACCCAGTGTTGCAGCATGTAGTTTCCAGGATCTTGGGATAGCCAAGCGACCAAAATTTTAGCTCTTGTGACAAGTTGGGCCATTGACTCCCCCGCCTTCATGGAGAGTTGGTTGAGCTCTTGAGTAATGAGGTTGAAGTAGTTTCCAAGCCGAAAGGTAGCTAAGAACTATAGCCTGAGGGTGGCCCAATCCGGGAAGTGGTCGACGGAAAATTGATTGTACCACCGGTCGGCACCCTCTTCCAGCATTGTCGGGAATAAGACCAAGCGTGCATCATCTCGGTTGAGACCCCTTGAGTCACACAGTGTGAATGAGGACCCACCACACATGGTCTTCTGCATCTTCAGTGATGGTACCTTTGAAGGTTGATAGTTTAACTTGCACACGGTTAAGGACAGTAGCCAATGGCTCTGGCCCTAGAGCTGCCATAGGGTTAGAAGAGGAAGATGCTGGCTCTGGCCCTAGAGCTGCCATAGGGTTAGAAGAGGAAGATGCTGAGGGAAAGTAAGGGAATGAGGAAGAACCCTATCATGACTAGTTCGAAGAGGAGAATGAAGGGGTGAATCACCTCCAGAAGCTCTAGTCTTCGGGGGCATATACAACACTCCTCTCACACTACGAACAGAAATCACCAAAAAGAAAAAGATTTTTTTAAAAAGACTATTCTTGACCTCTAGAAGAGTCCCATCGTGATCGCCAAATTTTACCTAGCTGTAGATGATTCCGCTGGTCCTCGCTAGAGAACTCGAGGACTACCGACGCCGTAAACACTAGGGTTGGGAGGAAAAGGGAGTGTGGATCTTCTCAAGGAAGTATGCCCGCCAAGGATGAGTCGACCTCACTGGATAGACATGCAAGACCTATGCTCTACACTGTCTACCGTGCTCTCCGGCCACCACCTAGCACCGCAGTATCCGTACAGGTCCCTCACTCACACCACACCCACCACTCACCTCGCTCACACAAAGAGATAGACAAAACACCACAAGAGTGCAACACTGTATACCAAACTGTAGACAAGAATGATACAAGAGAGACTGTGCTCCAATGTAGAGAATGTCATACACTAGAGAATGTGCTGTTCGCCAAATGTGCTAGAGTGAATGTGATACAAGAGAGAGTCTCCTCGACTACCAGAATGTGCTACAAAATGAATGTCCTACAAGAGAGTGTGTCCCCTTCCAGAATGTGCTACAATGAATGTCCTACCAGAGAGAGTATGTCCTCCATTGTCATGAGAGTGCTCCCCTTATCTCTCCTTGGGTGTCCTCCTCCTCCGATGTCCTCTTCCTCGAAGTCCCAACCCTCATCATGTAGTGTAGAGGAAAGATCTTCAATCAGGAAAGGGAGATGGTGCTCAAGAGGACCTCGCCCTCCCTTGGGAAAGGGAGAGGGGTGTTGCCTCCATGAGTGCCATCGGAGTTGGCCATGCACGTTGGACATGTCGGAGGGCACTCGTGAGATGACGGTGGTCGGAGATGTCAAAGGGGCACTGGCAATGACAGTGGTCGACGCCATCGGAGGGTACCGGCAGTCAAAGATGTCGAAGGGCACTAGCGGTCGGAGATGTCGAAGGGCACCGGCGGTGACGGTGGTCGGAGGGCACCAATAGTGACAACGGTGGGAGCCATCGGGGTACCGGTGGTCGGAGGGCATCGGGTTAAAGCGTTTGGAGGTGACGGCGGGAGGCTCTTGGAGTGTGGATGACTTGGCTTCCCATCCACAGAGTGGTTGCCCCACCCTCGCGCGACTTGTCTGCTGCTACATGATCCCTGCAGAGATGAGCCGACTACCCCCATTTCAGTATGACCCAGACTCCCCTTACACTAGGCTCACACGTGTATATAAGAACCGGGTAAGTCGATATGACTTGCTACAGTTATACAGATACATGGATTACCCTAGGAGCGTCCCTACCACCCAAGATGGTACTACGATGACCATTTTTTGAGGCTTACAAAGGATAGATTACTTATGCATAAAATTGGGAAAATAATCACTTTTCAAAAAATTAACCAAATCCCATATTCTCATGGTACAAACTATATATAAATTCAAAATATTGATAACACAATTATGCAGATCCAACTTCCCACATAAGCATAAATAAAAATAAATACACATTTCCATTCACACAAAAAGGTATGAATATATATATATATATATATACTTTTATGTGAAGAAATTTTATGAATGGTTTGGTTTATTATTGGAATTTTGTTGATTTTTGAAATCAAAATGTTAGAAAATTTGAAGAAGAGAAGCAATTTAAGAACAGCACTTACTTGGAATCAATGGTGTCATACACGATGAGCTCGACGGCGAGGTGCTTGCTACTACTGGTCATGACGACGCTAAGATGGTAGTCGACGGCTCACGTTAAATATCGGGGTGCCTACATACGTGGCACCCCACGGGCCCGGTCACCCGGTCAATGGCCGGTGATGGGCCCATTTGTAGACATATGTCCATAAGGTGTTATGGACATGTGTGTATATCACAAGTGTGCGTGCGGTGTAGTGGATAGGAGCTTCGCCTCCCTTGGCAAGGACCTGGGTTCGAATTCCAGCAAATGCACCAACATACGGACGTGTGTTCATAACTCTTTTGCACCACTGTCTAGACCGAGGTGGTCACCGGCTAGGTGACCGCTCTTGCTAGGGCCCACGGGGTGCCACGTATGCAGGCACCCCAAAATATAACGTGAGCCGTAGTCGACAAAGCAAAACACTGGCTGCTGCTGGTGTTGACGGCAATATGTTTGTTAGTTCTGCCGACGACGACGACGACTGCAACTTATACCGCTTATTCTATCTACCCAATAATTCCTCCGGCTAAGCATAAAACAAAATAAATACTTCTCTCTCTCCTCTTCTAATCAGTTGCTTCACCAACATTTCTGTTGCAAAGACAACCATAACTCTCACATATAACTCTACACTCCTCTTCAATGCTAGTACACAAACACAAGGGTAAGCAAACATTTCTTTCAAGCGTTAGTCCAGCTCTGATACCATATGAAACACACCCACACAAGATTCCACCCACTTGTGTGTTTGCCCAAGACCTACTCAAACTGTTTACCATTCAAGATTACTCCTCAACACTGCATTTCCAACATTTGATTACAAAACAACAAAGGGAAATACTAAGGGTTTGGCTAGTACTCTCCACCCAATCTTAGGATACAAACCACATGCAATAGTAAGCCACCCACCAAACTAGACATTGGCACAACCCTAGCAAGCACGTGCCCACAAAGCATGCGCATCCCATACCACGTATCTCGGCTGTCACTGGGCACTGCCTACCAGTGGCCACAATCCCAACTATATAGCCACTTGACTAGTTCACACCACTATAAGAACTATCTGGCCAGCCCCTAGCACTAGCGACGTTATGTCCACACAAACATAACAGTTATCTTGTTCATCTGCTCTATTACTCAAGCAAGCATCGGAAAGAGCAACAGTGCTCTAAAAGAAGTGCAGATGAAATGGTTAAAAGCATAGATCCAACTTTAAAATCAGAACATCTGATTGGACTATCTTGCAAATGTGAGAAATGGTGCAAATAATGTAAAGCTTTACATACCACTGTCCCAATGGGCACCAGAATCCAAACAAGTATCAAGTATATTGCATCATTATGCATGTACTTTTAATAATGAATAAGCCTTGACACGAATGCACGTTCGCTAAGATCGACACCTCCCATTGTGCTGGAAAGTTGAAAAAAAAAGCCACTTCAATGTTCATATTCTCATATAATTACCTTCATAAAGTTCCCTAACACACTCACGTCTACAAAGAGGGATGACATCGCAAGGCTGCACTACAAAGCATAGAAAATGTCACTTATTATGCCCCTTTAAAAACTTCATACAAAATTGAAGTTGAGTAAAAAAACTTTCAGAATGTGACTAAATTAACAGCCACTGCAGCACTCTAGAGAGAAAAAATCCTCTTATAAAGATGATCTTTTGACACTAGGTCAAAAAGAAAAGCAACTTACTGAAGTAGCTTTAGTTGAAAAGCTGGTTCTTTTAGTGAAAAGGAAAAAAATGTAGTACAGACCCTAAATGCCCTAATTTGTATGGGACTGGGTCCTTCAAAAGTACACCATCTGCTTAGAGATACTCTGCCTCAGCCCATGAGCGTCTAATCAAGGGCACGCCATCTTCTCGCCAAAAGATACGATCTTCACAAAGTGCTGCCACAACCTCCGGATAGAGACTGTGTTCCTGTTTCACCCACATGATACATGGTTCAAGAGCTTACATTTGAAATGGCTGAAGTATGAAATAGCCAACAACTGTCATCACTGTTTTCATTTTAAAAAATGGCCAAAAAAGAAGGGAAAAAAACTATAAACAGGAAATTCATAAGACCCCCAAACCAAGGATGTGGCATGGCAAATACCTCCCATTTTGGGTCCCAAGGATTTTGTGAAGGGAGGGACCTCACCCAAATTTGAAAGGATACACTTGCATGACCTTTAAAGGGAACGGGAATGATGGGGATAAACTCAGAACCAGTGGAGTTAAGTCTTGCATACCTGGCATCCTCTCCAAGGGACCCTGGCATCTCTCTTCCCCTATGTGTTCAATATGAAGGTTGGTGCCAACCGAGTGCTGCCATGATTGGGTGTTAAAGGCTTGGGTTATAAATTTGGAAGGAAAAGATTGGCCCCATGCTGAGTGTAGGTCTACTCAAGACTCAAGAATGGGTACTTCATGTAAAGGAGTTAACTCAGTTGGTCGATGGCAAAGGAGGACTTCTGCCGAACATTGGAGTGCAAGTAAAGGCATTTTTTCACTGCCCTCTCATGGACCTTTCGGACACTAATTGTGCTTTTTTTTTTTTAAAGAATCTAATGAAAGACCTGAAGGAAGGATGTGTTGGAGTGTATTAAGTAACTAATCTAAATCATCTCTTAGCTCCTTAAACTCATGTCCAAGCTCTCAACTTGCCAAGCAAGTTACCTGCTTGCTCAAAGTTGCTTGATTGACCTGCCAGTTTGAGATAAATAGATTTATGCAGGAGAAACAACCTCACAACAAAAGGACAGACTAATTACATGACTATGGAATCTTAAAAACCCTGCAGACCAATAGAGTTACGCAGCATAAACAACCTCGCAACAAAAGGAGAGGCTAACTACATCACTATGGAATCTGAAAAACTCTGCAGGCCAACTGCCATCTGGCATTCATATGCACAAAATTGCCCTTCAAGTTCAAAAAACATGAATAAATTTGTTGTGCCTATGATATAAAAACCATGAATAAATGTAAAATCAAAGGTGGAAAAGTACATAGAACACCACCTCTTTCAAAACGCGAGCAGCCAGATCATCTGCTGTATCATATGGGAGAACCGGTACTACTCTTTGGGCAAGAATCACTCCGTGATCATATTTTTCATCAACAAAGTGGATAGTAGGGCCTGTGTATCTGCCAAAATATAGTTTTGAAATTACACATTCACCAGCTTTCCATGCACAGACATCTACATAAAGGATCACCTCAAGGGTATAGCATGTTCTCCAACACCTTTGCTCTATAAAAGAATAGAATTCACAGACTTAAAAATCAACACACCACAAAAAACATGCATAAGGAACATTGACCACTCATGGATTTGTGATCCAAAACCCAGACCAAAATCTGTGATCACCATGCATTCATACAAGCCATGACGCTAGGACATGAGTTTGCCAATGCCATATTTTGATGCACATGCTTTGGATGAGCATTAAAGCTGTAAGACTATTGTGCTATGAATGTGTGAACAGAATGCGTAGAGGCAGCAGAAGACTTAGAACACACCAAACACAACACACTTATCTTAACCCTAATCTACTTTGTATAATGTACAGATTCTGTAAATACAAAATATTACAAAATAATCCTTACAAAACATGACCCAAAATATCAACTTCTAATTCCCAAACACCCTTCAAGTGTAAATGCTGGCTGAACTGTGGATCTACACAGCCTTCTGGTACCTCTGCTCCTCTTCTAGGACTCCAAGACTCCCAATATGCTAGATGAATTATAAGGGAACCCAACTAGTGCTTCAATAGTTCTCTACATGCCCAATCAGTTGATTATAAAGCTGTCGGCCTGTTTTTATGCTCCACGACTGCTTCATGTGAGCCCACAACTGCTCAAGTGCTGGCTGACTGCTTCTGTGCCTGGCCACCTTCACCTGTGTGGCCTTTTTGCCACTTCGTGCCTTCTTCTGTTGCCCAGATGCCATTACTTGCTGTCCATAGGCTGGCTTCTTGCTGTACAACACCCATGTGCATGGTAGAGATAGGTGAGGTGTACCCACATTCTCCCGCCCTTAGCTACACGTGTCCATATAAAAAGGCCTTCCATAAAACAAGCAAAGCTCATCCAAGATACCCAAGATCCCAAACACAACGTGTTACATGCACTAAGATTGATCGTGGTAATGCGCAACAAGCCTTCTTTAAACCTTTACTTTGGTGAGATCTTTAGCATCCTTTCACTACTGCACATATGCTGGCTGAATGCTGAAGAGAACTTCAATGAATTTGCCTGGAGAGGGAGGATGCTAAATGCTGCCCTAATGACTGAAATCTGCTAGATTACTTGTGTTATGATGAATGGTTTATGCTGAATATCAGCGTTTGCTTTTATATGATGCTGGGCTGCTGGTCGGCCAGTTCTTACATTGTCGGCCAGTTCATCTGGACAAATAATGCCCAAAATAAGCATTAAATGCTAGCATTGACATCAAACATTATTCCTTCACTTTTAATGCTGGCCGACTAAACTAGTCTTACCCGACTACTGTTGTGGATGCCTTTTAGGCTGGTTGATTGGAGCATGGCTACTCCCTAGGTGCTGTCAGCTAGCTCTAGATGCTGTCCAGGGCTGTAAACAGCCCTTGGACAGGCTGCTGTAACCATGGGCTGGCCCATAGGCATGCAATGTCCTTGCTAATGCTTCTCATGCAAACCTAAGTTATGGCTGACTGCTAGATGAACTTTATCTAATGAATTCTCCAAGTGAGTTAAGAGGACTGACTCCAATCTGACTTCTATGGCTCGGAGATTGACCTACGTAGCTCATGCTTGACTATCCCTGGACTGAGGGCTCACAATGGGGTCACGTCGTACGACAAATATTCCTAAAAAGGTATTACTTCTATACAAATATTGCACTGATGATGATGCCAGTGTGTCCACTGTCACTGTGTACCCTTGTGACTATGTGACACACCATGTTTCAAGAGGGATCTATGGTTGGAAAGAGAGTCGCGATTGGTTTTGAATCTGTCACATGCACTCTACACTGTAGTGCATGGTGAAAAGATGGCTCATCATCATCAGTGCAACATTGTACAGTATTAGCACCTTTTAGGATGATATTTGTCGTACGCCGTGACCCCATTGTAATCCTCAGTCCAAGTACGTAGATCATTCTCAGCCTTAGACAGTCAGTCAGTCAGTCAGTCCAAGTCCCTTAACCCACTTGAAGAGATGCATTCATGCATGTAGAGTCAGTAGAAGTCTTAGGGTTTGCATTAGAAAGCGCTTTGCATAATGCATAGCATTCATCCACTGCATTTAGACCATTGCAGAAGCCTTCAAATAATATCTAGCATTCGTTAGAATTTATCCAATATTATTCCCATAATTTATAGCATTTATTGGGCATTTTTACATTATTTTATCCATTTATCTTGGACAGATGCAGTCAGCCAGCCGCGCGACCAGCATCATTTGTCCATATAAATAGCTAAGTATATCATCCATTCATCATTCATATCATAATCAGCCTTGAAGACCTCAACGCTTGGAATCTTTAGCACAAGGAGCATAAGCAATTGCAGAATTCAGCACATCAGCCTTGAGCGTTTTCCTCATCAGCATATAGGAGCATCAACGCTTGAGCTATTCAGCCTTCCTTCAGTAAAACGCAGCATCTACAGCATTCAGTCTACAGTACCCCTTGCGTTTTTAGCATTCATACAGTTTTCAGCATTCTCATATGCATCGTTTTGCTACAGCCACTTGGTGAAGGTAAAACTCAACATTCATACTCATTTTCAGCATTCATACATAGTCTAGAACAGTCCCAATCAGCCCCTTCTCTCAGCCTTAGATTTGTAGCCTTCCTACATCCATTGGGAAGGTGCATAGGCTCGAGATTGGTCATCATTGGTGCTTCTACAGCCATGTACAGTTCAGCCCGAATCTTGGTCCTTAGAGATCTTGCGTTTGGCTTATCGTCAATCCACCGTCAGTCTCTTCAAAGTAATAAGCAAATACTATTCCGGTAACAGGATAGGGGGCCCTTCAGTGGGTAATTCGGGACCCCATATGGTGTACAGTTTCTCTCTCTCTCTCTCTCTCTCTCAAATCTCTTAAAGTTTTAAGTCTTAAAGTGGATTGCTAAACTCGCGAAACTCGGGATACAAAAGACGGTGTGAGCATTTGTGTGACAGGGTGACAGGATCCTTAAATTACGAATACTTCCCCTACATGTTACATTGGTATCAGATACAGCTTGTCCACACACACTGTATCTTGGCGTGAGGGCATTCTTGGATGGTCAGATTGCGTTCCGGCACTGACTTTAGCATCATGTCTACAAAGGAGAGTACCCATCAGCCAGAAGACGTCCCCGAAGGAGACCTTGCTCTTCCAACTACAGCAAACACCATAGCTCTACTCAAAGCTCAGAACCAGCTTCTCATGGAACGTCTCTAACTCTTGGAGGCAACAGTAGTACATCCTTCTCCGCCTCCAGTAACCCCCAACTATGTCTCCCTCTTCTTTCAAATGGAACAACAAAAAAGAGAAGACAAGACTAGACGGAGAGAAGAAAAAGCTGAAGCTGAAGCAAGAAAGCAACAAGAAAAAGCAGATAGACGGGACTATGAGGAAGCCCAATGCAGGATCGAAGAAGATCGGCGTCAAGCTGAACTCGCCGCTCGGGAGCACCAACGAGAGCTCGATCGAGAACGTATGTTACTCGAGCACCAAAGGGAAAAGGAGGCCATGCATCTTAGATACCAACACCTCTCTTCAGTTTCCCTAGCCTCAGGTGCCACCAGCTAGCAGCCCACGACATCGACTACAATCATTCGAAGTCAACCGAATTTTAGTAAGTATGATGGTAAGTGTGATCATTTAGCAGTTAATCAATTTATTCATCAATTTACTCCTCATTTTCCATTAGCTAGGATTACAGATCCTCAAGACAGAGTCCACATAGCGGCTCCCCACCTTACAGGTGAGGCAGTCACTTGGTGGTAGCATTGGTCTAGTCTTCATACAGACCAGACCACAGGTATCACAGCTTTTAGCTGGGATACATTTGTTCATGACCTTAAGACCAGATTCCTCCCGTCCTAGTATATGACCGGCTTGGCAGATGAGTTTTATGGACTCAAATAGAACGGATCAGCAGTGCTTCAATTTTCCGGAAAGGTTATCACTTTAGCACAACAGTTAGGGCTATCTGAGCAGGCCAAGATGGATCAATTCATTCGTGGATTAGATCCCAACATCCAGTTCACAGTTCGCAACTTTGAACCCAGTACGTATGATCGGGCTTTGACTCTTGCTCAAAATGAAGAAATGAAGATGAACGGAGGCAAGCCCAAGCAGTTGTCACAGTCCATTACCAAACCCCAGCAGCAGCAATCTGTTGCGCAACCAAGGAAGGGTAATGCATAAGCATTCTTGGCATCCCATTGATTTCGCACCTCCAAGCCCGACAAGCTATCTGCAAGGGAGCGGAAGGAGCACTACTTTATGTTCGTGCTCAGACAGCCTCTACCTCATTGGTAGCACCTATCTCATCTTCAGTTCCACGGTTAGCAGATCTTCTATCCAGACATCAGGACATTATGCTTAGGGACGATCTTCCACCCAGTCTCCCTCCACGTCCTAAGGACCATCATATCGATTTGGTCCCTGGATCAGAACCTCCTAGCACGTTCCCCTATCATCTTTCCAAGACTTTAGAGGGCGAGCTAGAAAGACAGTTATCTGAGCTCATCCGAGCCGGATTCGTTCGGCCTTCTTCCTCACCACTTACTGCACCCATCCTATTTGTCCAAAAGAACGACAAGTTTGCACGCCTTTGTGTAGACTATAAAGCATTGAATAAACTCATCATTAAGAATAAGTTTCCTATGCCAAGGATTGAGTACATTTTGGAGCGTTTAGACGGTGCAAAATTTTTCACTAAGATCAACCTCAAGAGTGGTTACCATCAGGTCCACATTTTCGAAGCTAACATTCCAAAAATAGCTTTCCGGACAGAGCGTGGTCACTACGAGTTCATAGTCATGCCTTTTGGGCTTACCAATGCACCCGCAACCTTCAATAAAATGATGTCCAAGATTTTCCCAATCCTCATTGGTTAAGTGTGTCTTCATCTTTCTTGATGACATACTTGTATTCTCAGCCACTGCGGAGCAGCATGAGAAAGATGTGGAGAAAGTCTTACAACTTTTGCAAGATAATGGGCTCTACATAAACGCCAAAAAGTCTATCTTCGGCGTTAAAGAGGTTCAATACTTAGGCTATATCATCGGTTCCGATGGGATTCAATTGGACTCCTCAAAGGTTCAGAAGATCTTGGATTGGGACATCCCTCAGACTGTCCAAGAGATCCGTTCTTTCGTAGGCCTTTGTCAAGCCTACAACACCCATGTTCACCAATTTTTCAACCTTGCAGCACCTCTCACCGACTTGCTCAAGGGGGTGAAGACTCGTAAACAAAAAGTCTCAGTCAAAGGCAAGGTGCTTGATGCATTCTGTGCACTCCATAAAGCAGTCTCAGAAGCGCCTGTTTTAAAGTTAGCATCTTGGAATGAACCTTTTGAGATCATTACCGATGCAAGCAATGTAGCCATAGGTGCAGTTCTCTAGCACGACAATAGAGCAGTGGCCTACTACAGTCGAAATTTGGATGTCGCCGAAAAGAATTATTCGGTTTATGAGACAAAGAGCTTTTGGGTGTGATCACAGCGCTCAGACATTGGAAGCCTTTCCTTTATGGACAGGTCTTCACACTCAAAACAGACTACCAAGCACTTAAATGACTTCAAACCATGCCAAGTGCCTAGTGGAGTGATCGGCAAGCCAGGTGGAGTCAACTCTTCCAACAATTTGGAGCAATGATCGAGTACATCCCTGGTAAGCATAACCCAGTTACAAATGCTCTTAGTCGAAAGGCTAGCATCCAGGTAGTGTAGGAGTCTACCTTTCTCGAAATCACGGGAAAGGACTTAGATAGCATCAAAGACCAGAATGTCGATTCCCTTGAGTTTCGTACTCAGTATAATTTGGCCCTCACTTCTGAGCCTGGCCATTATTCAGTGCAGAACGGTTGGTTGTTCTTCAAGAACCGTCTGTGTCATTCGGGAAAAGCGATCAGCTCTTCTCCATGATGCCCATAACTCCTTAGTTGGAGGACATAGAGGTATCAACAGTATCCTTGAGAAATTAGAGCGATCCTTTTATTGGCAAAAAATGAGGCGTGATGTATATTTACATGTTCAAGCCTATAAGATTTGTCAAAAAGTTAAGGTTCCACATACAAAGAAGGCTGGGTTACTTCAACCTTTGCCTATCCCCGACGGACCTTTCATCAACATATCTATGGACTTTGTAGGGCCTCTACCAGCATCCACCGGATCCCGTAACACTTAGTATTTTACCATTGTGAATCGCTTCAATAAATTCTGCATGCTCATGCCATGCACGCATACGGCCACAACTGAGGACATAGCCCGTCTTTTTCTCAAACATTGGTACCCCATTTGTGGTTTGCCTAGCACCATTACATCAACAAAGATTCCAAGTTTACCTCGCATTTTTGGAGGACATTATTCAAAAACTTTGGAACTAAGTTACAGTTGTCTAGTGCATTCCATCCACAGACAGACGGCCAGACAGAAATCTAAACCACGCCTTTGATGTTCTCAAGTCATATTGTCATGACCAGTAGTCCAAATGGGAACATTATCTTCCATTGGTCCAAGCTATCTTGAACGATACTCATTCATCCAGTGTCAGACAGACTCCGTATGAAGCAGCCTTTGGTCGTCGTTTCTCTTCTCTTTTGACGAGATTGGTGTCTCCATCTCTTGAGGCTAATAAAATGACGGAAGCATTTTTCAAAATCATTGAGTTAGTTAAGGACCGCTTGACCAAAGCACATGAAGCTTATAGCAGACAGGCAAATAGTCTAGACGAGGTGTCTACTTCAAGGAAGGGGATTGGGTCTATCTGTGCATCATGAAATAGAGATTGAAACAAGTGGGCAAACGTTTTCCCAAGCTTTCATTCGTAGTTTTGGACCTTTCCCAATAGTTAAAAAGATAAGTGATGTCTCCATGAAATTAAGGTTGCTTGACAGTTGGATGATGCATGATGTTTTCCATGTTTCTTGGCTAAAACCATATGTTGGACCAAAAGTGTTTGATGTTTCATATGAACAGCAGCCAAACGTGGTAGACAAAGCAGACGTCATCGAGTCTGAGCAGATCCTTCTTCATTGTTGGAAGCATGGTTCTGGTCGACGGATACGTCAGTTCTATATAAAGTTCCGAGATCAAGGTACCCACGAAGCCGTTTGGCTAGATGAGGAGTTCTTTCAAGAGTACCCCCAATTGTTGGCGGACTACTTGGAAGCCATGAACCTGCCGCCAAGCTAAGCAAGAGGGAATGTCGCATGCACTCTGCATTGTAGTGCATGGTGACAAGATGGCTCTGATACCAATGTAACATGCAGTGGACGTATTCATAATTTGAGGATCCTGTCACACAAATGCTCACACCGTCTTTTGTATCCTGAGTTTCATGAGTTTAGCAATCTACTAAGACTTCAAACTTTAAGAGATTTGAGAGAGAGAGAGAGAGATAGAAACTGTACACCATATGGGGCCCCGAATTACCCACTGAAGGGCTCCCTATCCCATTACCGGAATAGTATTTGCTTTATTACTTTGAAGAGACTAACGAGACTGACGATAAGTCAAACGCAAGATGTCTAAGGACCAAGAGTCGAGCTGAGCTGTACATGGCTGTAGAAGTACCAATGATGACCAATCTTGAGCCTATGCACTCTTCCCAATGGATATAGGAAGGCTACAAATCTGAGGCTAAGAGAAGGGGCTGATCTAGGCTATGTATGAATGCTGAGTTTTACCTTCACCAAGTGGCTGTAGCAAAACGATGCAAATAGGATGCTAAAAACGCAAGGTGATCTGTAGGCTGAATGCTGTAGATGATGCGTTTTGTTGAATGAAGGCTGAATGCTGTAGATGATGCTCCTATATGTTGATGGATGAAATGCTGATGACTCATATGCTGAATTCTCCAATCGCTTATGCTCCTTGGGCTGAAGACTCCAAGAGTTGAGGTCTTCTAGGCTAAATATGATATGAATGATGGAATGATGCAAAGCTCAACTATTTATATGATCTCTAGATGCTGGTCGGTTGGCTAAAGGGCTGGCAAAAAATACTAGAATAATACTGAGTAATATTATGATGCTTCTGCAATGGTCTAGATGACCTACATGCATATGGGATGAATGTTATGCATAAATGCACACATGTCCTGATGCAAACTCTAAGGCTTCTACTAACTCTACATGCATGAATGTATCTCTTTAAGTGGGTTAAGGGACTTGGATTGACTGACTGACTCTCTAAGGCTGAGGACCCTTCAGTGGGTAATTCAGGACCCCATACAGTGTACAGTCTCTCTCTCTCTCTCTCTCTCTCTCTCTCTCTCTCTCTCTCTCTCTCTCAAATCTCTTAAAGTTTGAAGTCTTAAAGTGGATTGCTAAACTCGCGAAACTCAGGATACAGCAGACGGTGTGAGCATTTGTTACAAAATCTGTACCGTCAGATTCTAAAGTGAACCACGGGTGAACTCAGGGTAAACTAGGATTAAGTGAACTAAGGGTGAACTAAGATGAAAATTATCCGATAAAAAAATAAACTAGGAATGAACTAAGAGTGAACTAGAGGAATAAACTTGAGATGAACTAGGGGGGGTGAACTAGGAGTGAACTAGGGGATCGGAAGATTAGTTTCTTAGCAGAATAAATTTTTTTTAGCGATCCTAAGTTCTTGCTAGAAAGTATAGCATAGTGGTTAGACATTTCACTTCCTAAATGCACGTTCCAAGTTCAAATCCTCTTTTGAACTTTCTCAAAAATTTTCTAAGCCATAAACCCATCCCCTTCCCCCCCTAGTTCACTCCTAGTTCACTCCTAGTTCACCTGTAAGATCGTTTCCCCTGGTTCACTCCTAGTTCACTTTCTCAACGGTCCAAAATTGCCGCGATCGCGATGTCTCTTTCCAGCCATAGATTCCCCCTGAAACATGGTGTGTCACATAGTCACGAGGACTGTGTACCCCAGTGCAGTGCAGTGCAGTGCAGGGTGCACATGACATTCCCTCCTGCTCAGCTTGGCGGCAAGTTCAGGGCTTCCAAGTAGTCCACCAATAACTGGGGATACTCCTAAAAGAACTCTTCATCCAACCATATTGCTTCATGGGTTCCTAAGTCCTTGGACATTGTATAGAATTATCTTATTCGTCAACGGGAAACATGCTTCCATCTATGGAGGAGAATTTGTTATGGCTCTATGACTTCTACCTCGCCAATTATATCCAGTTGTTGCTCTTCTAATACATCCTACAATGCTGGACCTACATATTACTTCAACCAAGAAACATGAAAGACATTGAGCACAATCCAACTTTCCAGCAACTTTAACTTCAAAGAGACATCACTTAACTTCTGAATGACTCGAAAAGGGCTGAAACTACGGAATGAAAGCATGGGACAACACTTGCCCACTTGCTTCAACCGTTGCTTCATGATCCGGAGATATACCCAATCCCCTTTCTTAAAATTGACATCTCACTTGGATTTGTTGGCTTGCTGGATATAAGCTTGCTAAGCTTTGGCAAGGCACTCCTTAACTGACATAATGATTTTTAAAAATGTTTTGGTAGTCTTGTTGGCCTCTAGAGATGGTGATACCTCTCTTGTCAAAAGAGATGAGAATTGGTGACCAAATGATACCTCATACTGCGTTTGCCCAATACTCAATAAGTGAGTATCATTTAGGATTGCCTGTACCAACGGAAGATATTGTTTCCATTTCGACTGCTCGCCGTGGCAGTATGATTTGACAACGTCAAAGACCAATTGATTGTATATTTTTGTTTGGCCATATGTCTGAAGATGGAATGCACCGGACAGCTATATATATATATATACATACATATATATATATATATATACATACATATATATATATATATATATATACATACATATATATATATATATACATATATATATATATACTTAGTGTCACATGCACTCTGCACCGTGGTGCATGGTTACAAGATGGCTCATCATCAGTGCAACATTGTACAATAGTAGAACCCTTTAGGATTTGATATTGCGTACGTCGTGATCCCATTGTAATCCTCAGTCCAGGATATGTCAGGCACGAGCTACGTAGGTCATTCCTCAGCCTTAGAGAGTCAGTCGGTCAGTCGAAGTCCCTTAACCCACTTGGAGAGAATCATTCATGCATATAGATGTCATAGAAGCCTTAGAGTTTACATCAGGACATGTGTGCATTTTTACATAGCATTCATCCCATATGCATTAAGGCCATCTAGAACATTGCAGAAGCCTCAAAATATTATCTGGTACTTTCCCATATTTTATAGTATTTATTTAGCATTTTTCCAACATTTAATACCATCATTACTCTATTTATTTCATGTAGCAAGTCGTGTAGCACTTTATGCTACAGTCGGCCAGCATCAGTAGTATTAGCCAACCAACCAACCCTTGTTCATATAAATAGCCTTCACTTGCATTCATATCTCATCCATCTAAGCAATCAGCAATAGACGCATCAACGATTCAGCCTACAGTCCATAGATCACATCTCCCTTTAGCGTTTTCAGCAAGCATTTCATCCTACAGCCCTAGGAGCATCATCGCTTGAGCATTCCTCCATCAGCAAAACGCAGCAGCATACAGCATTCAGCCATAAGAGAACCTTGCGTTTCCAGCATACAAACAGTTTTCAACATTCAGATCCATCGTTTTGCTACAGCCATCCGGTGAAGATAAAACGCACGCATTCATTCATTTTCAGCATTCATACACGGTCTAGAAACAGTCCCAAACAGCCCATATCTCAGCCTCAGATTTGCAGCCTTTCTACATTCCATTGGGCTTGAGATCAATCATCATTGGTGCTTCTACAGCCACGTACAGTTCAGCCCGACTCTTGGTCTTTCAGAGATCTTGCGTTTGGCTTATCTACAGTCCAAAGTCATTCTCTTCAAAGCTAATAAAGCAAATACTCCTAGTAATAGGAGGGGGTCCTTCAGTGGGTAATTTGGGACCCCATACGGTGTACAAATCTATCTCTCTCTCTAATCTCTTAAAGTTTGAAGTACTAAAAGTGCATTGCTGAAGACTCGTGAAACTCAGAATAAAGAAGGCGGTGTGAGACTTGTGTGACAGGATCCTTAATTACGCATACTTCGGCTACATGTTACACCTTGACAGCTGCAACTTAGTCCCTAAGTTGTCAAACAACGCTCTCCAAAAATGGGACGCGAACTTAGGATCTCTATCTTATGTGATTGTCCGTCACAAACCACCAATGGGATACCAAAACCGAATGAACAAGCGAGAGCTATGTCCTCAATTGTGGCTGTCTGCTTGCATGGAATGACTTATTGAATCTGTCCACAATAGTCATGCATTGTGTGTTTCTAGATCCAGATGACGCGGGAAGAGGGCCTACAAAGTCCATACTGATGTCGTGAAAAGGTCCCTCTAGAATAGGCAAAGGCTAAAGTAACCCTACCTGTTTTGTATGTGGATCTTTCACTTTTTGACATTTCTGGCATGCTTGGACGTGTTAGTAGACATCCCGTCACATTTTGGGCCAATAAAATGACTACTCTAACTTCTCCAGTGTACTGTTGATACCACTATGACCTCCGACAAGAGAATCGTGTGCATCATGGAGAAAGACTTGGCGCTTTTCTTTGGGTACACATACAAGGTTCTTAAAAAACAACCAACCATCCTATATACTATAGTGGCTTGGTTCTGAACTAAGAGCTAATTGATTTTGAGTCCCAAATTCTTCTGAATCCGGATATTGTGCCTTTATGCTTTCCAAGTCTTTTTCTTGAATTTCTAGCAGAGTGGACTCTTACAACTGAGAACATCGGAATGGGGTTATTCTTACCAAGGACGTATTCAATCATTCCCCCAAGCTGTTAGAACAATTGACTCCATTTGAATTGCATGTCACTCCATTGGGCATCGGGCATGATTTGCAACCATTTAAGTGCCCAGTGATCTGTCTTAACTATGAAATCTCTCCATTAAAGGAAATGTTTTCAATGCTTAAGCGTTGTCATCACCCCCAAAAGCTCTGTCATATACCCAACAATTCTTTTCGGTGGTATTCAACTTGCGGCTGTAATAAGCCACTGGCCTACCATCTTGTTGAAGAACAGTTCCGATGGCTAGGTTACTGACATCGATAATCACCTCGAAAGAATCATCCCATGATGCCAACTTTAAGACTAGTGCCTCAGAGGCAACTTTCTTCACTGCCTAGAATGCCTCTAAAGCCTTGCCCGTGACGGACACTTTCTAACGACGAGTCTTCACACACTTGAGCAAGTTTGAGGTGCTACAAGGTCAGAAAACTTGTCCATATGCGTGTTGTAGGCCTAACAAAGACCCAAAAAATGAGCGGACTTCCTAGGCTATCTAGGGAATTATGGCTTGTGCTGATGAGCTAATGATGTATCCCAAGTAATGTATTTCTAGTACTCCAAACTCACTCTTCTTGGCATTGATAAACAACTCATTGTCTTGCAAGAGTTGTAAAACTTTTGTCACATCTCGCTCATGTTGCTCTACAGTCCTCGAGAAGATAAGGATATCATCTAGAAAGATGAAGACGCATTTGCCAATGAGATCCCGAAAAACCCAAGACATCATCTTGTTCTTGTTAAACGTCGCTAGTGCATTGCTGAGTCCGAAAGGCATCACCACAAACTCATGATGACCACACTCAGTCATGAAGGTGATTTTTGAAATGTCAGCCTCAAAGATCCGAACCGGATGGTAGCCACTCTTAAGATCTATCTTAGAGAAAATTTTCGCAACAGAGTCGTTCTAGGATGTACTCTATTATGGGCATGGGGAATCTATGGGCATGGGGAATCTATTCTTAATTGTTACCTTATTTAGCACCCGGTAATCCACACATAAGCATGCGGTCTTATCCTTCTTTTAGCAAACAAGATGGGAGCGGCAAATGGGGAGGAGGAAGGCTGGATAAATCCAGCCCAGAGTAGCTGGGACTGCTGCTCCAGCGCGCTCTCCAATGCCTTAAATAGACGGTAGGGGAACTTACTAGGAGGCTCTAAACAAGGAACCAACTCGATGTGATGGTCCTCTAGTCTACTAGGTGGGAGGTCGTCTCGCAACATAATGTTGTTGTATTGAGACAGGAGAGCAACCATCCTCTGCTCCACTGCGGATGCTATCTGTTGTTGTATTGAGACAGGAAACCAACTTTTCTCTGCTCCTTTTCTTATGGCTCATTAGGCCCGAATGTGGGAAATGAGTGGTATTCCAAGAATGCTCCGATCCCTGCGAATCATGATAGGCTCAGAAAAACCTTCAACAATAGTGAACGTGTCTTGCCTCCAATCAGGAATGGGTGCATACTGTCTGAGCCACTGGATCCCGAGGATCATGTCACATCCTAACAGAGGGGAGACAATGAAATCCCGCTGGAATGTTGCCTTCTAAACCCGAAACTCAAACTGTTGAGCTTTATGAGAGAGGTGTGTACGTAGACCGGGTGTAAACCCATCTACATCTAAATGATTGGGAACCAAGGTACGGCTCATTTTGTTTGCCAACTATGGAGAGATGGCATCCTCGGAACTACCCATGTCAAAGAGAACAATGAACTGTTGTCTCCTCACAGTGCCATAGGCATGAATGAGAGTCCTTCAACTTGGGGTTCCAATTCTCCCCAAGTGTAGATTGTCACCGTGGGCCACGTAATGATTGAGAGGCCGTGGAGGTGGAGGGTGCCGGCGTCGTGGATGGAGTAACATTCCGACTTGATGGTGAAGGTGATGGTGTGCATGATCCCGATCCACCACATGACTCCATTGTAGAGGCTTGAGTTCCTCTCCCCATCGTCGCGGGATCCACGGCCACTCGTGGTGTCCTTCTTGTCGCTTCGACCGCTTCGTAGATGCTAACCTTGTCAAGAAGTTCCCGTCTCTTCTCGGGCGTAACATTCGTGTAAAACCTCACCTCATGCCCACTCTCATGCAAGAGGTGGGCTCGCACTTTGTCGGCGCCACCTGTTCGCCGGTACGGGCAAATCTTGCATACCCATGGCTGAGAACCGCCTCCATGAGCGGATGGGGTGTAGTTAACCTCCTCCCACCATGTCCATCCCGTTGTCCTTCTACGAGAAGCCCCGGCACGTGAGGAGGATGCCATGGTTGAAGATGGCTTGACTCTTGAGTCTTGAGGAATGAGAGAGAGAGAGAGAGAGAGAGAGAGAGAGAGAGCCTAGAGGCCTAGAGGCTAGAGCCTAGACTCTAGAGGCTTGGAAGTTGGAAGACTCAAGAGGCTTGAAAGTTGAGGGGGAGAGAGAGAGAGAGAGAGAGGCCTAGAGCCTAGAGGCTTGGAAGTTGGAAGACTCAAGAGGCTTGAGGGAGAGGTGAGAAAATCTGCTCTCCGTCTCAGCCATAAACGACCAAGAATTTGAAGATGGGAAGTGTTTAGTAAAAGACTCATCAAAGGGTTATGAAATAGTTACTTCTGGAACATGATACAAAGGCTTGTATAAGCTGGCCAGCTATGACAAGCGTACTTATGATGCAAATACAGTGGCTGCCCACACTCCTGCTATGCATGATGCAGAGCTATGGCATGCTTGTATTGGGCATGTAAATTTTCGGAGTTTGATGCTTTTGCAAAAGCATCATATGGTTGATAATATGCCACCTCTTGAGTCTCCAATAAGACATGTATGTGAGGGGTGCATTTTGGGAAAGATGCATCGAAAACCATTTCCCAAGGATGGAGCTATTAGAGCTGAAAGTAGATTACAGCTCAACACAGGGATGTATGTGGTCCAATGCGGACACCATCCATAGCAGAGCATCTTTATTTCGTCACATTCATTGATGACTACTCCAGGTTTGCTTGGCTTTACCCCTTGAAAGCGAAAGCAGAGGTGTTTACATGCTTTCGACACTTTGTAGCAATGGCTGAAAATATGCGCGAATGCAAAGTCCAAACACTCCGCTCAGATAGAGGTGGAGAATACATGTCAAATGCATTCAAGGATTATATGCTTCAAAAGGGCATCAAACACCAATGTATTGTGCCTTATACACCGCAGCAGAATGGTGTAGCTGAGAGGAAAAACAGATCTCTCATGGAGATGGCAAGATGCATGGTGAAAGCACAAAAGTTGCCTCACAATTTTTGGATGGAAGCTATAATGTGTGCCACTCACGTGTTGAACAGATGTCCAACAAAAGCTTTGAAAACCATAACACCATTTGAGGCTTGGTATAGCCGAAAGCCAAAAGTGGATTATATGCATACATTTGGGTGTTTGGCATATGCACATGTGCCAGAACAACTCTGAACAAAGCTAGATAATAAAGCAATGAAATGCATTTTTGTGGGCTACAGCAATGAGAGCTAAGGATACCGTCTTTATAATCCAACAACACAGGATTTTTGTCAGTAGGTATTTGTTGAAAATTCAGTACAGCCCATGTACAGCTTGTATAAAAGTCATGATACAGGCATACAAGACATGTTTGATGAGTTATTACCCATTGTGACTAGAGGGGATTCAGATCAGCCAGTCCCTACACAAGAAAATCCTCATGTAGAACATGTGGAACAGCCAGCCATTCAGCCCCCTTCTATGGAAGAAGTAGAAGATCTTGTCAGGGAAGAGCAAACAGCCATAGACACAACCAAATCGGTGCCAAGATGATTGCTGAAAACTTTGCAAGAAAGCAAACTTGCAGCTCCACTCACAGGTAGAACAAGGGCTAGTCCAGTCATGCATTGAATATGCATCATGGGGAGTCTGCATTAGCCATGGGTGGTCTCTTTGCAGAAGAGCCTTCTTCTTATGAAGAAGCACATGAGAATGAACACTGGGTGCAAGCGATGCAAGATGAAATCTCTTCTATCATGAAGTACAATACTTGGGATCTTGTGGACTTGCCGAAAGGCAAGCATGTCATTGGAACAAAGTGGGTGTATGTCACATGCACTCTGCACTGTAGTGCATGGTGACAAACTGGCTCACCATCATTAGTGCAACATTGTATCAATATTAGTTCCATTTAGGATGATATTTGTCGTACGTCGTGACCCCATTGTAATCGTCAGTCCAGGATAAGTCAGGCACGAGGTACGTAGGTCATTCTCAGCCATAGCAAGTCAGTCAATCAGTCTAAGTCCCTTAACCCACTTAAAGAGACGCATTCATGCATATACAATCAGTAGAAGTAACCTTAGGGTTTACATTAGAAAGCATCCTGCATATTGCACATCTTTCATGCATAGCATCTAGACCATTGCAGGAACCCAGATATCATCCAGTATTTATCAGGATATTTACTAGGATTTTTTTGGTATTTTTCCCATCATTTTCAGCATTTTTCACATCATTTATGCATTTACGTTGGACAAGAGCAGTCGGCCAGCCCGGTAGCCAGCCGACTGGCTCCTTGTGTTCATATAAATAGAGTCCTTGCATAATCATTCATTCATTCAATCATATTCAGCAATCAGCATTCAGGCGCATCAGTCTTCAACCCTGCATTCACTTCAGTCCTATGCGTTTTGGAGAAGCGTGTCATCGTACAACTGGAGGAGCATCAACGCTTGTGCATTCAGTCCTCCATCAGTAAACCTTGCGTTTTCTGCATCCATACAATTTTCAGCATTCATCATATCATCGTTTTGCTCCAGCCACTTGGTGAAGGTAAAACGCAGCATTCATATTCATTTACAGCATTCATACTCAGTCTAGAACAGTCCCAAACAGCCCCTCTCTCAACCCTAGCTTTGCATCCCTCCCTCATTCCATTGGGAAGAGTGCATAGGCTCGAGATTGGACATCTTTGGTGCTTCTACAGCAGTGTATAGTTCAGCCCAACACTTGGTCTTCAAAGGTCTTGCGTTTGGCTTATCATTAGTCACACCGTCAATCACACCGTCAGTCTCTTTAAAAGATAATAAAGCAAATACTATCTTGGTAACAGGATAGAGGCCCCTTCAGTGGGTAATTCGGGACCCCATACGGTGTACAATTCTCATCTCTCTCTCTCATATCTCTTTAAAGTTTGAAGTCTTAAAGTGGATTGCTAAACTCGTAAAACTCAGGATACAGAAGACGGTGTGAGCATTTGTGTAACAGGATCCTACAATACGAATACTTCCGCTGCATGTTACAGTGTACAAAGTCAAAAGGAAGTCTGATGGTACTATTGACAGGTACAAAGCAAGACTTGTGGCTAAAGGCCACTCTCAGAAAAAGGGAATAGATTATGAGGAGCCTTTTGATCCTACTTCGAGAATGACTACAATAAGATTAGTGATTGCATTGGCTGCACATAAAGGATGGAAAGTGCATCAATTGGACATCAAAACTGCATTCTGAAATGGGGATTTACAAGAGGAAGTATATGTAAATCAGCCCATTGGTTTTGTAGTTCTTGGTTGAGGAGATTATTGGCTGATCTTCGTGAGTATCAGCAGACACCCACCACCATTCTCACTGATAGCCAGAGTGCTATTGCCGTGGCACGAAATCCCGTATTTCATGCACGTACCAAGCACATTGAGATTCATTATCACACTGTCAGAGAGAGGTTACATGCAAGGGAGATCAGTTTATCTTACTACCCTACACAGGATAATGTTGCAGATCTATTCACAAAGGCTTTACCTCGAGAGAAGTTTGAAGCTTTCCGCAAAGCTTTGGGCTTTCTCTCATACAGAGAGTGATCTGCTACCTTGTACAAGTTCACACTTTCACTACAGGGGGGATTTGTGGGCATATGCTCACTTGTGGTAGTGCTATGTGTGAACAGGGCTTAACCAAGGACACTTTTTCCCATGTAGTTTTTCCCCTTGGATATCAAATGTGAAAGGACACTCTATCCATATAACTTTTGTACTTCTATATTATATGGATGTGACACACATGCAAGGGTTGACTTGCATTTTGTGGCTACCACACATTTGGTGTTTGGTGTTAGAAGTCATCTCCTGTCTATATTTATACACCAGGGCCTCTGTTGTGGGTGTGCCCGCCCTTATGAGGTGTTTTATCATTTTTCCTCACTCCCCGTATTTTTTCCCTATTTTTTTCCATTTTCCAGTGGTGTGGAGGGATGCCAGAGCAGGAGCACTGAGTGGCTGGCCAACTGGCCCATCAGCAGACATGTGACTGGCCGACTGCCCAATAGCAGTCGTGGACCTCTGTACTGCTGGCCGACTGGATGTATGCAGTCGTGGACCTTTTTTATTGCTAGCCGACTGCTCATGCAGTCGTGGAGGCCCATTAGTGCTGGCCGACTGCTCACATGGGGTATATAAATAGGCCCCATGCCCCCACCACTTCCTCATTCAGTCTTTTGCAGGATCTTGTGTATAGAGAAGAGTTTACACACCTATCTCTCTGTGTTTCTTGTGCTGTCTATTTTCTGCATTCTACTTGCTCTTGTCTACCCAAGTTTGGTTATCATTTCCACTGCATATTCTGACATGGTATCAGAGCCCTAGGCTCGTGATAGATCTTGGGAGTTTTTCTGAGCAAGAGGGGGATTATTACGTTGCTGATTGGTAGACTGTTTTGGGCTGAGTGCAAGAGGAAGGCGGCTAAGGTGCTGGACAGCCACTTGCTGGTTTTACAGATTATATTTTTTTTCCCACCCACCCACCCTTTCAGGTTACTCCCCACGATGGCAGATTTACTAGAGATGGCTAAGAAGCACGTGAAGATTCTAACTCTCCCCACGTTCCCGGTGGATCGTCAGTTGGACGGGTCCAATTACGGCATCTGGAAGGTCATGATGGAGTCTGTGCTGGAGTCTGTGCTGGAGTCATATGACCTTGCTGATTTTATCATCATCGGGGTTTCACGGCCGGAAGCAGCAGAAGGGGAGTTACTGTCGACGAGGAAGGACCGAGAGGCACAGGCACACATGTGGGATCGTGTCAACACCAAGGTCCGGTCATTTATTTTCCTCAACTGCACACCACAAGTGATCAATCATGTAAAGCACATGACGCTGGCGAGAGGCATATGGGAGCACTTGGCTTCTTTGTATAACAGGGTATCACCCATGAAATGGATCTCCTTGGAAGTGCAGATGCGGGTTATGAACCCTGGGAACACATTAACAAGCTGCAGGCCCTTCAGCAGGAAGTCCTACAAGCTGGGAAAGAGATATCATCTGAAGACATGGCCATCTCTTTGCTGTCCCACTTGCTTGCTCAGTATTCTACTCCTCGTTGATTACGAGTGACAGGCTCAGCACCATTACGTGGGAGGAGCTTGTGCCAATGGTCTTGGACCAGGAGGAACGTTTCACGAACCCTCCTCACAGCGGAGGTTTGGAGGCCTTAATTGGCCAACGGTCGAAAGGCCGGAATAACAACAAGGGCAAAGGGAAGGCTTCACCGGAGAAGTCTTCTGAGAAAAAGCCTGATTCAGAACGAGAGAAGCTGAAGGCCGAAAGATCCTGTAATGATTGTGGCGTGATAGGCCACTATTGGAGGAAGTGCCCTAAGCGGACAGGGAAGAGTGCTGATTCCTCAGCCCTAGCTGCAAAGACCCTGGCATTTGTGCACTTAGAGATGGTGGACTTCGACGATTCATCATCTTCGAGCGAGGAGGCAGTTGGCTTCACCGCGAAGGATACCCAGGAATGGATTCTTGACAGTGGTGCTTCCAGGCACATGACTCCATCCCGTGACTTCTTTCTGGATCTGAAACGGCAGTCAGGTCACATCTTTATTGGCGACAACTCCACTATTCCGATACATAGTGAGGACCGGATGGAGATTATTCCCGACGGCAAGGGTAGCAAGCATGCTTCCCGTGTTCTTTATGTCCCTGCTCTGGGTTTTCATCTTCTGTCAGTGCATGAAGTATGCAAGACTGGCTTTCGGGTGGAATTTGAGGAGCATTCAGTTGCTCTACGGGACTGAGAGACTGGCCAGGTTGTTTGGGAAGGCGGTGTGGAGAATGGTATCTACAAGCTCTCTGCACTCTCCTCATTGACAGGTTCTCAGATCGGCAATTTGTGGCACTTTCGTTTTGGCCACTTAAATGTGGATGCATTGAGGCGAGCTTTCCGAGACCAGATGGTGGTTGGCTTACCAGATGTTGGTAGTAGGCAAGGGCGCTGCAGTTCTTGCATACGTGGTAAGCAACACAGGGAATCCTTTCCGAAGCAGGCTTCAAGGCGGGCTTCAAAACCACTGGAGTTGATTCACACTAACTTGTGTGGACCTCAGCAGACACCATCTTTGGGAGGATCTCTCTACTTTATGCTACTTGTTGATGATTGTACCAGATTCACGTGGGTCTACTTTCTTTCCCAGAAGGACCAGGCTTTTGCTCGATTCAAGGATTGGCACGTGATGGTGGAGAAAGAGTCTGGATTTCAGGTCAAGACTCTCAGGGCTGATAAAGGAGGTGAATTCTCCTCGACTGTATTTCTCAGATTTTGTGCAGATCATGGCATCAAAAGGAAACTGGCCAATACTGGATCGCCTTCGGAGAATGGAGTTGTCGAACGCAAGAACAGGACTGTGGTGGAGATGGCGAGAACCATGCTGGAGCATCGTGATCTTCCTCGTCCACTTTGGGGAGAGGCTGTGGCAACGGCTGTCCATACCCTCAACCGATCTCCGACGACTTCAGTATCCCATATGACTCCATTTGAGGCATAATTTGGCAGGAAACCCGATGTCTCGCACTTCCGTGTCTTTGGGAGTGACGCGTATGTACATATTCCGAAGAAGCAAAGGAGGAAGCTCGACTCCAAGTCCCGCAAGCTTGTATTTGTGGGGTATAATTCTCTTTCCAAGGGATACAGGTTGTATGATCCAGACAGGAACGAGATTGTTGTCAGCCGAGATGTGGTCTTTGACGAGCATGTTCCAGTGTCCACTGTCGAGGAGCCGCCACTTCTTGGAGATCCAGAGGAGTCTGATGATGATTCCCAGACCATCATTCCAGTTGATCAACCTCAGTCACTACAGGAGGTTGAGCCCGCAGCTGGAGTAGAGCCCCCGCGATCGCAGGAGGCTCCACGATCTGTTTGAGTACCTGGGTGGTTGTTAGACACCCTTCGGGAGTCAGGTGTCACGGAGCTACCCTCCGAGTGAACCACACAGGACGGCCCTCGAAGATCACATAGAGTCCGAGATAAAAGCAACATAGCCGAGCTTCTTCAGGTGAACTATGCTTTGATGTCTCGTATCATGCGGGACAAAGAGCCCACTTCCGTAAAGGAAGCCCTTTCACAGGATACTTGGAGGAAAGCCATGCAGGTGGAACTTGATGCATCGAGAAGAACCACACTTGGGAGTTGGTACCGAGGCCGTTGAAGCGGTCAGTCATTGGTGTCAAATGGGTCTTTAAGACCAAATATGCGTCTGATGGGTCGGTGGACAAACACAAAGCCAGACTTGTGGCTAAAGGTTATGCTCAGCGGCCAGCATAGTCACAGGGGACGGAAGGGACGGACTGTTGGAACGGAGGGAAGCCGAGTCGGGACGGTTCAGGAACGGGGACGACAGGGGACGGTCGGATGTCCCCCTAGAGGCGTCCCTCACAAGGGACGGTGAAGGGGACAACAGTAGGAACGGGGACGGCTGTGGGGGACGGCAGGGAGCCATTCTGTGGTTTCTTTTGCCCGTTTCTAGCCGTTTGCGAGGCCGTTTCTAGCCGTTTGGGGAGGCCTTGAGCCTTTGAGGATTGGGCCTTGGGCCTTGGCCCTTGCCTCTCTCTTGCCTTGAGGTTTGGCATTTAGGCTTGAGCTTTGGGGCCTTGGGCCTTGGGCCTTGGCCCTTGAGGCTTGGCCCTTGCCTCTCTCTCTCTCACTTGCCCTTGCCTCTCTCTTGCCTATCTAATATCTATATAAGAACAAGGCTACAAGGCTATAAGCATGGAGTTTAGTGAAAACGGCCCTTCGGGCCGGGGGGGAGTCATCCCCCCCCCCCCCCCCCCACCCCCTGCAAAGAGGGGCTCACGCCCCCCTCCGCACCTTCCCCCAAGTAGGCTGGTGTGAAACTGCGCGCCGCAACGGACCTAAAATTTACAGCCCATATGCAGTAGGTGTATAATAACTCACCGCAGATGCATGTAGCCTGGTTGGCAGTGTGCCAACCTTCTCCAGAATCGTCTCATGCTATCTAGCCACAATCGGCCACCATCCGTCCCCGTCCCCGTCCCCCATTACCGTCCCTCGTTCCTTGTGACTATGGCGGCTAGGCATCGACTACGAGGATACCTTTGCACCGACAGCGCGGATGTCCACGATTCGGACCGTTCTTGCCCTTGCTTCTTGTCAGAGGTGGCCCGTGTATCAAATGGATGTAAAATCTGCGTTCCTTAATGGTGACCTGCAGGAGGAGGTGTATGTTGAACAGCCTCCAGGCTTTATTGTTCCAGGATGTGAAGGGATGGTTTACAGGTTACGTAAGGCCTTGTATGGTCTCAAGCAGGCTCCCAGGACTTGGAATCAGAAGATTGATTCCTTCTTTATTCGGACTGGATTTAAGAGATCGGTTGCAGATCCGAACATGTATCTCTTTCGGGAACGCGGCATGGTCACGCTTATCATCCTTTATGTGGATGATCTCGTTCTCACCGGTGGTCATATGGAGCACATTAGAGTGACGAAGGCTGCCTTGTCAAAGGAGTTTGAGATGACCGACTTAGGCTTACTCCACTTCTTTTTGGGATTGGAGATCTGGCAGACCTAGAGGGGGTTTTTCGTCTCTCAGCAGCGATATGTTCATGAGTTGCTTGAGGCCTTTGGGAAGGAGAACTGCAAGCCTATTACTTCGCCGATGGACCCGAACACAAAGTTAACAGTTACTGATCCTTGTGAGCCAGTTGATGCCTCGCAGTACCGGAAGTTGGTTGGTGCATTGATGTGGTTGCTGAACACCAGATTGGACTTGAGCTTCTCCGTGGGACTGTTGAGCTCTTTTATGCAGACGCCTTTGAAGTCTCATTGGGACGCAGGATTGCGGCGGATCTTGCGGTATCTGCAGAGTACGAAGGATCTGGGACTCTTTTACACAGGAGGGGATGGAGTCAGGCTCCAAGGGTGGAGTGACTCAGATTGGGGAGGAGATCCAGACACGAGAAGATCTACTTCAGGATATAGTTTTACCCTCTGCTCAGGAGCAGTTTCTTGGAGCAGCAAGAGGCAACCAACTATTGCCCTTTCTTTGACAGAGGCAGAGTACCGGGCTGCTTGTGGTGTTGCTTGTGAGGTTGTATGGCTGCGGAGGCTGCTAGGCGAGATTGGGTTTCCACAGAAGGAGCCCACAGTCATCCAGTGCGATAACCAGAGTTGTATAGCTATTGCTCGGAACCCGGTTTTCCATGCCCGGACCAAGCATTTAGAGATACAGTATCACTTTGTACGTGAGAAGATCTTGGCTGGTGACCTCTTGCTACTTTATTGTTCGACGGAAGACAATGCGGCGGACTTCTTCACGAAGTCTCTCCTCAGGCTACGCTCAGGCGGCACTCTAGCTCCCTTGGGTTGGTTTCACAGCCAGGAGCTGAGAGGGGGTGTTAGAAGTCATCTCCTATTTATACACCAGGGCCTCTGTTGTGGGTGTGCCCGCCCTTGAGGTGTTTTATCATTTTTCCTCACTCCCCGTATTTTTTCCCTATTTTTTTCCATTTTCCAGTGGTGTGGAGGGATGCCACAGGTTGGCAGGAGCACTGAGTGGCTAGCCGACTCGCCCATCAGCAGACATGTGATTGGCCGACTGCCCAACAACAGTCGTGGACCTCTGTACTACTGGCCGACTGGATGTATGCAGTCGTGGACCTTTTTTATTGCTGGCCGACTGCTCATGCAGTTGTGGAGGCCCATCAGTGCTGGCCGACTGGATGTATGCAGTCGTGGAGGCCCATCAGTGCTGGCCAACTGCTCAATATAAATAGGCCCCATGCCCCCACCACTTCCTCATTCAATCTTTTGCGGGATCTTGTGTATAGAGAAGAGTTTATTTACACACCTATCTCTCCGTGTTTCTTGTGTTGTCTATTTTCTGCATTCTACTTGCTCTTGTCTACCCAAGTTTGGTTATCATTTCCGCTGCATATTCTGACATTTGGATGCTCACTTATGGTAGTGTTGTGTGTGAACAGGGCTTAACCAAGGGCACTTTTTCCCATGTGGTTTTTCCCCTTGGATATCAAGTGTGAAAGGACACTCTATCCATATAACTTTTGTACTTCTATATTATATGGATGTGACACATGCAAGGGTTGACTTAAATTTTGTGGCTCTACCACACATTTGGTGTTTTGGCTCTCTATAGAGCTGGGGCGGTCCAGGCGCCCCAAGATGAGAGGCCCATCTCGACACCGGCGGAGACTACAACAGAGGATCAGGACCATACTAGCACGGCATGGGAGACGTCCAGTCAGAGTACTCACCATGGAGGACATTGAGGATATCCGCCATCGACCGATGAGAGACGTCTTTGGATAGTGATGTGTATGATGCTTACCTTTGTTGCTGGAGTTTTCCTCCCAGATGTTATCCATTAGGAGCTCCTAGTACCGTACTTTTCCTCATAGTTGTTTCAGTTTCAGTTAGTTGTTTAGTTGTTTTTAGCTTTCCTTACACAGACATTGTATCAGATCCACCAATTGTTGTAACCTTTTTGGTCTCATAGGTCATTTTGGCCTTCTGAAGACGTTAATATATCATTTCATTTCATTTTCTCTCTCATTTCTGTGTGAGCTTCTTCTTCCTGCACCTAACCCTAATCTGCAAGAAACATCACTGTGTGTGTGAGTCCACCACCAACAATAAATAATTCATAGTTTTGTAACCGCATATGTGACATATTCTAGCGTCCCATACCACTAGAATACTCCCCATATGAGATCCTTGTGTAGGCGACAATTCTAGCATCCCATACTCCTAGGAGCCTCTAATACACAAGACTAAAACCATAAACTATTCATCAAAACCATAGAGAAGCCTTTTCTAGAATCAGAGAAAACACCTTTCAGAAAAAAAAATAACTTTCCTGAAACACATCTCACGATACATATGAGAAACACTCTCCACTTGCATCAGCAAGGGAGTTCAACATGTACAAAATTTCAAATATTGGCAAAAGAAAAGCATTAAACATAAATACTTATCTCGATAAAAAGCCTATAGCCAATATATTTATGTACAATCAAAATTTTTGGAACAAAATCCCATAAATATCAAGGAGAAAACCAACATTCACAACACCCAAAATAGTGTCTAAATCTCCTCCAAAACTTCGTTCTTTTTGTGGCAAGAACATTGGCTCCCAAAACATTCACGCTTGATACAACAACCCGTTGCCATAGGAGCTTATATCTTCCGTTCGTTGTGCTCCGTCCGAGGCATCTACTGAGCCATCACTTCTCTAAAATAATGCATGTCTCCATCTCGAACAATAGGTAGGCTCGAAACAGGAGCCGTCTTTCTCTTTCTAGAAGAATATCTAGAAGCTTCCTCAGCAACCAATGACTGATGAGGTTTAGCCAACCCCAAATCCGGTTTTACCTGATACTTGCCCCATGCATCAAGGACAATATTCCCTTCTTGAAGAAGATAGTAAAAAGCTAACTTCCTGGGATTTATTTCCAGCATTGACGCCAAGTCTAGGAAAACATCTGTAGCACTGGATCCCATGATCCTTTTGCTTTCCATAATTGTCCTTACATGAGGGTCTGACTGGTACATCTTCAAATTTGCATCCTTTTCTTGAAGCTCTTGACCAAGCTGCCTCGTCAAAAGAGTTATGATGGTCAAACTCTACATCAATGATCTCGATGTATTGCTCCACCATGTGCTCGAGAGTTTAAATCCTCTCGTGTTCCTCGCAACTTTAGGTCTTGTCCATAACTGTAGGACCGTCTACCTAGATAGAAAAGGCCAGAAGTTGTGCTCTCATACAAATGAAACCAATCCAGTCCAACGAAACCAAATCCCAGAACCCTCGGGCAACAGACAGAAAGCACAATACCAGAAACAAACTTTGTGACGCAGTAGAAGAACCATAAACGACTCCAAAAGAAACACAACACTGAGCCGGAACGGCCAGCCCCCCGTAGGAATTTCTTTATTCAAAGAATAAACTACTACAACATGCCAAGGTGCGGGTGCAATCCTGCACCGGATTTTCCACAAAGCTTCCTCAGCAAACACTTGCTCAGGGATCTAGATACGAGCAGCACCAAGAACCAGTACAAATCAGCCTCGAAACAGCCACAAAAACAGTGGCCACTCCGGGAAAAGAGAGAGAAGGTGTTGTCCTGCTGTACGACCCGCTCTCAGGAGGAGCACTGCTATCCTGCTGAATGGCCAGCTCTTAGGAGAAGCAGAATTGTTGTCCTATTGTACGACCAGCCTCACGGGAGGGAGAACTCCTGTACGGCCAGCACTTCAAGAGGGAGAGAAAAGCTGTTGTACGACCAGCACTTCAGGAGATAGAAAAGCTATTGTACGACCAGCACTTTAGGAGACGGAAGAAGAGCACCAGGCTGTTGTTGTACAAAACAAGAGTCGGCCAGCAATAATGGGACACACCTGGTCGGCCAACACTACTACACCCGACACCAGAAAAGAACACCCCCCCATGGGTCCTAAAAGCAGGGAAAAGGGACAATGAGGAAAAATGGAGAGAAACCTAACACGTGCAGGCACACCCACAACAAAGGCCCTCACTCCCTATATGATGGTATAGACAAGAGATGACTGCTAACACCCCCTCTCAGCTCCTAGATGTGGAACCAATCCCAATGAGCTGGAGTACTGACGGAGGATCTGCTCAGGTAGAGGCTTCGTGAAGAGGTCCGCCGCATTGTCCTCCGTCGAACAAGCTATACAGCTCTAGCATGACCGTGGGTTCCTTCTGTGGAAACCCAATCTCTCCAAGTAACCTCCGCAGCCACATAACCTCGCGAGGAGCACCACAAGCAGCCCGATACTTTGCCTCAGTAGAAGACAAGGCAATAGTTAGCTAACTCTTGCTACTCCAAGAAATAGCTCCTGAGCCAAGGGTAAATCCATAGCCTGATGTAAGATCTCCTCGTGTCTGGATCTCCTCCCCCATCAGAGTCCCTCCAACCTCGGAGACTAACTCAGTCCTTTGTTCCTTCCCCTTCCAGTGTCATAGAAGAGTCCAAGATCCTTCGTACCCTACAAATACTGCAAGATCCGCAATCCTGCGTCCCAATGAGTCTTCAAAGGTGTCTGCATAAATGAGCTCAACAACCCCACTCGGAAACTAAAGTCTAATCTGGTGTTCAGCAACCAAATCAATGAACCAACAGCTTCCAATACAAGGAGGCATCAACCTGCTCACAAGGATCATGTATTGTCAGTTTGGTATTCGGGTCCATCGGAGATGAAATAGGCTTGCCATTCTCCATCCCAAAGGCCTCCAGCAACTTATGAACATACCACTGTTAAGAAACAAAGAACCCCTTATGGGTCTGCCGAATCTCCAATCCCAAAAAGAAATGGAGTAAGCCTAAATCCGTCATCTCAAACTCCTTTGACAAGGCAGCCTTCGTCACACTGCGTTTCCGAAAGAGATACAAGTTCGGATCTGCAACTAATGTCTGGAAACCCTTTCGAAGAAAGAACGAATCAATCTTCTAATTCCAAGCCCTGGGAGCTTGTTTAAGACCATACAAGGCCTTCCATAACCTGTAAACCATTTCCTTTGATCCTGGAACCTCAAAGCCTGGAGGTTGGTCAACATACACCTCCTCCTGCAATTCACCATTCAAGAACACAGATTTTACATCCATCCGATACACCAGCCACTGCTAAGAAGAGGCAAGGGCAAGAACTGTCCGAATCATGGTCATCCTAGCTGTCGGTGCAAAAGTGTCCTCATAGTCGATGCCAGGCCACTGAGTATAGCCCTTAGCCACAAGTCTGGCCTTGTGCTTGTCCACCGACCCATTAAACCTATACTTGGTCTTGTAGACCCACTTGACACCAATTACTGATCGTAGTTGGTTGCCTCTTGCTGCTCCACGAAATAGCTCCTGAGCCAAGGGTAAAGCCGTAGCTTGATATAGATCTCCTCGTGTCTAGATCTCCTCCCCAATCAGAGTCACTCCAACCTCGGAGACTAACTCGGTCCTTTATTCCCCATCCAGTGTTATAAAAGAGGCCAAGATCCTTTGTACCCTGCAGATACCGCAAGATCCGCAATCTTGTATCCCAATGAGTCTTCAAAGGTGTATGCATAAATGAGCTCAACAGCCCCACTGGAAAACTCAAGTCCAATCTGGTGTTCAACAACCAAATCAATGAACCAACAAGCTTCCAATACAAGGAGGCATCAACCTGCTCACAAGGATCATGTACTGTCAGTTTGGTATTTGAGTCCATCGGAGATGAAATAGGCTTGCAATTCTCCATCCCAAAGGTCTCTAGCAATTGATGAACATACCGTTGTTGCTGAGAAACAAAGAACCCCTTATGGGTCTGCCAAATCTCCAATCCCAAAAAGAAAAGGAGCCTAAATCCGCCATCTCAAACTCCTTTGACAAGGTAGCCTTCGTCACAGCTATGTACTCCACATGACCGCCAATGAGAATAAGATCATCCACATAGAGGATAATCAAAGTGACCATACCACATTGACAAAAGAGATACAAGTTCGGATCTACAACTGATCTCTGGAAACCCTTTCTAAGAAAGAAAAAATCAATCTTCTAGTTCCAAGCCCTGGGAGCCTTTTTAAGTCCATACAAGGCCTTCTATAACCTGTAAACCATACCTTCTGGTCCCGGAACCTCAAAGCTTAGAGGTTGCTCAACATACACCTCTTCCTGCAAATCACCATTCAGGAACGCAGATTTTACATCCATCTGATACACCGGCCACTGCTGAGAATAGGCAAGGGCACGAACTGTCCGAATCGTGGTCATCCTAGCTGTCGGTGCAAAAGTGTCCTCAGAGTCAATGCCAGGGCGCTGAGCATAGCCCTTAGCCATAAGTCTGACCTTGTGCTTGTCCACTAATCCATCAAACGTATACTTGGTCTTGTAAACCCACTTGACACCAATGACTGACCGTTTTGACGGCCTTGGAACCAGCTCCCAAGTTTTATTCTTCTCTATTGCTTCAAGTTCCACTTGCATGGCTTTTCTCCAAGTCTCCTAGGAAAGAGCGTCCTTAACGGAAGTGGGCTCTTTGTCCCGAATGATACTCGACAACATCAATGCATAGCTCACCTGTAAAACAGCTCCTCTAATTGACTTTTATCACGAACTCTATGCAATCTTCGAGGTCCATCCTCCGTGGTCCACTCAAAGGGATACTCCGTAACACCTAGCTCCCGAATGGTGTCCAACAACCATTTTGGTACTCAAACAGAAGACAGAGCATCATGCTGCTACTGTGGCTCATCTCCAACCTCGAGCTCAATCTCTACAACGGCCCGAGGCTAGCCAGCTGGAATAATAGCCTGGGAACCATCCTCATACTCATCTGGCTCTCCAAGAAGCGATGGCTCCTCAATAGTAGAAGCTAGAACATGCTCATCAAGACAACATCTCTACTGACAACAACCTCATTCCGCTCTGGGTCATATAACCTGTAGCCTTTGGAAAGAGTGTTATATCCCACAAAAACAAGCTTCTAGGACTTTGAGTCAAGCTTCCCCCTCTGCTTCTTTGGTATGTGAACATAGGCATCACTCCCAAAAACACGAAAATGGGAGACATATGGTTTCCTGCCAAAATAAGCCTCAAATGGAGTCATCTTAGGTATTGAAGACGTCGGAGATCGGTTGAGGCATAGCCACAACCTCTCCCCAAAGTGGACGAGAAAGATCACCATGCTCCAACATCGTTCTCGCCATCTCCACCACGGTCTTGTTCTTTCATTCAACTACTTCATTCTCTCAAGGCAACCATAACATGCCAATCCTTGAACCGAGCAAAGACTTGGTCCTTCTGTGAGAGAAAATAAACCCATGTCAACTTGCTACAATCACCCATAAGCAGCGTGAAATACAAGGAACCTCCCAAAGATGGGGTCTACATAGGTCCACACAAGTCAATGTGTACCAACTCCAATGGTTTCAAAGCCCGCCTAGTAGCCTACTTCGGAAAAGACTCCTTGTGTTGCTTCCCACGGATGCAAGAACTACAATGTTCTTGCTTGCTGCCAACATCTGGCAAGCCATCCACCATCTGGTCCCAGAAAGCCCGCCACACCACATCCACATTCAAGTGGCCAAAACAGAAATGCCACAAATCACTGAGTTGAGTACCTGTCAGAGAAGAGAGTGCTAAGAGTTTGTAAATCCCATTCTCCACTCCGCCTTCCCAAACAACCTAGCCTGGTGCTTTGTCCCGGAGCAACAAAATGCTCATCAAACTCCGCCCGCATGCCAATCTTGCAAACCTCATGCATTGACAAAAGATGAAAGCCAAGAGCTGGAACATAAAAGAACTCGAGAGGAATGCTTCCCCTCTGCCATCGGGAATAATCTCCAACCTACCCTCACTGTGAATCGGGATAGTGGAATTGTCACCAATAAAGATGTGACTTGTCTGCCTTCAAAGATCCTGTAACAACTCTCAAGACGGAGTCATGTGCCTGGAAGCATCACTGTCTAGAATCCACTCCCAAGTATCCCCAACAATGAGACCAACCGCCTCCCTGCTCGAAGAAGATGAAGCTTCAGTGTCCATAATCTTCAAGTGCATAAAAGCTAGAATCTTTGCAACTGCAGCTAAGGAATCAACACCTTTCTCGGTGCAACGCTGAGGACATTTCCTCCAATATTGACCCTTCTGGCCACAATGGTTACAGGTCTGCTCGGCCTTCAAAGTATCACGCTATGATTTGGGCTTCTTCTCAGAAGACTTCACCAATGAAGACTTCCCTTTGCCCTTGTTGTTGTTTTTGCGGCCTTTTGACCACCACTGGAGGACGGAGAGCTTTTACCCTCTACTCGGAAGGAGCAGGAGGATCACGCATGGTTGTGGGATCGTGTCAATACCCATGTGCATTCTTTCATCTTCCTTAATTGCACGTCATTTGGGCTGTTGTCGGCTATTTTATGGCTGGCCGACCAGCACTGGGAGGTGGTATAAATACCACCCTTGGTCCCCCACATCCTCTTGTACCGGATCTTGTGTATATAGTAGAGTTTATACAGCTTCTCTCTCTCTACACTTCTGCGTTTTGTTCTCCACAGCACTTGTTTCATTTTCCGCTGTGCATTCCAACACTTGCTTGCATCCATTGGTTTATGTTTCTTTACCACATCCACCCAGCTCAAAGTAGCTGCGAGCCTTTCTTTTAGTGCCTCCTTCTCGGCTGCCACTACTTCCTCAGTGGCTTGTACTTTCACCCTTTTGTCAAGTGCCTTCTTTACTTCAGATGCACAGAGAATTTGCACAACTCGATGATAGATTGATTAGATGTGTTCAAAGTTCACGAAGTACAATGCTTTTTGTAGGCTTTAGAGTAGCCTTATCATTTGACACATACATAGGATACATGTCCACACACACACACACACACACACACACACACTAATGACATGGCACACTTATCCACTCATAAGAGTGGGTTCACACAAACATGGACACAAACACATACAAGGGCTGGTTCACACTGTTGAGAATTTGTGGTGCTCATGCTAGGTGACACAAGTGGAGGAGAGAGAAGACACAAAGTCATACAAGAAATCTCTTGCTTATTAAATTGCTTACAAATGCAATTGGGCTCTACTCTCACACTTATCCACTCATAAGAGTGGGTTCACACAAACATGGACACAAACACATACAAGGGCTGGTTCACACACACAAAGCTCCGAATACCCAACAAACCTCCGTTCGGAACGAGACCCAACACACAAAAAGGAAGTACTCCATCACATGCTACAAGGGAGTGATATAGCCATGTTAAAAACACGAAAAATAAGTATTTTTGGAGATTTTTATCCACCTCCATGCAGATAGATGGAATGTCTATACAAACTTTTTACGGCGGCGTTACCATGACTCCATGCTTCAATTCGATGGAGGGGTCAAATTGAAAAAGGCCCAAATTTTTGATGTTATAGAAGCTTGAATTAGTCAATTTCACCTGATTTTTTAAAAAGCCCCAAATTGATTTTTCCAAAGTCTGCAAAAACAAAGAAATTCCCCCAATTTGTTGCTGATCTGCTGTTGAAGTGGTCTACAAGTATAGAGGAGGGGAGTAGGCACCTGTAGATCGGCAACACGGTGGCAATAGGCTGAGCAGCTATGGCAGCTCTGGTCGTCAGTAGGTGGGAGTTGCTGAAGGTGAATGGGAGGCACACATGGAGGTGAAGCACTGGTGCTGGTTGTGCTGTGTAGGTGACACGAGTTGGAAGTGACAGAGATGGCTATAACAGTGGGCTGCACTCAGCTTACAGACGGCAGGTAGTGGCACACACATGGCAGATAGACGACGCACATGTGCTTGCTGAGACGCTGCCTGCAGAGAAGGCGGTGCAACAAAAGCTGTCCAAAGCAGGGCATAAGTTGCACAGGGCAGTCATTGACGTAGCTGAGAGAGCAGCAATGAAGGGGGTGCTGGCATGAGAATTTGCATCACTCAATGATCGATTGATTAGATGGCTTTTTGTAGGCTTTAGAGTAGCCTTGTCTTTTGACACACACATACACAGGACACATGTCAACACACAGACACGCTAATGACATGTGGCACACTTACCTTATCCACTCATAAGAGTGGGTTCACACACACATGGACACAAACACATACAAGGGCTAGTTCACACACATGAAGCTCCGAATACCCAACACCCACATCTAACTCCAACATCCCATACGACTGAAGCCTGCCCGAAGGCCTTCGACACACCAACCTACGTACTCGCCATGTGCACAACATGAGCATTTCTCCTCTCCTAGTCCTAGCTAGACCTTCAATGGAGCATCCACACACAACCATGTCTCATAATAACCCAAACTCTCACTTATATAGTGATAACTACACCATAAATAGCTAATTTGCTATAAACAACCAATTAAGCCTGTCTTATCAATCCAAGAATCCTAGCCAAGTATCTGCCTGCTAATCCCCAACCCCGGTGCCCCCTAACCCCACTAGATTAGGTCCCTAACCCATAGATTAGTGTCCACTTACATAATAGTGTCACCTTTCTTAACCTCTCTAGCACAAATGTGAGTCGTGATTGTGTAACTCTCATAGGAGTCAAGACCCAAAGGCCTTGGGTCACATGGTAGATATGCATGTTAATCTTATAACCATTATGAAATCCCCTCCAAGGCTTCTCTTATGGTAGCAATTTTCCATCACTTCCAAATGCCTATGCTTAAACGTCATTCACGAAAGGTAAACCCGTAGTGAAATACATGAGAAAAACCTGCCTGCTGCCAAGAGAGGCCCCCATCAGCATGTGTAACACATTACAAAACCCAAAACCATGGTTATTGGCAACAACAAAGGTAAATGATGTTATTCACTCATGATTATTTTCATCATTGAGAGCACCACGGTAACATTTCATCAGAGAGTAAACTCCAAGGAGACGAGTGAAAATCCATCGAAACAAGACTCACCTGGCACCTGACTTGATAACTGCTTCATGAACCTTTCTACCATAATAGCCTTTGCCCCCAAATGCAGGAAGAAGAGCAGGGTGTATGTTCAAAATGGCTCGAGGATAAGCTTGTATGAGTTCCCCAGGCAAGAGCTTTAAGAAGCCAGCCAATAACACAAAGTCGATTTCATACTGCCTGCCAATAGACCCAAAAATAAAGTAAATCCAAAAGCGAGGCAGACTAACTTAGCAACTTTTTAACTCTAGGAAAGCTTGACAATTCCAGTATTTGCGACACAAAACTGATAAAAAATTTAGACTATTGCAACCTCTACTTATGCTATGGATGCTTATTGCTCTAGCTTGAATCTGACATGGTGTAAGTTGTGAGAAACACATATTCTTACAGTGCAACAATCAAGACAGCAAGCATAGATCCAATGAGCTCACCATCCAACCATAGGTCCTATACATCTCAACCACGAGTCAATATTGGTTGGGTGCCAGCCTTTGGGTTTGCACAACCCAACTCTAAGACACTACAGCTTGAATCACATGCCATTGTCAGCTGTAGACACTTCTAGACCTGGTTTGTAAGTCTATGCACTGAATGACTGTGTCCTCATCCCAACCCTTGCCTCATCTGAGCACATCTCTACTATATAAATGTCTTGTGCACCTCACACTTGCGTGCCACATGGACATACAGCCATTCTTTATGTGCAAGTGTTGAGCTCATGATGAGCACTATGCCCCATTGTGAGCCTAGGAAAGAACAAAGCTGTCTTCCATGCTTAAAGAAGAGCCTTATGATGTTACCAAGCAGCTCAATCAGTGCCTTGAAGCCTCCACTCTGCTCCCAAAAAGCATGTACTTCCGCCCAACTGTGCTCACAATCTCCCAAAACATTGATGGGATAAACAGTGTGTGTGGGTGTCCTCAATGGCCACTTTACATCTAACACGCCAAGATATGACAGCAGGCATGAGACTATTAGTGTTTCATGCTTCCTCCTAGCGTGCCTTATGCTTCCTAGGGACCAGCTTGTGACAGGGTATGGCCTCTGACTATATCTGGATCTGCCTGCACAGCCAGACAGTGTGGGCCGTGGCGATGAAAGGTATGTTTGAGGCCTCCTAGACTGCCAATGATCAGAGTTCATTCCCATGGCAGCTCTCCCAACTCCAAAAGACCATCCAAAATACCCAATCATCACCCACCTGTCATCAACATCAAGGAGGGATCTAGGAGCCTGGCCTGCAGATAGGCAGAAAAGTAGGATTTACATTCCCATATGTGAGAGAGGAAAGATGACCAAAAAAGCTTTTCACTTTCGCTGCTACAGCAACGAAATGCAGGAAGAGAACTGTAGAATAGCAGCAGTCTCTTTGTGAGGGCAGAGCCTCAAAGTCCTCTAGCTATAGAAGGAATCAGTGCAGTAGCCGCATCTAAGTGGGAGCGGCCCCCACCCCCTCTAAGTTTGAAGAAGTGGGGAAACTTTTGCCTTATTAAGAGCAGGTGTTTGTTGTACCATGCCTGAACAATTTTCACAAATGGAGTCATACCAACATGGACAGCACTTCCATTATTTTGAGAGCCTCCTAGCCCAATGATTCCATTAATGAGGGCCCACTTGCCTAGCATAATCTAGCCTATGATCCAAGGCAAATGAATAGGTTATAAAAGAAACAAGATGTTGACATTTTTACGCTGCCATAAAATTTTTTTAAAAATAGGCTAAGGATGATAAACGCAAGCAAATCAGACAAATTCTGAAAACAAGCATCCAACCTGTGAGAGACTGCACCTGAGAGCAGCTACAAGCTCAGTTGGAGAGAGCCCAGCCTGTGCAACTGTACTTTTTGGATACTCGATCACTGAAATATTATTGCTTTTTGCATAGTCATATGCTTTGCAAGCTGCAACATTAAGACACCATCACCAAGTATGGTTAGCTTTTACTTTTGATTGATGGCCAAAAGCATTAAAAGTGAAAGATTACATTACGCCCTACTGGTTATCAGATGAGCATTTTTTAATCCCAAGGCAAAGCAGACACTTGGGTATGCCTATAATAGCACCACTTTTCCATTCAGTACTGTTGCCTCTCAAACTTAGACAAGGAACCCCCTGTACTGACTTCCTTCGCCTTTTAGTTAGCATCAACTTGGCTTTAATCTCCACAAGCTTGGAGCTAGAAGCACCAGATGCCTATGACTGGACCTAGGACTGCACTTTATTAGCACTGGACTCCTGTAATCTAAATTATCGATAGTTTCTGAATTTGACGAGATACGTACGATCAAGCTTACCACCACAAGCAACTTTTCATTCCTTGTGAAAGACAATCTCTGCAGGCTATAGTACCTCTTCGAGTTCGTCCACCTTAGGTTGGTCCTCCATCACCGGTTCCACCGGCTCAGGACCAACATGCCGCTTCAAGAGATTGACATGAAAGGCATTATGTATTCGCCGATGATTTGGTAACACCAATCGAAAAGCGACGTCATTGATCTTTTCCAACATTTGAAATGGTCTATAATATTTGCAAGAGACCTCTGGATACATGCCCTCTTCTCTTGTCCTCTTACAAAGGGATTTTTTACAAAACCCAATCACCCTTCCTCAATTCCAACTATTTCTTATGCTTATATGTAGCTTTCTTATGCTTTTCTTGGGACCTTTATATGGCTGTCCTAACCTGTGAAAAGACATTGTCCAAATCCTTGATGTACTCATCTGTTTGCAAATATTTTATCCTTCATGCAGAGGATAGGAGGCAAAACAGCTTTACAAACAATTTTAAAGGACGTCTTTACCCATAGAAGTATGCACCGTATTGTTGTAAGCAAACTCAACAAGTAGTAAATACTTCTCCAAGTCTGATTGATTTGCGGCCAGAGATATAACATTTCAACAAATCAAGCACTATTAAACTTGCAATTTCACTCTACCCATCTGTCTTGATGATAAGAAGAGAAATTCAATTTAGTTCCCATATTATTAAATAGAGCATGCCAAAAGAGACTAGTGGTGCGAGTATCACGATCTCCCATAATCGTCTTTGGCATGCCATGATGCTCGAAGATCTGGACCAAAAATATCTTCGCCATTTTCTTTGGTTTTATGGCTTGCTTTAAATCATTAAAAGTCTTCTTTTGCACATCTCCTCACTAAAATACAACCTTTCTCTTTGTCAAATCATGCAATGGTGAAAGTACTTAATAAATGATGGTAATAGCCCTCAAAATTGTCCCTCTCAATCAAGATGGTACATACAAAATGTGTGGATTATCGTACCCTTAACAAGGTAACGATAAAGCACAGATTTCCAATTCCACGCATCGATGATATTCTGGGCAAGCTGGAAGATGTAGCTTGCTTAAGCCGAATTGATCTCAAGAGCGGCTACTACAATCAAATATGTGTAGCACCACAAGATATACATAAAACTACCTTTCATACGTAATTTGGACTTTATGAGTTTTTAGTAGTGCCGTTTGGTCTTACCAAAGCATGGGCCATATTTAATCGTATGATTTTCATAAAACAAAGATAATTTATAGGTACCAAAGCATGGGCCATATTTAATCGTATGATGAATAGGATTTTCATAAAACACAAACAATTTATAGATACATTTTTTTATGATATCAGTCTATTTCCTAAAAATGAAGCACAATACCGAGAGCACTTGGCTATTGTGTTCGAAGAGCGTCGTAGTCATAAGCTCTACATTAACAGTAAAAAGAGTGAATTCTTTTTATCAGCAATACACTATCTGGTCACATTGTATCCAAGGAAGGGGTACGGATGGATCCAGCCAAGTTCCAAGCAATTAAGGATTGACCGAAGTTGCGAACTGTACATGAGATTCAAAGTTTTCTTGGATTGTACCCAAACCTTAAAAAATGCTTCTTGCCACCACAATACCTCGATCATCTTGAGCATGAATTTTGGAATTTGTGGTAGAGTTTGCAACCCATTCTTAGTTTCACAAGTGCAGAAGTTGAACGTGGAGGAGAGTGCTTTCCTTCACGCTCCTAGTGGGATGTGAATAGTTTCCATAGGCAGACTTTTGCAGACACCGTTGAGTTTGCATAAAACATGAAAATAAAGTACAACAATGGAAAACTGTACACAATCTAGTTTGCACCAAGATTTTACAGGAGTCCAGTGCTAATAAAGTGTAGTCCTAGATCCAGTCATAGGCATCTGGTGCTTCTAGCTCCAAGCTTGTGAAGATTAAAGCCAAGTTGATGCTAACTAAAAGGCCAAGGAACTCTGCGACCCCCGGCTCCCCTCCCCCCCACCCGGAGAGCACTCTTCCCTCCTCCCCCCCTCCCCCCCCCGCCCCCCCCCTCCCTCCTCCCCCGGCGGCCCCCCCTGACTCCTATCCTCTGGCAGATGCCTTTCCATCCTCCCCTCGCTCTCCCCCCTCCTCGCCGCGCACCCCCATCCCTCCTTCAGCCTCTCCAGGATACTTCGCCAGACCACCCACTGCCCCGGGGCAGCGCAGCTGGGTAGGCCAGAGTTCAGTCCAGCGGCTGTTTCACCGCCACTCCGGGCCGGTGGAGATGGCGATCCTCGCTTCACCCGCCACAGAGTTCGCCCCAGCCTCCCCTGGGGGGCCCCCGCGAGTGATGGGGCTACCAGTGGATTACAGTTTTTTCAGGTGCCTCCAGCTGGATGCTGGCCCATTCGAGACTCTGGTCGCGCCCCTGCGAGTTTGCGTGGTGTGCCATCCCTCGCGTTCTCCTTCAGTGGTGAGCAGCATGGTGGCCTTCTCCTTTCCTCTCAGCGTTGCCCCAGACACAGCCTGGGATTGCAGCTCTGTAGAGGAAGTTCTGCGTGACCAGATACTGGAGTTTTCTCACCACTTCAGCGACCTGGGGCTCACGGATCTACTGCAGACCCGACTTCACTCAGCCCGCATGAGCCTGTTTGGTATAGGAGATTGGCGGGTGGATCCGGTCCACACATCAGTTGAGGCGGTGCTACTGATTCTCCTCCATGCCGCCCCGAGGGTGCAGCCTTCCTTTAGGTACTTATATGCAGAGGATTGGTCTCACGCCTATGCTCTGGATAGGGCGAAGGCGGAGTGGGGCTGGACTCAGACACAGGTCACCCTCTTTCTGGAGAGACTCCGCACCCGGACAGACAGTGATTATTCTCCCTCCAAGCCGGCGCCCAAGACTCCTAGAGTGGAGGGCAGATCATCCGGGCCGGCTGAGAGGGGTGAGCCAGTGGCGGCTTCTTCACTTGCCTCAGCTCATCCATGAGGATCCTCTCATGGAACATCCAGGGTCTCGGTGGACATCGCTGCCACATTGGTCGGGGCAGACTTCGTCAGGAGATCCAGAGGGCTCTCGTTGGAGGACCCATAGATATTCTTTTCATCCAGGAGCACCACCTTTCTGCCGGGCGTACCCGCATCTGCGGGAAGATCTTGCCAGGCAGGAGTCACACTTTTTGGTCCCCGGCATATGGCCCCCAGGGGAACCAGGGCGGAGTATGCATCTCAGTCAGCGAGCAGCTTCTTTCTGAGGTTGTGGACTCTGGCACTCTAGTTCAAGGTCGAGCGCAGTGGGTCATCCTTCGGGTTGGGGAAGACCGCATTGGCTTCCTCAACTTCTACGCCCCTAACGGGGCGTCCGGGAGAGCCGAGTTCTGGAGCACCATCAGGCAGTCCCTCCCCTTGGCAGACCACTGGTGCCTAGGAGGGGATTGCAACATGCTGGAGGACGCAGAGGATAGGATGGGGGGCAGCCAGGAGACCATTCATGGGCCAGAGCTAGCTGCCTGGGAGGAGCTAGTGCTACAGGTGAGAGGCCAGGATCCGTGGACTCTCCCGGAGTTTGGCAGGTTGCAGGGGAGTCTATCTTTCTCGCGCTCGGATAGACGAGCCACAGGCGTTAACCTTTCCCGCATCGACAGATTCTACATTGATGAGTGGGCCTGTGATAGAGGCGGCACTGTGGGCATACTTGCTGGCTCCTCCTTTTCAGACCACTTCCCAGTGCTTCTCCAGATTGAGGACCCTTCGAGAGGAGAGCGGGGCCAGAGCGTCCGGATTCCTGATTGTCTCATAGAGGAGCCTGAGATCGCACTCAGAGTTGAGCAGGTCTGGCAGGAGCTACAGTTCAGGAGAGGCTCGGCAGCCAGTGATCTTGCCAGTGGCTTGCAGGAGATTAGTCGGATGCTCAGACTGGCTGCCTTGGACCGTCTGGAGGCCTTCAGGGAGCAGGAGAGGAGCCTACGGAGGAGTTTAGCGTCCCTCCAGAGACTCCAGGAGAGAGATCCTCTGAGTCCTTGGATCTCTGAGCAGATGGAGACAGCTCGCACTGAGATCAGATCCATCGAGGAGAGGCGGGTGGAGTTCCGATTCCATGCTCGGTCTTCTTTTTGGACTCAGGCTGGAGATAGAGTGACTCGGGATTTCTTTGAGGCGACTGGCCTCGCTTCAGACGAGAGGGTCTCAGGCGGCTTCGTCAGGCTGATGGCCAGGTTGTGGTGGATCCCCCCAGGGTGCGGGCGATAGCCACAGATTTTTACAGGGTTCTTCTCTCTGCTGAGCCGGCAGACGACAGGGTGAGAGAGGCTAGGGAGGCAGTCTGGAGCTTCACGAGACCGGTTGTGCCGGCCCATCTACAGCACTCCCTTCTCTCCCCCTTCTCGGATACGGAGCTGGAGGAGGCTCTTCAGGCATTACCGCGGGGCAAATGCCCAGGAGAGGACGGTCTTTCAGTGGCTTTCTTCCAGAGGTACTGGGGCCTCCTTCATAGGGGCTTCAGATTGGCATTCCAGGAGATTATGGAGACGGGAGTCATGCCGGATAGCATTGCAGAGGGGTTGATTCACTTGCTCCCCAAAGAGGGCGGAGACAGACTGGAGATTAGACAGTGGAGACCGATCACCTTGCTAGGCACGGCCTACAAGGTCCTAGCTAAGGCGATCAGCAGGCGGCTTCAGCCTCACCTTCCGGACATCATCCACTCCACGCAGACAGGCTTCATCCAGGATCGGAGCATTCTGGATAACATTTTCTCTTTCTGGGAGGCTACGGCCTTGGCTAGATTTCGGCAGGAGGATTTGGCGGTGCTCCTTCTCGACTTCGAGAAGGCATATGATCGGGTGGACTGGGCCTTCTTGGAAGGCACTATGGAGAGGATGGGCTTCCCCCCTCAGTGGATCCGTGGGGTATCTGCACTCTACACTTCGGCTCATAGCCAGGTGCTGATACAGGGTGTGTGCGGAGAGAGGTTCCAGCTTTCGCGCTCGGTGCGGCAGGGGTGCCCCTTGGCGCCCTTTCTTTTTCTTTTTGTGGCGGAGGCCATGAGCACCTTCTTGACGGCACAGGATACAGGTTTGAGGGGCCTCCAGCTTCCCATCCGCACCTCGGAGGAGCTCCTAGACTCGGAGTTTGCGGATGACACTGCTGTCTATCTTCAGGGAGGTGAGGAGAACCTCCGCCGCTTCGCCTCAGCCATGGACAGGTTTTGCAGAGCCTCGGGCGCTTTGATCAACTGGCACAAGTCGTGTGGGCTGTGGGTCAGTTCTATGCCCCCCCCGACTTGGAGGCCAGTTGATGGTTTTCAGTGGCTGCCCCCCGGCACTACAGTGCGTTATTTGGGCTGCTATGTGGGCATTGATATTTCTCCGGAGCAGCAGATAGCCCCCCTTCTTCTGAGCATTCGGAAGAAGCTTCTGTATTGGAGTACTGCTCGTTTATCTCTGGCTGGCCGCGTAGTGGTGGCCAACCAGGTTCTGCTCGCTACCATGTGGTACATCACTTCCTGCTGGGCCTTCTCTCGGGCGTGCATTGGCCAGGTGCAGAGGCTCATCAGGAACTTTCTTTGGTCCGGAGGCGATGGGCGACCCGCTAGGGCAAAGGTGGCATGGGCTGTGATCACTCAGCCGAGGGAGAGAGGCGGCCTGGGCATTGTAGATCCTATTTGCCAAAGCCGAGCTTTGCTTGGCAAGCTGGTAGTTCGTGGTCTCCTGCCAGGTGTTGAGCCGTGGAAGGAGCTTCTTGTTTCCAGGATGCTCAGCCGCACTCCGTCTCTTAGCGGCCCCTGGAACCCCAGCATCAGGTGGATCTTTACGGAGCAGCGCTCCAGAGGAGTGGGCCTTGGCTTCGAGGAGCGTTTTGCAGCCAGCCTTCTGAGGGCCTGGGCGCATCTGAGGCCGGCACTCTTCCAGACTCCCCCGGGCACCGATGAGGAGCGCCTGAGGCAGCCATTGATCTGGAACCCCTTGATTCGTCTCCCCAGTGGCCATATGGTTGGCTCGCGGTCTCACGTGTCGTGGGGCCCGTTGAGCTCCGGCCCAGCCCAGTCCCTAGACGACTGGATATGTTTTCAGCAGCTGCCTCCAGAGGCTCAGGAGAGGAGACTCAGTGGGATGAGGGGCAGAGAGTTGATGAGACAGGATATTGAGGCGGCCATCCCCCGGGAGTGGAGGACCCCAGTACAAGACCCTTCACCTCCACAGTGGATGGGTGTCTTTACTCGGCATGAGATCCTCCTAGCGGTCTGCGGCACAGCGGAGAGAGTCGCCCCACTCACTTTCGAGGTGGGAGAGGGTGGCCAGCTTCAGAGGTCACGACTAGATTTGGATGGGTTCCAGGGTTGTATCCTTCAGAGGGTTCGGGTGGTCGGCTTTCATCAGAGACAGTGGTATGTAGACCCCTCACCGGCCTCGATAGGGGAGGATTGTTCTTGGAGACTCTGGGCTTGGGACAGCAAGCCTCTTGTTCGCCTTCAGTGGGACCCAGGGGAGTGGTTTTGGCGAGATCCCTACTCGGCCCCTACCAGCCCTGCCATTCCCTTTTTTCAGTACACAGCGAGGCTGGGGCGGCGGATTCAGAGACACAGGATAGAGAGCACCCCGGCAGCGGCCGAGCATTGGCGGCGACAGGGGCTCTCCCCTGCCTTTCTTAGGGACTTCTGGCAGCGCCTTTGGGCCAGCTTCCGTCCCCGGAAGGTGACACTTTTTCTCTGGCTCACAGCGCATAGAGGATTGGCTGTGGGGGCTTGGCTTGCTTTTGGTAGACACCCAGCGTCCTGCCCTCGGTGCGATCATGCACAGGAGTCACAGCGGCACTGCTTATGGGATTGCCCACAGGCACAGCAGGTCTGGCAGCGCGCTCTCAGGATGGTTTTTGCAGGTTCTCCAGGGGAGATGTTGGTGACATGGGGTGCGGTAGCTTGGGCCACGGATAGCGGCCCTGCACTTGGATATGAGGACGCTCCTGGCAGTGTGACCATCTAGGTCTCTGACAGGGCGATGGCGGTGGTTCCGACGCCAGACTTCTCCTCGGCAGCCTCTCAGGAGGGGGTCGGGCAGAGATGGGAGTTGATCAGCAGCATGACGGCCTGGCACATATGGAGAGCCCGATGCAGGGAGGCCATTGACCACCAGACGACTCCACCGGCGGAGGTCATACAGGCCCTCTGGGTGGACATCATCCACACCTTGAGAGGACACTGGGGGAAACTCCAGGGAGACTCGGATCGCATGAGAGGGCGCCGCAAGGCTTTCCTCCGCACTTGGCAGCCTGGCCCTTTCCTCACCGCGAGGGACGAGGATGTCATTTGGCACTATCGGCCGCCAGTTTGGCTTTTCTCACCTCCTTCATGTATTACTAGGTAGCCCCCCCCAGAGAGCGGCCAGCCACGGGGGGGAGCTCAGGTGTTCATTGTGTTTTATCCCTCCTTGCGAGGTGAGCTTTGTAGCCATATGGCGTTTTCTCATTAACTAATAGAAGGATCTTTTTTCCGGGAAAAAAAAAAAAAAGGCCAAGGAAGTCAGTGCAGGGGGTTCCTTGTCTAAGTCTGAGAGGCAACAGTACTGAATGGAAAAGTGGTGCTATTATAGTCACATGCCACACTTCTAGCAGGCATACCCAAGTGTCTGCTTTGCCTTGGGATTAAAAAATGCTCATCTGATAACCAATAGGACCTAATGTAATCTTTCACTTTTAATGCTTTGGCCATCAATCAAAAGTAAAAGCTAACCATACCTGGTGATGGTATCTTAATGTTGCAGCTTGCAAAGCATGTGACTATGCAAAAAGCAATAATATTTCAGTGATTGAGTATCCAAAAAGTACAGTTGCACAGGGTGGGCTCTCTCCAACTGAGCTTGTAGCTGCTCTCAGGTGTAATCTCTCTCACAGGCTGAATGCTTATTTTCAAAATTTGTCTGATCTGCTTGCGTTTATCATCCTTAGCCTTTTTTTAAAAAAAATCTGGTAGCGTAAAAATGCCAGCATCTTGTTTCTTTTATAACCTATTTATTTGCCTTGGATCATAGATTACGCTAGGCAAGTACCATTAATGAGGGCCCACATGGGGACAACTACTTGCCTAGCGTAATCTAGCCTATGATCCAAGGCAAATAAATAGGCTATAAAAGAAACAAGATGCTGACATTTTTACACTGTCAGAAATTTTTTTAAAAAAATAGGCTAAGGATGATGAACGCAAGCAAATCAGACAAATTCTGAAAACAAGCATCCAACCTATGAGAGACTGCACCTGAGAGCAGCTACAAGCTTAGTTGGAGAGAGCCCAGCCTTTGCAACTGTACTTTTTGGATACTCAATCACTGAAATATTATTGTTTTTTGCATAGTCACATGCTTTGCAAGCTGCAACATTAAGATACCATCACCAAGTATGGTTAGCTTTTACTTTTGATTGATGGCCAAAGCATTAAAAGTGAAAGATTACATTAGGTCCTACTGGTTATCAAATGAGCATTTTTTAATCCCAAGGCAAAGCAAACACTTGGGTATGCCTGCTGAAAGTGTAGCATGTGGCTATAATAGCATCACTTTTCCATTCAATACTGTTGCCTCTCAGACTTAGACAAGGAACCCCTTGTACTGACTTCCTTAGTCTTTTAGTTAGCATCAACTTGGCTTTAATCTCCATAAGCTTGGAGCTAGAAGCACCAGATACCTATGACTGGACCTAGGACTATACTTTATTAGCACTGGACTCCTATAAAATCTTGGTGCAAACTAGATTGTGTCCAGTTTGTACTTTATTTCTATGTTTTATGCAAACTCAACGGTGTCTACAAAAGTCTGCCTATGGAAACTATTCACATCCCACTAGGGCTATGAAGGAAAGCACCCTCCTCCACGTCTAACTTTTGCACTTGTGAAACTAAGAATGGGTTGCAAACTCTACCATAAACTCCAAAACTCATGCTCAAGATGATCGAGGTATTATGGTGGCAAGAAGCATTGTTTAAGATTGCCCTCAAAATTGTCCCTCTCAATCAAGATGGTACATACAAAATGTGTGTGGATTATCGTACCCTTAACAAGGTAACGATAAAGCACAGATTTCCAATTCCACGCATCGATGATATTCTGGGCAAACTCGAAGATATAGCTTGCTTAAGCCGAATTGATCTCAAGAGCGACTAATATCCTCTGCACGAAGGATGAAATATTTGCAACAGATGAGTACATCAAGGATTTGGACAATGCCTTTCACAGGTCAGGACAGCCATACAAAGGTCCCAAGAAAAGCATAAGAAAGTTGCAGATAAGCATTGGGCTTTGTTAAAAATCCCTTTGTAAGAGGACAAGAAAAGAGGACATGTATCCAGAGCTCTCTTGCAAATATTATGGACCATTTCAAATGTTGGAAAAGATCAATGACGTCGCTTTTCGATTGGTGTTACCAAATCATCGGCGAATACATAATGCCTTTCATGTCAATCTCTTGAAGCGGTATGTCGGTCCTGAGCCGGTGGAACCGGTGATGGAGGACCAACCTGAGGTGGACGAACTCAAAGAGGTACTGCAGTCTGCACAGATTGTCTTTCACAAGGAATGAAAAGCTGCTCATGGTGGTAAGCTTGATCGTAGGTATCTCGTCAAATGGGTAGACTTACCCGGACCTATCTAAAAGCTTTTCAAGTTGCGGGCAACTAATTAGAAGCCAAAGGGGATGTCACAGTGCGGAAAGACCTCCAGGATGTTGTCTTGGGAGTATCCAGGAGCATGATGGACTCACTCAGATTTACAAGTAGAAACACACAATTAACCTAAGTGAAACTAAAATGCCCTCAATTCTTATATTTTCAAACCGTGAAACTGCAAATTTGAAGGAAAATTTACAGCAGTACCAGGCTTGTCTGAGACCACTACAGCAATGTCTCCATAAATCTTGTTCATGAGGGAGGCCTTATGGAGGGTCTGGAAGTTGGAACCACCTCCGGAGACAAAAACAGCAAGCTTCTTCCTGTCAAAGCCACTGTCCTTGGGTTCATGACTCCCACTGGTGGATGAAGAAACCTGAATATCTGCGGAAACCCTGAGACCTGCAGAAGCCCTAAAATCAGCTCTCAGGTTACAGAGAGAGTGCTTTTGCAGGGAGGGGATTCCATGGGAGCTGTGTTGGAAAGGGGGAAAGGCTTGGGAGTGGGAGGTGTACAGAGTGTCGGTAGAGAGTGAAACGTAGAGCTTGACAGTAAGGGGAGGCGTGGGAAATGCAGGCAGCAGGCGCTCTCTTGCCAACAGCAATTGGCTTGTCATATTATCGTTCAGAAAGACAAATGCGTATTGCAAGCTCTCTATAAGTAGTCACGAAACCATTACTTTAATTAAAAACTGAAAAACCCTCAAGATCTTCATGGCCTTGGTGGAAAACCCCTTGGTAAGGAGGCCAACGTCGAAAATATTGGCCTCCCTGGAAAACCCCTAGTTGGGATTCCACTTCTCATGGGGAAAACTCTTTCTTTGTATGGGAGGATGAAATGTGAGACCTAGTATGTAATCTGATGAATAGAAAATGGGACTAAGTCTAATGTGCTTCAAGGGATACACCTCTAATGTGCTTCTTATTGTCTGTATGCAGTTGGGATTCCACTTCTCATGGGGGAAACTCTTTCTTTGTATGGGAGGATGAAATGCGAGACCTAGTATGTAATCTGATGAATAGAAAATGGGACTAAGTCTTTGATGTAAATCTAATATACATAATAGGTGTCTCTGTTACGTCTCTGATATAGACTTTTTGTAAAGGGCTGTTAATATTAATATATATAATTATTGTTCCCAATAAAAAAGTCAGTCTTTCTCTATTAATTATTCTAGTACGTATTATTGTAGGTGTCTAAGACTAAGGTTTTTAACCATCTCCTTGCTCTACCTCCTACGCAGCACAAATGATTCTTTGTGCTCTCTCCACTTCGTTCTCCAAGCAAACATGTAGCGCTGTAACGATGGGAAGAGGATATAGCAAACATACAAGGCAATAATCTCTTGGTTATGGTTACATAGCTCTCTATGCAAGAGGTAGAGCAAAGAGACGGCTTGTAAGATTCCTCCCCAGCCCCTCAAGATGTCCAGTATCTTCCCTTGTAATCAATTCCCTCTTCAGAATAATAAAAGATCTTGTTTCTACCTATTTTGGCTTAGAGAGAGAAAATATTCTAGAGAGAGATTATTCAGATTTTAGATATTTTTGGATGGAAAAATATTTCTTCTTATTAAAATAAATTCCCCCGAAACAGAAGTTCAAAAAGATTTTCAAAAGGTGCATTAGAAATAAATTATAATCTGTTCAAAAGGCCTTATCCTAAGGGTCCCTGAAAATTTTATATTAAGGTTCCGAGGGACCAATCAGATTCATCCAAATGTATGGAGGAGATAAATTGAAGAAATAAAGAAAATCCTTCCAAAAATGAGTAAATACTCACATAAGATAAAGAGTGGACTAAGGACCAAAGGAAATACTAAAAAAATAAATTTTTGACACCTCAAAGTGGGGATTCCCCCTCATGAAGGAGGCGCCTATTTCACATGTGTGGTGAAGTTTTAAATTCTCAAATATTGAGATATTTCATCTCTCCTCTCTCCTAATTCAAGTCTAGTTCCAAAAAGTAAGCTAACCTAACCAAAAAATGGTTAAAAATTGACCAAACTGATCTAGAAAATTCTAGAATCAGTTTGCTTGGTTAGAAGCTCACTTTTTCCTATAAATAGAAGCCTCCTCCTTTGTAGAAGCTTAATAGTGTTTTATACACTGTTACTCTACTCCACCCCAAAGCCAAAAACAGTGAATTTATTGATAATTCATTAGTTTTTGACCTTTCCCTCTTCAAAAGAATTGGTGGCCACTCTTGTTGCAAACAAGAGTAGATCCCTCAAACCATCAAGCCAAAGGAAAGCTCACAGAAATTCATGTAAGTTAGAAATCCTACTTTTTCTTTATTCCTTTTAATGATTTTCTAATTTTTATTTTCTTTAAAATAAAAAAATGATGTTATGCCTTGTTGGAAAGGCTTTCCCCCTCTCTTCATTCTTAAATTCAGCCTTTCTTTATCCTAGATAAGTAATCAAATTGTTAGAATTAAACTTTTCATATTGTTTCTCTTTTAAAAGTGGAATTTGATTAGTTTAGAATGCTTTAAACCATTTGGGATAATTTTTAAGTAACTTGAGGATAGAAAAATTTGAAAAATGGTCAGCCATACAAAGGAGGTTATGGCGAAATTTCCTTAAATTTTGTGAAATAAGTTTTATCTTTTATTATTCAAAAAGAGTAATCCCTACCATTTGTGTATTCTAAAAGTGTTATTTTCATTCTAGGCATAGAAAAATGCATAGTAGAAATATTTTTATTATAAAAGTGTTATTTTCATTAAAATTTAAATTCTATGCATAGAAAGATGCATATTGGTTATTTTTTAATTATAAAAGAGTGATTTTCATTAAAATTTAAATTCTATGCATAGTAAGATGCATATTGGTTATTTTTTTATTATAAAAGAGTGATTTTCATTAGATTTAAATTCTATGCATAGAAAGATGTATATTGGTTATTTTTTATTATTATAAAAGAGTGATTTTCATTAGATTTAAATTCTATGCATAGAAAGATGCATATTGGTTATTTTTTTATTATAAAAGAGTGATTTTCATTAAATTTTAAATTCTATACATAGAAAGATGATATTCTAATTTACTCAAAGAACGCAACTGACCATGAAGCTCATGTCAGAAAAGTTCTTGAGATTCTAAGGAAGCACCAACTCTTTGCAAAAAAGAGCAAATACACTTTCTCTGCCGACCATGTTAAATACTTGAGCTTTCTGGTATCCAAAGATGGAATTTCTCCAGATTCCACTCCAGATTCCGCAAAAGTCCAAGCAGTCATAGATTGGCCTGAACCAAAGACAGTGAAAGAAGTCAGAGGATTCTTGGGATTGACTGGTTGGTATAGAATTTTTATACTAAAGTATGCTCTCATAGCTTCCCCCCTGACTAATCTTCGCAAGAAGAATATCGCGTTTCAATGGTCTGCTAGGTGCCAGAGTGCTTTTGATAAGCTAAAGACCGCCTTGGTAACCAATCCCGTTCTGAAGTTGCCAGATTTCTCTCTACCCTTTGAGGTAGTAAACTGATGCCAGTGGTTTTTCCCTGGGAGGTGCACTCATGCAGGAAGGTCATGCAGCGGCCTATGAATCCCAAAAACTCAAAATGCATGAGAGAAATTATGTTGTCCACCACGACCTAGAACTACTTTCAGTAGTATATGCCCTGAAGTTATGGAGACATTACCTACTGGGTCAAAGATTCACTTTGATGACAGATCATCAGAGCTTAAAGTGGATCTTCACTCAGAAGGATCTCAACATGCACCTAAGAAGGTGGATGCAAACCCTGCAGGAATTTGATTTTGAAATCAAGTACCGCCCAGGCAAAGAAAATGTGGTAGCAGATGCCCTCAGTAGAAAAGCCTCCTTGCTTGCAATTACTGTAGTGTCAAATCCTTTTATTATTGAAGCAAGAGAGAAGATCATGTAGGATAGATTCTTTGGCCCTATTGCTACCCTACTTATGCAGGAAAGCAAAACTCCACAGGAGTTGAACCGAGTTCAAGGGTACAGCCTGGATGATGGAATTATGTATTATAATCGCAGGATATACATTCCCAATGATGAGGGAACTAAGGGACAAATTCTGAATGAAGCCCATGACAGCTTTATTGGAGGACATCCAAGTTTCATCAAAACCTACATGTCTGTGAAGAAAAGCTTCTTTTGGCCTGGTCTAAAAAAGGATATACTTAATCATGTACATCAATGTGTCTGACTTATCAACAAAAAGTCACGAGAGAGTAAAAATGCCTGGGAAGTTACATCCATTAGACATCCCCCAGATGAAGTGGGAATGTATCAGTATGGATTTTGTTACTGGATTACCTTCAGTGCAATCAGGTTACAACTCCATCTTCGCGGTAGTTGAAGTGGGAATGTATCAGTATGGATTTTGTTACTGGATTACCTTCAGTGCAATCAGGCTACAACTCCATCTTTGTGGTAGTTGATAAACTAACCAAAGTTACCCATCTGATTCCAGTAAAAGAAACCTACACTGCAGTGGATGTGGCCAGAGTGTTCCTCAAGGAAATCTTCAGATTGCATGGCCTACCCAGGAGAATAGTAAGTGATCGAGATCCCAAGTTTACGTCAAGATTCTGGACTGCATTTTCTAAAGCAGTAGGGACTTTCTTGGATCTCAGCACAGCTTACCACCCTGAGACCGATGGTCAAATAGAAAGGGTAAACCAAAGTAATCAAAGATATACTTCAGTCATGTTGTGGGGTGGGCAAGGAACCCAAGAAGTGGCTAAGCTATGTGCACCTAGTCAAGTTTGCCTACAATGCTTCTTATCACCGAAGTATTGGGATGAGCCCTTTCAAAGCTCTGTATGGACAAGATTACTTAACTCCATTAACTTGGTCCGACCCATTGATTAGGGTCAAGATGTCCAGACAGATGTTTATGGAGCAGCAGATGCAGTCAATTCACAAAGATATAAAAACTGCCCAAGATAGACAGAAGCAGTATGCAGATAAGAAGAGGACAGACAGAAAATTCGAAGAAGTAGATATGGTCTTCATTCGAGTACGCCCCAAAAGAAGTTCTCTATCTCTTGGGAAGTACAAGAAGATATCCCCCAGATATTATGGGCCATATCTGATTACAAAGAAAGTAGGTGACTTAGCCTACGAACTTCTTCTGCCTCCTCATCTTAAAGTACATAATGTATTTCATGTCAGCCTTCTTAAAAAGTATATACCAAGCCCGAATCATGTGCTTGATGATGAAATCTTAACTTCTTCAACCCAAGGGCAGATGGAACTCCAACCTGAAGAAATCCTTTATGTTCGAGAAAAGGTTCTCAAGAATAGCATTATGAGAGAATTATTGATTAAATGGAAGTTCTATCCTTTTGAAGATGCCACCTTAGAGAAAGAAGTCAAACTTTTGTAGGATTATCCCCAGTTTGCGAGATGAGGATATCTCGCGTTTTTCAAGTGGGAGAGAACGTAAGATTCCTCCCCAGCCCCTCAAGATGTCCAGTATCTTCCCTTGTAATCAATTCCCTCTTCAGAATAATAAAAGATCTTGTTTCTACCTATTTTAGCTTAAAGAGAGAAAATGTTCTATAGAGAGGTTATTCAGATTTTAGATATTTTTGGATGGAAAAATATCTCTTCTTATTAAAATAAATTTCCCCGAAATAGAAGTTCAAAAAGATTTTCAGAAGGTGCATTAGAAATAAATTATAATCTGTTTAAAAGGCCTTGTCCTAAGGGTCCTGATTTTCTGAAAATTTTAAATTAAGGTTTTGAGGGGCCAATCAAATTCATCCAAATGTATAGAGGAGATAAATTGAATAAATAAAGAAAATCCCCCCAAAAATGAGTAAATACTCACATATAAGATGAAGAGTGGACTAAAGACCAAAGGAAATACTAAAAAAATAAAATTTTGTCACCTCTCTCAGAGTGGGGATTCCCCCTCATGAAGGAGGCGCCTATTTCACATGTGTGGTGGAGTTTTAAATTCTCAAATATTGAGATATTTCATCTCTCCTCTCTTCTAATTCAAGTCTAGTTTCAAAAAGTAAGCTAAATTGATAAAAAATTAGTTAAAATTTGACCAAACTGATCTGGAAAATTCTAGAATCAGTTTGCTTGGTTAGAAGCTCACTTTTTCCTATAAATAGAAGCCTCACCCCAGAGCCAAAAATAGTTAATTTATTGATAATTCATTAGTTTTTGACCTTTCCCTCTTCAAAAGAATTGGTGGCCACTCTTGTTGCAAACAAGAGTAGATCCCTCAAACCATCAAGCCAAAGGAAAGCTCACAGAAATTCATGTAAGTTAGAAATCCTACTTTTTCTTTATTCCTTTTAATGGTTTTCTAATTTTTGTTTTCTTTAAAATGAAAAAATGATGTTATGCCTTGTTGGTGGAAAGGCTTTCCCTCTCTCTTCATTCTTACATTCGGCCTTTCTTTATCCTAGATAAGTAATCAAATTGTTAGAATTAAACTTTTCATATTGTTTCTCTTTTAAAAGTGGAATTTGATTAGTTTAGAATGCTTTAAACCATTTGGGATAATTTTTAAGTAACTTGAGGATAGAAAAAAGTTGAAAAATGGTCAGTCATACAAAGGAGGTTATGGTGAAATTTTCTTAAATTTTTGTGAAATAAGTTTTATCTTTTATTATTCAAAAAGAGTAATCCCCGCCATTTGTGTATTCTAAAAGTGTTATTTTCATTCTAGGCATAAAAAAATGCATAGTAGAAATATTTTTATTATAAAAGTATTATTTTCATTAAAATTTAAATTCTATGCATAGAAAGATGCATATTGGTTAATTTTTTTAATATAAAAGAGTAATTTTCATTAAAATTTAAATTCTATGCATAGTAAGATGTATATGGGTTATTTTTTTATCATAAAAGAGTGATTTTCATTAGATTTAAATTCTATGCATAGAAAGATGCATATTGGTTATTTTTTTATTATTATAAAAGAGTGATTTTCATTAGATTTAAATTCTATGCATAGAAAGATGCATATTGGTTATTTTTTTATTATAGAAGAGTGATTTCCATTGCATAGAAAGATGCATATTGGTTTTTTTTTTTTTATAAAAGAGTGATTTTCATTAGATTTAAATTCTATACATAGAAAGATGCATATTGGTTATTTTTTTATTATAAAAGAGTGATTTCCATTAAGATTTAAATTCTATGCATAGAAAGATGCATATTGGTTATTTTTTTATTATAAAAGAGTGATTTTCATTAGATTTAAATTCTATGCATAGAAAGATGCATATTGGTTATTTTTTTTAATTATAAAAGAGAGATTTTCATTAGATTTAAATTCTATGCATAGAAAGATGCATATTGGAAATAATTTTTTTATTATAAAAGTGTTACTTTCATCAATATTGATTTTTATGCATAAAATGATGCATAAAAGAATTTTTTTATTATAAAAGTGTTACTTTCACCAATATTGATTTTATGCATAAAATGATGCATAAAAGATTTTTTTTAGTATAAAAGTGTTACTTTCACTAATATTGATTTTTATGCATAAAATGATGCATAAAAGAATTTTTTTATTATAAAAGTGTTACTTTCACCAATATTGATTTTTATGCATAAATAGATGCATACAAAATTTTTATATCAAAATAAGAGTTCTCTTTAATCCTATGTTTAAATCCATGAATATTGGTAAATGAATAAGTAAATACTTTGTGAGAGAAAATTCTACCGTTCATATTCTCTAGGATGGTAATCAGAAAATTCAGAAAAACTATCGAAGTTGGAATTTTAGATAAATGATTAATTTATTCCTCATAGGAATTCATGATTAGTTTTAAATCAGTTAAGCAAAATACTCAATGATTGAAATTTAGTAAAGTAGTAATTGAAATATTACCCTTCAAGAAAGTTAGTTCAAGGAGAACCTTTCTAGACTCAAACCCTGAATCAGACTATGACCAAGACTTAATCTCCTTCGTCACTTTCAAGAAAAGACGATGTGACCAGTTCAGGAAAATTTCACTCAAATCACCCACCGAATCTGAAATCAAGTTAAGACCCTTGATTTTCTGATTTGAGGATCAAGGTTATAGAATTCAGGAAATTTTGTTGGAATTTTAGACCTGTGATCTAGAAGTATTGGGATATGGATTTAATATATACCCATTGTATTCAAAAGAAAATCAAAACTGAAATCTTGCATAGAAACCCTATTTTCTTAAATGACTGTCTTACGCTAGAATGCTGGAGGGAGCATTTGGTATATGTGTTTTTCTAAGGGAAGTTCGGTTGCAACAGCTAGCGGGGAGTGTTCAAAGGACGGCTCACGTGGCAAAAACCTACCCAGGTCTTGACCAGCCTGGGTGGTGAACCATGTGAGTACAGAAGCATACCAAAATAGATGCACTTCTCTCTCTGTAATCGCCCAAGAAGATTGTAGTGCTAGATAAGATAACCGGTGACAAATCCATCGCTACTATTTACCATAGGAAATCCTTCCAGATCATTACACAAGCCTGTAGATCACTTGAATGCACTATAACAAAAAAAAAGGAAAAAAAAGAGAAAAAGAAAATTATTTGAGATTGATTCCTACTAGCTATGCCTCATTCATACTTCGAAGTCATACTAAAGAGAATTTAATAAATTACATGGCTACAATACTTGGTGCAAAAACATGTCATTAGTAGCTAATCACATTAATGGGTAAGCTCATTGGTTTACCATTCTTCTTTTAATTGGCTAAACGTAAATACTCACCCATTGGTGGAAAAATCATGTCTGCATGTACCATAGCCTTGTGACATCCTTCCACTTGCATCTCTAGATGGGGGGGCATGGTGGGGCAAAAGCCTAATGGTATGACCCATCGCTTAGATTCCCCTTGAAAAGGTGCAAGCACAATAGGTTGTCCTTATAATAGTGGCACCCATTCAAATCTCGCCCACACAACGAACCCTTTCAGTAATAATCTCTTCACCATAAAATCTCTTCAATAATAATCTCTTCACCATAAAATCTCACAATTATTAAAAGAAGGTGAATAACTTTTAAATTAATGTCACAAGTCAAGAGAATTTTTTCATGCGTCTCACTTTAAGGCACTTCATTGTATATCTACTTGTACGAGCACAAAATATATTTATACATAAAAAAGTAAAAAGCGCATGGGATAAATAATAGAGGGATAGGTCCACTTCAAGATCATTTGACAAGGTTTTGAAACAGGGAAAGTAATAACCAACAAACCACATTTGTATCACTTTAATACATAAGATGAGGAATTGAGATTACCTCTCTCGTTCTGATTGCTGTGTTAACATTTCTCTGGACCCCTCCATGGATCTTCCTTGCTTAAAATGATAGAAGCAAGGAGTAAAGGAAAATTAATCTCTAAATCATCAAACGAAGAACTACATTGCCTTGCTTGAGAGCTTTCAATATAATTGTCAAGAAGACAATGTACTTAACTGTCAACAACAACCTATAAAATCCCTCTCGACTATGGATAGAATGAGATGTGGATGTTACCGTTAAAACTACCAAAATTCAAACTTCTTATACCTTAATCCAATATCTTTATATTGATAACATTTTAAAACTCTGGGACATGCCACCTCATAATGTCCACATTTAAGGAAACACAAGCAGGATCAACACAATGTCCTCATGTAAGAAAACACAATAATGGAAGCATGATCAACACAATAAAAAAGCACTCAATTATAGAAAGAAATGGAGAGTAAACATTATTACTGCTTGCAAACTTTGATTACAAACTGATGGCCACCCATGTGCTCTGACTATGGCGATCTAAACAAAATTTGGACAAAGGATATCTTGCTTGCAAGATTACTTAAACACAATAACTCAATGATGAACTAAGGCTATCAAACTAGTCTATATATAGTACCCAAGGTTGGCATGGACATACATCTCAATAGCCATGTCCACTAACCCATGACACTTGGTCCAAAATGGCCAACTAATCATATCATCTGACTAGGACCATATTAGACTATAGCATGGTTTTGTGGTTGTCTCTAAGGCCATCTTCTAGGCATATATATTGCGTATTTCCATGTGCATGTGGGAGCTCATACCTCCTAAACTAGTTGTGTTCTTACAATGTGCTCTTTGTTACGATTTTGGCTTAGTGGGGCATAAGAGAGACCTTCTCTTTATGAAGCTACATCCACCTACACCTCACTTGTACTCTCACTTTAATTCCTAGTATGCTTGTGAGGGTGCCTTGGGCATTGGAGGAGGAGAGGCCCAGGGGGAGCATGGCATGAACACTCCTTGTCACACGAGTGCTTTTGGAAAAGAGGCAAGGAGTGGGATTAGGTACATTGGATGTGAAGACTTGTCCCCAAATTGTGCCTAGATTCGGAGTAGGTATGAGGGTGGGAAGGCTTGGCCGAGAGATCGCCAAGCATAAAGTGCTCCTTCAACACACAACTCAACTGCATTGCAAGCATGCTACCGAGGCTATGGAAGCCAAATGTTACTTGATTGAGCATGCCATGGAAACTTTATAGTGATCAAAGCATAAGAGTTGCATGGGAAGGTATATGCCTTTGATGGTGATTACTTGGGACATTATGTTATGATTGGACATTAGGCAAGTGCTAGTGGATTATGATTGAGATTTAGTCCGTATTGCAGGGAGATTATGGCTAAATTTTTATGATTTTTCTACACTCTATAATCAAGTGGTTGATTTGGACACCATTTTAGGGTACAAAGGGTAGTTTTCATGCAAATAGCCTCTTGATAATAACAACTAACAACTAACTCTTTGAATATTTGTCACTCAAAAAGGGAGCTTGGGTGAGAAGTCCTTAACCTTGGCATAAGCATGCCAAGTAGCAACCAAGCTTTCCTTGTTCACAACAACTCCAAACTATGTGCATGGCCAAAATGTTCAAGACTATGTAGAGAAAAAAACTCCTCCCAGTTGTGTAAAACATGGAGATTTTATTGTGAATACTTCATGATGCATGAATTTTAAGTGTATATAATTTACTTATTTATTTATTTTAAAGGATCCCTCCTCTCTAAGCCTTTAAAGGGAAAACTCTAGTGTCTCAAGTTTGAACTTTTTCCCTCTCCTCACCTTTCATGTATGTGGAGAACTCCTGCTTCTTGATGCCTTGTTTCCACTCACTGTTGGCTTTTGAACTCCCTTTCTTTGACCTTCTAATACCATTTAGAACTTGCAATATCCTATTGGAAATGACCATGTACAATTCAACCTATGCATGGACAAGTTTGAAACAGTCCACATACAAATAGGTTTAGGTTAACAAGTTGAAACAAACTGCATGCAAATAGGTTTGGCTCCACAAGGTGAAACCAGTCGCATGCAAATAACTAGTGGGAAAGTTGAAACAATCTGCATACAAATAAGCTTGGGTGGTTGAAACGAACAATGTATAGGTATGTTGGGTAAAACAAGTTAAAATGGACCATGTGTAAATAGGTCGAGTAGACAAGTTGAAATGGATCATGTATAAGTCGGTTAGGTGGAAAAGTTGAAATGAACAACATCCAAGTAGGAAAATCCCAAATGATGTCTTGTTTATCTTGTTTGTATATGTATGCATATAAGTGTACTTGTATGATGTATCGTTGATAACTTTACACATACAAGTGTAATTGTACAACATACTGTTTGAAAATATATGAGTTGGAATTTATTTTACGATGTACTAGTGGAAAGTGTATGACAAACCATTAGGAAATATATGCATAATATCAACAAATTGTAAGCAATATGTACAATGCAGACACGTGTAATTAATCGCATCCTACAACGTACTATTTCAAACTACATACCGTTATAATTCTATGAATAAGGTAAGGATAAGCTGCTATGCTGCACTCTGTGATTAGTCAATCCAATTTTCCACATGGACTACATACTATTTCTAATGGGCAATGTGTCCTAGGATAACATTAGACATTTGAATGGGTTTGCAGTAGGGGATGCATCAAACAAAGACTATCTTGAGATGAGCAATATGATCCTTCCATTTTGAGTGCATGCATAGGTCATCAATGAATATTTCAAGGATCTTCCGTGTTCACATCAAGTGTTAGAAGGTGGTGGGGGGCATTGGTAGGTAAAGCCAAATGGCATGATGAGCAATAAGCATATGTTCCCATTCCGTAGCAAATGTTATCTTTGTATCAATCATCACTTGGTTGTAGTCTAAGAATCCATCCAAGAAGGTATAAGCTTATGTTCTAGAAAATCTTTCCAACGTGTAAGACAAGGGATAATGATTGTGAACTGTGGCATCATTAACCTTTATGAGGGTAATACACACTCTAAGCTTTCCATTATTTTTAGGAATAATAACTATCAGTGATGACAACCACTTGGTGCGCATGACAACCACTTGGTGCGCTTAATTTCATTCACAAATCCTACATCGATGAGCATTTGAATCTATTCTTTGACCATTTGTTTATACTTGAGATTCATGTGATAGGCTCTCTATTTAGAAAGTTTTACACCTACATGTAGAGAGATGGTGTGTTTAACTACTTTTGGAGAAATTCCCCTCATGTCAATGTATTTCCAGGCAAAAAAAATCATGAAATTCTTTGAGCTAGAAGGCTACCGATTCTTCTTCTTGCTCAAGGGTGAGGTCCTTGGTAACTAAAAATTGGTTTAGGTTCTTCACCTGGGCTAGTGAGGTTTACTTCTTTGACCTTGGCAGGGCCATCATAAGAGGCATGGGGATTTCTGCTCAAAGGTCAATGGGGTTTACTTCTTTGACATTGTGAGGGCCATCATAAGAGGCATGAGGCTTTCGTCTCGGGCTTCTTTGATCCTTCTTGATGTGTACCACTCCATCCCTCATGCTATAGGACTAAAAATACTTGAGCACTTGCCTTAGAGCTTCCTCTTGAGGCTCGACAAGCTCTTTGATTTTGCCTTCCTTCTCTCTGCCTCAGTCTTAACATTGCTAAGCAAATGTCTAGAGCTTGACTTGCTCTTGGAGCTCATGGGCTCCTTGTCATTTTTATTGGCCCTTGACTTGGCTTGAAGGGTACTGTGGTAACCTTCCCACTTTCCGGAGTAGGTCTCATGTGAACCCACGACCTCAACATAGCGGAGACAATGAAGATCTGTGTCCATGGAGCAAAGATACTTCTTAGGCTTCTTAGTCTTTCCATGCTAGGAAAAAATACTTCTTAGGCTTTCTATGTGGTTTTCTCCTTCTTGGCCGAGTGGCAGTGGTTGATACACAAGTTGATCCTTCCATGCAAAAGAGTCCTTACTAGATAAATCACTAGCTACTCCTAGTTCGAAGTCATTATTTTCTTGCAAAAGGGATGTTGAATACTAAGCATGAATAGGGAAGTTGTTTTTATCATGTCAATCTTATAAACCTTGTTCCAAGCTTTTGTGGAAGAGTGTTCAATAACTTGTGTTGCAATATTTGCACATGTTGATCAAAGTATCTCCAACAATTGCGCCAAACTTATTAGCAAGAATGCATCAACCCATGGGACGAGTCTTCCCTATTTTCAGCTTTACCTTCAAGAATTGGTTACCTTTGTGTACGTAAACGTGATTGGTTTCCCAATCATTAACCGCCCTTGCTTCTCTCCTATAAAGCCTTTCTAGGATCATTGTGTATGACCTTCTTCTCTGAAAATCCATCACCTATGAATGTGTGGTGGAAACTTAGCCCGAAGGTCTTAAGGTTTGCATATGCCTAAGAGTTTGGTTGTGTTCCCATTGGCCAACAAGCTTGACTACTATAAGGCTTTTTCCTACAAGTTGTGGGATTTCCTAGGCCTCCCAACATTCCTTAGTAATTATATTGACACCAGCACCATCATCTAAGACCACGGAGACCGTCATTTCTTTGTATACAATGGGTACAAAGGAATGACGTTCATTTCCTCGCTTTCAAAATAGTGCCCCATCTTGTTTATGGGAACTTTTCGCTATCCTTTGGTTTTGGTTATGGAGGGAGGGTGCTCAATGTGGTATGGCTCATCCTCATCCTCTACAAGTTTCAGTTTAGTTGTGTGGACTCTTAGGTTCCCATTCATCCACCCATTAGATAGGTCTCTCCAAAGTTGACAATTTCCTTGCAAAAGATAACTTATCAGAACTCGAACTTATGAGACAAGCAGCTATCAAATAAGTCTCTCCAAAGTTGAAAATTTCCTTATAAAAGAGAACTTAAGTCAAAATTTTGAGGAAAATAAGGGTGGGAGGCCTGCTATGTCATGTGGGTGATATTCACCTTCACTTGGTTTGTACTTACTCTGAGGCGGAGGAGGAGGAAGTGCCTCTGAAGGGGACATAATAAAGTCATTACCCCTAGCACCTCAAAGAAAATGTTATGGTGACTATGATGACCCATGAAAGGCCAACGTTCTCCTCCCATTGAAGATTGAAGCACTATGTAGTCTAGTTGGATTGGTTTAAGAGGTAGAGGCTTCAAAATTGGCTCCTTCCGTGGCCTCTACTTGGAGGATGGTTATTGGTGTAAGGCCTTTGGCACGCTCTCAAGCGCCCTTACTATTTATGATTTGATCTAGAATCGGGGCAATGATACGTACACTTAGATGGGGTCCGTGGTTTATTGTTGACTCAAAGACTGTTCAACTTGTACCTTCCTTAATGCTTGGGGTAGTCTTTGAGATTCTTTGGAATGTTTCCATAATCTATAGGCTTCGTGTCTTTGGAAAGAGTGGGTTTGAGCGGGAGATTGCTTGTTGTCTCCATAAGAGAGGCAGCTTCATAACTCTTGTCTGAACCACTTTTGATAGTCATGATATTATCATCCCTACCAATTGACCATGAATTACATTTTGGCATGCTCTTTAAGATCTTTTTCTTTTAGACCTCTGGTTCTAGTTCATTAGCAATTTTAGGGGCTACTATGGGGTTATCGCCTTAGGCTCTTTTGTTGCCTACTTTGAAGTTGAAGCTTTGAGCTTTTTACTTATTGGCAACCTTGGATGTTTCTTTTTAACGGTTGCCCTCATCTTGGCTTAGAGCCTTAAGATGGCATTAAGAGGGGCTATGAATAAGTCATCCTTGTACACACAATAAATTAAAGCTCGTTGATGTGGTAATTGATATGTCTGCCACACTAGGGCCAATTGTGTCACTCTATTGGGACAATCCTTGCAAGGCATGGTTAAATTCACACTTGTAACATGTGTCTCCATAAGGAATTATGTTGGGATTTGGGATAAGATTCCATAAGATTCAAAGTGTTTGGAGCACTCGGTCCATTTGGTGTAGCATCTTTGTGAGGACACTCCACAATATATTGTGGGCCTTCAAAAGCATTAGCAGGGCCTACATACCATGTTATTGAGGTCTCTTTCTCTTTGTTGCACCATGGCTTGAAATAAAGAGGCATAATCTATGGGTGTAGCATATTCAGAATATCCATAGGATCATAGATCTCTATGATTATATGGGTATGGTTGTTTATAAGACGGTTTGCTGCTTGTATGGGTCTTGTTATTCATAAGACTGATCTCTTGTTCTTGGGTTTCCTTCTCTCTACAAAGGCAGAGTCATCGAGTATTGTTATACTAGTATGGTTCTTAGGGAGGAACCAATTGAGATGGTAATACCGTGCAATTATTCGTGGGCATAATTGTATGGAATGCCCCAATAATTTCAAAGAACAAAAATTTTCTTTGGAAATTGTAGTTGGTACAGATTATATGACAGGAAAATCCTTAAAGGACATGAGTAGGTATATGTCTTTACAAGTCTTCAAGGCAGTAATAATTAGGTGGTACAATATTAGGTATACCTATCTCTAGACTCACGTCTAGTTGCTATTAATGACTCATGCCTCCAAACTCACAGTAGGTGTCCAAACACAACTTACATGTCTAAGCTCACGGCTCACGTCTCTAGGCTCACGTGTGTTGACTCACATCTTTGACTCGGGTCTTTTTTCACGCAATTATAGGCTCGTGTCTCTTAACTCAAGAGCAAATTTGGCCTAATTTTGGAGTTCTTTAAGATTTCTTGGACTTGATGAAGGATGATTAAGCTTTGTTAATGGTGGTTGTACAAGTGATTAAGTATTTTTAAACTATTTTTTGTTGATTTTGCAAGCTTCTACGCTGCCAATTTCAATAATGCATGAAAAAAAATGCATAAATAAAAATTAATTATCCCACTCTAATCCATGCCTAAAAGAGCCTAATGCTTATATTTTTGGAGTGGATTCCACTCTTAATCATAATTAATTATCCCTCTAATCCACACCTAATGGAACTTAATGCTTATATTTTTGAAGTGGATTCCACTCTTAATCATAATTACTACGCCTAGAGGTGCAAGATATTGTGGTGAGATAGGAATGCCACATGTAATATTGCATGGTGTGTGAGAGTTGACCAAAAGAGATAGATTTGGAAACAAAAATATGTAGGTTCTTAGGGTTCTACCACACCATTTGAGCCATTGAAGCAGCAACTTTGGTGCTTCAAGGCGACGGCAATAACACGTGTGTATCATTCTTGGGAGCCCAGATGATTTGAGTTTCATTTTAGGCATCTTGACCTTCTGACAATTACTCGGACAGACAATAATGTCAAGCTTTGGGGGTTCCTTCTTGAGGAGGTATGTTGGCCCGGTTCTGGCTTTTGCTTGGCTTCTTGTTGACCTTCTTATTGGCTCTTTAGGGACAATGTTTGGGACGCCACACTTAAATGGCGCTTTCATAGAAGCCTCGAGCCTCTAGTAGATGTCTAGCCAGCCAAAGCCTCGAGCCTCTAGCAGATGTCTAGCCATTGCCATTGCCTCTAGCAGATGCCTATACACCCAAAGCCATTGACTCTTGTGAGCTTGGATCCCCACATCCTATCCCATGGTCTTCAAGACTTAAGACATGTCCCAAGAAGGTATAGACTAATCAAAGTTAAACATTAACTAGTCAACAAGAAACAAGGGTTGCAAGTTGATAGCCAGCTGGCAATTCACAAAACTCTAGCTTTCACTCAATTTTAATTTTAGATTTCACACCAAACATTGGTCTGATTGGAAGTACAGCTAGCAAGGCAAGAACAAGTCTGATAAACCTTGTAGCAACTGGTCAAAGTCCTAGTCAAAGTAGTCAACTTGACAAAAATAGGGTAGCCAATAGAAATGCATCTGAGAAGGTCAGATAGAGTCGGATACCTAGTGAAGTGATCTTTTGTTTACCTCCTTCACAAAAGGGATCGGGCCTTGCACACCATGATTCATAATTAAGTGATCAAGATGTCACCCATGCCAATGTTAATATTCATGGACAACTATGTTAATATTCCATAATCTCTTATAAAACTCATAGCTCCTAACCAATATTAGCATTTACGACTTTAAGAAACTATTCAAACAATAATATGAAAAATATTATTAAGAAAGTGCTATGGAGGAAATTGTTTAGAAGCATCTTTATTTTGCACAAAGTACATATAACTCGAGAGCAACAACAAGCTAATGTGCATGAGAGAGATCAATGAGAGAGGAATTCACATAACTAGTCAATAGTGCTTGGTTGAAAAGCCAATGGCATGAAGCTACAATGTTTCTCATTAAGCCACATATTATGTTGTTGTGATTGGAGAATCATGTGTAAGGTTAAGAATAATCAACATCTTTTCTCTGTTAAGGAGATAACGAATGCCCTTGATTAGCTTGCATCTCTTGAGGACTTCTAAGAGCTGAAGGGTAAGCCCAAAGATTAACAAATAACAATGGCATGACACCACACTATCTGCTTCCAAATTTGTGTGCTAAGGAAGCCACTTTTTCTGCACTTCTTAAAGTTGAGGGTACATGACAATGATCCAATGCCCATAAAATAATGGCATTTGCATGGATGGGCCTAGCACAAAATCGCCAGGTGTAAGAGAACTTTGCTTTGAGAGAAGATAGAGTAGCATCAAATTTGCTTCAATATCTCCCTTTCCTTTGCAGTCAGTTGCATGCGGCTCTTCCGGACTTGATTCCATGTGCTTGCAGCCTTATCAATGCCCTCCTTTGTCACTTGCCTGACTGCATCAACCCCTCGAGCTAATAAAATATCTATCTGCAGACAAGGGATAGTTGAGAAATCCATGCAAGGGCTCTGTAAAAGAGAACAATAATCCTGACACCAGAATACTAAAGACCCAAATACTAGATCTTTGCTTAACATAGGCATTATCGTATGGATAGTGGCACCTCTTCCCTCTCTGGTTCATCAAATTTCTGCAGAACAAAAGCAGCTGGATCCATAGTGCCTGGTGGTCTTCCAATACCTGAAATCAAAACTTCAGCCTTAACAATTATCCAAATCGTAGGCAGAAACCAGACCCTCTACACTTAATTTTCTTGTGAAACTTGTTTACTTGCCAATTTTCTTTTTTGGAGAGGGGGAAAAAGAGAATTTTATTAATGTCTTACGAAAGACCTCAGAGGTCTATAAGACCATGGCTATACATGATTAGTGTAAACATGCACATTGGCATGTAACTAAACAAAAATCAACTAAAAAGAATGCCAAAGCTAGGTAGAAGTTCATATTGCCTCCAGACCAGATTAAACAGCATCTTGGATGTCCTATCGGATGGAAAGTGTCTCTCAAGCAAGAAAGGCAATGGGTTATAGATAAGTTGAATCAAAAGATTGAGTATTGGAAGCTATCGACATGGCCATTGCATGTGCGGTTGCGTATTGTCCAATCCATCATCATGGGCTATGTTCAGTTCCATTTGCCTTTTATACCTTGGTCGAATAAGACTATTGACAGTTTCATGTCCAAAGCTTTTAGAATGTTTATGGCGGACAAAAACAGATAGAAAGGTTGTTAGATTGCTCAAAAAAGAACTTATATGCACTCCCTAAATGCATGGAGGCCTGAATATACTCACTATTCACTACCATGTAATTGCAAGAAAGGCAACTGTACTTCTTGAATTCCTTCACCAAAAGCAACTTGGACTTTGATGCTAGCACATTTGATTGCAACAATGAAAACAAAAGCTTTTGGAGATTGGATAGTTTCCCACCAAGATGTCATATTTGGAAGATTTGAAGGCCAGATTGTGAGCTGCCCTTTTTACACTAAGCTTATACATGATTGGCAAACGCTTCTTTGTCAACTTTCTTGGTCGGGCAGGCCTCCAAATAGAGGCAACTCCTTGCATAAAGAAAGTATTCATTGGAGTAGGGCTTTTCAGCAATCATTGGCTGCACTACAACCCAGAAAAGCATACTTCCTCTCCAACTTTGGTGTACGCTTAGTTGATGATGTTGTTGATGATCAAGGCATGTAATCTCCTTTCCACAGGCTGCCAAAAGATACAATCTGGGTATGCATCACAGGCATGTATGGCATGAAATTTGAATTAAGTTCTATATTGCAAGATTTCCAGCAAGTGCCTTCACTTGAGGATGAGGAAAGATTAAGAGACTAGAAGTTTGATAGGGCAACTTCTAGGGTACTCTCTTTTCTCTTTCCATCACCTCACGGCAACTAGAGCTTACAAAATTTAGCTCTCTCCACCTTGGATACAACCTCTTTAACTACAGTTTGGAAAAGCAAATTGCCTCTCAATGTCACCATTTGGTCCTACACATTGGTGACGTGTCACCTGAGGCTTGTCTATAACCTGTGTCTCAGCTGCCTCACCCCTCGCTTATGGCCCTTCTCACACCTTGCTTATCACACCATTCTCCTGCTACCACCCATCTTGCTCAACTAGTTTGCTCTTTTGGCAACAAAGTCGTGGTGCAGCAGTAGGCACGGTAAATTTCTTAAAGAGCAATTCCCACATGCATACAGCTAGAAGGCTGCCAAGTCCCATGTTGGCAAGATGAAGATCTGAGATGGTTGAGTGTTTGATGACTCTTGATGCAGCAGCACAAGGTGGTTGCAACATCTTGGTCTACCCCAGGCTTTGTCTACCCTGTCGTATGGAGTAGTTCATGATGTCTCTTCTAGATCACATTATCACATTCACAACCTAGGTGTATTTCCATGCTTACATTTGTATAGCTTTTTATCATGTGTACAAGGATTAGTGGTCCATTTTTGGAGCCACTTCTATGGGACTGTCACTCCATAGAGCGGCCAGATTTGTACCATGTTCACATGTGGCCAAGCCAGTGTTCCATGTGAAAGGGTCAATCATCTTGTGTCACATGGACAGGAACCTGTTTTGTGCCACCCGTGTGTGACCAATATTGTGCCATATGGACAGGAGCCTGTTTGCTGCCACCCGTGTATGACCAGGATTGCGTCTTATCCATGGGACTGTCACTCCATGGTAGGACTGATATTTGTGCCGAGCTTTGTCTATGGGATTGTCACTCCATAGGAAGGCCCGTGCCAGGATTTGTGTTTTGCCTATGGGACTATCACTCCATAGGAAGACCAAGACTCCACATTTCTGTCGCGCCAATTTTGTGCCTGACAAGAAATTTCATGAAACGAAGATTCCGTCCATTACATGTGCACATGCATTCATGTTTGCATGCATAAACTTGTTATCGTGTGTTTGCTTGTTATGACGTGCCAGTACACTAGACGGGGATGCCCCCAATGTACCGTGGGTGTGCTGCTTGCTGAGGAGTTGGTGTGGCGTGTGAACAAGTGGTAAGTATTGCCTTTTTGGCCTTTTTCAAATGTAAAATCTATAAAGTAGTGTAAACCTTAATATTTATAAGGTTGGGTGTTCACACATATTTAAAATAATGGCTGGACACCTTTTAATGTGGGTGTCCAAGGATAAACCCTTAAGTAAGGCCTAATAATATCTAAGATTAAGGATTGCATGGGAAGAATACTCTCTAGCACGTGGATGGTGGGAATGGAGTAGTTGATGGAAAGGGGGCGACTACTGTATTGAGGGGGGAATTGTTTTCTCTTGCTCCTGCCTGCTACTACCCTGCACCCACCTCCAGCACCCGGTTGCTGCTGCCTTGTACGCGCCTCCAGTACCAGGCTTGCTGCCACCTCTGTACCTACCTGGCTGCTGCATCAACTCCCGCCTGCTGCCCTGTACTCGCCTCCAGCACCCGGTTGTTGCTGCCTTGTACCCGCCTCCAGCACCAGGCTTGCTGCCACCTCTGTACCTGCCTGGCTGCATGCATCAGCACCCGCCATCACCTACTGCAGCATCTGCACCCGCCTCCAACCTCTGTACCCGCCTGGCTGCTGTTGCATCAGTACCCGCCTGTGGCTGCTCCTATACCCATCTGTGGTTGCTCCTACACCCGCCATCAGTACTGGTTGCTGTTGCCCTTGTACTCATCATCAGTACCCGCTGACTGCTGCAGTCTGCACCAACCAAAACCACATTAAAGGGGGGACAGTTTGAATCTAAATCAGGTACTTGTTTCTATATTTCAAATTCAGATAATATTAAATTTCTATGTTGTTTTTCCAAGTCTTGTGTAGGCAATCATCACCACCAGTTGCCTTCACCATGGAAGGCCACTGGGATGGTGATCTTTCCCCGAGAGTACCCTGACTGTGCCCTCACATTCAGAGGAGCCAGTGAAGGTCAATGGGATTTGAGGAAAACTGGGAGCAAAGCTTACTTGGGAGCACCAGATATTACTCCCTCTGCGGTGCTTCACCCTACCAGGACTTAGTACGGGCATGCCTGTTGGTGCACGGTCCCAGAAGACCAGTGAGTGGAGGGTGCTCACCCAGTGAAGGTGGGAGACTACCTGTGATTTGGTCTACTCCGACAACCGATTCTTCAACAACAGAAATCTTATTGTTTTCATATGTATTCACTTCATGTTATGGAGAAATCTGGCCTTGGGGCCCTTGAACACTTGTACATATAAATAGTCTAAGAAAATAAAAATTGTATTGCAGGAAGGGGGGACACGGCCCTTTCCGGCCCCAGTGATAGTGTCAAGTGTTCTTTGTCATTTCCAGTTTTAATGTTGCCAGTATTGTTCCATTGTTTGTATTGGTTAAGTGATCTAATAATGTGTATTTTATCTTCCGATTTGTAGGCTTCCCATTGGGAGCGGTTTCTCTCAAACGACGACTTTTCTTGTGGAGATGCATCGTGGGAGCTTTCCCGGTTAGCACCTTCTTAGCTAAGATAAACATTGCACCTGCCTCTTGTAAGAGGTGTTCTCATTGCCGAGAGACAGTTATTCATTTGTTACGGGGTGATGCCCCTCTTCTCATGCTCTCTTGGACAGACTGTCAGGGCACTTGAGATTGTGATTTCCCAAAAACAACTTTGGAAAATTCTTTTGGATGTTCAGATGTCCTGTGGTGGCGTGGCCGTGGGTGAGGGCAATGGGGTCCGGGTCGTCGAGCTTTGCATAACTCAGTGGCTTTGTCGAGTGTCACACCTCTCGGCCTAGCTCTTACACTAGCCTGTGGTCCGGGTATGATGGGTGGATCGGCCCTCGGAGTGCTAGTATGGAAGAAGTCGATGAGCAAATGACGGGGCCTCTATGTCGTACTAGAACGGGGGGAGTACCTCCATCTGCATACCGTACATGCCAAACCAAGTGCCTACTTCTGCATACCAGCACTGCCTCTGCATACCAGCACTTTGTATCTCCCTCGAGTGTCAACTGTCTCAAGGACTTCAAGGCTAGCCGGGGGTATCTATCTAGTGGAAGCTTCCATAGCCTGTGCCAGTATGTCACAGTCTGGAATACTAACGTTTTCAGGGACCTCTATCACAGACTTCTTTGTATTACATCCACTGACCAGAGAGGCTGTCACCCAAGCTGACAGGAGCAGCAGAATATCAGGCAAGTCACTGCTCTCATACACGAGCACTCGATCCTTTGGCCCCACGCACCTGGGGGATCACCGGAGAGAGCATGATCTCTTCTGAGAGCCATATGCCTTCAGCCCTAGGGATCTCGGCCGTCAACTCGTCAGCTGCTGCAGATCCAAGATATTTTTTGACTACATGGAGAGCTCCATAGGAGGGAAATATCATCACCACCTTACGCTCTATTCCAGAGGAGGATGTAATCATTGGATGACCCTGGTATACGCACCGGCACCTTATATCAGCCACATGGCTACTCATTGTGTACTCATTGACACATGTTTTTAGCATAGGTAGCTAGTTTCTTTTCCGGTTATTTCTCATGTAGATACTCTGCTGTTGTTTGGTCTCATAGACATGGGAGGCATCTTGCTGGCTCTAACTCCTTGGGTGCTGCCTCAGCAAGACATCTCGATGGCGGCAAAGCTCCAGTAGGTACATCCCCAGACATCTCAGATCCTCATATTACACAAACCCTGAGAGGGGGCTAAATCTATCTCGAGATGGCGGCAAAGCTCCAGTAGGTACATCCCCAGACATCTCAGATCCTCATATTACACAAACCCTGAGAGGGGGCTAAATCTATCTCAAAAAAGATAGTGGAATCTCCCATGTGTCTCACATTATGGTGGGCATCTGAACAAATAGTGTTCCTTTGTCTCCACCTCCCAAGAGAGAAGAAAAAAAGAAAGTTTAACTTTCTTTAAACGACCCAATGGGTCTATGAGACCAAAAGTAGTACAAGAGTTTCATGTGATACTAAGGCATGGAAAAGACTAAACGAAGCTTAATAGATTCATACAAAAGAAGGGACTTTCCATCACGTCTTCATCATCATCATCATCATGGTAAGCATGTGGATACATGTGAAAATACACCTCCGTATCAATTTAAAGGAAAGCTCATGTGGGCATCATCCTCATGTATCCAAAAAATCCAGCATAGGAGTCTATGACTATCAAGAGGCTCGCCATGTCTACTAGGAGTGGGGGAGTGTCCCTATGCCCCTGGCGAATCTCCTTTGATCCGGAGCTACCATGTGTAGGTTTGCCGCAGCCCAAAGCCTCCTGAACATCGAGTATGTGCGTCTATATGCTCAAGTACCTCTCTCGGTCACCGATTGCTATTGTCTTGTATCTAGTAGAAGCTAGCAATGGTTAGATGTGAGGTGTTCCTCAGGCTGTGGGCCTCTAAGGAGCGAGCCTCTGTGCCTACTTAGCTTTATTAGGTAAGCTAGCAATGTTTAGTTGTAAGGTGTCCTTGGGCTATGGGCCTCTAAGGAGCGAGTCTCTGTGCCTGCTTAGCTTTATTAGGTAAAGTCCTATACATTGCTGGTCATGGAAATCAAGAGATCCTGGACAATGGACCAAATCCCTCCTAGGTGGGTCTGTAGGCTCAAGTACCTCTTTGGGTCACTGATTGGTGCTACCAAGTTATTATGTGGATCATGCTCTCATTGCCAGCACATGCAATGACAAGAACCTTGTTTCCTTTGAGGAAGCACAAGAAGATGATCAATGTATGCGTGCCATGTAGGGTGAGTATAACTCAATCCTTAAAAATGACATGTGGTGTTTGGCTGATTCGCCTCATGGCAAGAAAGCCATTGGTACAAAAAGGGTCTACAAACTCAAGCGTAAGACACATGGTAGCGTTGATAGCTAGAAAGTGAGGCTTGTTGCAAAGGGTTGTGCTCAATAGAAGGGCATAGACTATGATGAGGCCTTTGTTCCCACTTCTTGAATGACCACCAGTAGGTGTATTATTGCTATGGCAGCACATCCTAGTTGGAATGTGCATTAGTTGGACATCAACGGTGATTTGTACGAGGAGCTCTATGTATCTCAACTTCGTGGTTTTGTTTAGAAGGGTCAAGAGGCCACCAAAGTGTGCAAGTTCAAGAAGGCTTTGTATGGCCTTATGCAGGCTCCTAGAGCATAGTCCGAGAAAATACATACATACTTGGTTGCACATGGTTTTTGTAATAGTCCAATGGAGAGTACCCTCTATGTCAAGAAGACTGTGTGTGTGTGTGTGTGTGTGTGTGAGAGAGAGAGAGAGAGAGAGAGAGAGAGAGAGAGAGTCTCGCCTATTTTGAGTCGTGGAAATTCTCGACATCCTTTAAGATTGTCGATCACACTTTTCACCCTGAACAAAATCAACCACGAGTTTCAGTAGAAACATCATTTCACATAAATATAGCAATCCTTTAAATTTTTAACAAAATAAAGTAAATATCCAACACTTTTAAAAGGTGAATGTCTTGAGGTACTTGCAGTCATGGACCTTTAGCAAGCAAGTTGGCAACACCTAGTAACATAACACCAAACACCACTGAAGTAGAAACAGCAAACCCAGAAAAAGACTACTTGCACTCAAGGCTAAGAGCCCCTTTGACACGAGGTGCATAGCCCATGCACACATTCCCAAAACCAGCTCAATAATCATGGATGGCACTAACCCTTTCCCATTTGGTAAGAATCTCTATACCTTTCTTGCTGCCCAAAGCAAAGATCTTTAAACGTTTTAACTCTGCTTACAAATTTGGTTGTTCACCTATTGCAAGTCCCTTCAATGTCTGTAATCTAGTTAGTCCGGACAGCAAAAAACTGCTTTGCAGATCAATGCAGTGAACTCTAAACCAGTCCTGGATAAGATCCAACTTCAACAAGTAGTGTGGCTCCTCCTTCTAGATTCCCTTCGTGTACTAGGTGCTCATGAGAGCGTCGTTGTAACCACCTTGTACTAGGGTTGGTGTCTCTAATCCATGGATGCTGGCTGCTAAGTGTGGCATTCTGTGGCAAATCATTGTGCATCCACCAGTCCTGGATAGGATCCAACTTCAACACGTAATGTGGCTCCTCCTCCTAGATTCCCTTCGTGTACTAGGGCTCATGAGAGTGTCGTTGTAACCACCTTGTACTAGGGTTGGTGTCTCCATTCCACAAATGCTGGCTACTAAGTGTGGCATTCTGTGGCAAATCATTGTGCATCCACCCTTTCAGTCTTCTGTGCTTCTCCCTCCCCTCCAGATTCTGCACCTTCTGCCCTGCCCTTGCCTTTTTCCCCCCCGTCAGCTGTCTGCCCCACCCACCCACAGTAGCTGCTTTTGCATCTTGGAGGAGGTGGTCTTTCCCTTATTATTTTCTCTCCCTCAGTCCCAAATACCACCCCCCCTCCCCCACACCCCTTTCTCTCCCAATTTCTTGTAGCATTGTTCTTCATTCGGCATTTGCACACAGACACCCCCCCCCCCAAAAAAACAAAAAACAAAAAAAAAAAAAACACACGCGCGCGCGTGCGCGCGGAGTCCATTGCAGACCCAACCAAGGTCGCCCTCGATTGCCCCTTTTTTGGAAGCAAGGCCTCCAGAGTCCAGACCCTGTTGTCTTCAGTTGCCTCCTTGTATGCCACCACCCCCACATGTCGGTTTGCCAATAGCAGACCTGCGTGAGGACAGATTTGCAACTTGAGGAGGACAGAGTTGCTATCTTCTGCAAGCCGCCCTTACTCTCCCCCCACGAGAGATGCCGGATTATCCATATACAAATGCCATAACACAACACAACAACCATGAAATTCAACCGGTACACAGGCTGTAGAAATGCCGAGCCAACAATATAATCCATATACCTCCATGTGGGTACTAATTCTTCTCCAAAAACCACGGGTCTTCATGCAATAGAGCTTGTACAACACACACCTCCATTCAGCCAGTACATAAATAACATGGGCTGGTACAATAGGTATACAATCTGAAACAGTAGGTACAACCCTCCATTCAAATGGTACATTAAGAATGGACTTTTATAGCAACAAATATAGCTCTCCATTCAACCGGTACAGCCCTCCATTCAAACAATACAGTTAGTACATGGGTAGGTACAACAAGCACAACCCTCAAATTAGCCAGTACAACCCTCCACAAATCATCCAATACAATACATAACTCAGCTGGTACAAGGACAATGCAGCCATCAAGAGGTTAAAAAAATAAAGAAGCTTGGAGTGGAGGAGTGTAGGAACTCTCCACAAGTAGTAGTTGACGAGAATACGGGCAACCAACATGGCAAAGACTAGTGTGCAACAAGAGAGCTTGTCCAAATGAAGAGAGAGGGCTCCAATTTAAAGATTTGGGGCTCCCATGAGTAAAAAATGGAATGTCAAGGCTATGATGACAAGTGGAGACTGACCATAGTTGTCAAGTACGATACCATGCAATTCGTATGATACGATACCGTACGGGAAAATACGGTATGGTATAAAAGGAGAAGGCGGGGGGGGGGGGGGGGGGGGGGGGGATGGCGGGGGAGGAGGCGGAGGAGAAGGCGGGGGACAGGCGGGGGGGGAGAGGGGGGCGCGCGACGGCGAGAAGCAGCGGGAGGGGGGGAAGAGGCGGAGCTCGCGGGAGCAGATCTCGCAGTCGTCACTTTTGGTGCATGGATTCAGCCTTTACCACATCATGATCAGGAAACAACTGGCTTCTAGGGATTCCTGTGACACTGTGTTTACATTTGGGTTTTGCACCGATATTTGGAGCAGCACGATGCAACCTTCATGGTTGTTTTCTTCTAGAAGAGCAGTGTACCTTGCAGCTTGTTCTGTTGCTATCGTAGCTGAGTTGCTATGGAGATTGCTTGTGGAGCTTTCCTTGTACCTATTGTTGCTGCTTTCTTTTGTCTTTGACAGAGGACGACTTCTCGGAGTATGTTCAGCATCTGGTGCTGAGAGGGGGTGTTAGCACATTCATCCCCAGTTTCTGCTCATTTATGGTGCCCATTTGGTCCCTTTTGCATGGCCCTTGCTTGTGGGCTGGCCTCCCCTTTTTCTAGTATTTTTTTGGGATTTTTCCCAGCTTATCTGGCATTTTCCAGTCAACCTGTCCAGTAGCTCCAGTCGGCCTGTTTTGCAGCTCCAGTCGGCCTGCTTACATCTACTATATATAGTGGGTGCTGGCCTCTCACTTATTCATTCAGTCTTGTACATATTTTGCTACCTCACTTATGAGACTTCTAGTGTCTCTTGCTTGGGAATGTTTTGTTTCAGTATATTCAGCATAGTTGCTCCACTCTGTGCACTCTTTCAATGGCGTTGTACGCCGTACAGAAACAACTATTAGAGTGACACAAGAGCTGAAGTGATGTGAGACCACTTGTCTCATTTTGAGATTCCACTTTCTTGCCACATGTCCCAATCTAAGAGAAGGGTCCTTCCATAAACTTTATCTTTAAAAATATCCCAACTGGTAGCCCATTTGTAATTGGTACTTTGACAACTCTTGGTATTTGCTCAATTCCAGACGTAATGAAGCGAACTAAATTTCCATCAAAGTCGGGCCAAAAATAGTAACCCTCCTAGATTCTAGGAGTGTTATCCTTTGTATTCCATGATAATACTCTTCCCAAAGCTTGTACTTTCCAAATATTTAGACGTCATGGAATCCACCATACCCCTTTCATACTGGGAAATGTCTAGGCTGGTGACAACACCAAAAAGACCCACCCAATGTGGAAGCCCTGGTTGAGAGCACCCACGCCGACCCCCCGGACTCCTTGCCATCCTCAGCAGCAACAAAGGTGCACACATTGTCGTAGCCAAGATCACACCATGCACAAAGTCCGAGAGTCGTGCAATGCAATGTATTTTGCACAAGTTTCGAGCGTATGAAGTGTGTTTTTCTTTACCCAAAACTAGGACCATCTGAATGACCTTGTATGTTGACAAATGGTTGGCATTTTATAGGGACATTAACATGGGCCTAAAAATGGCCAAAATCGCATTGGCATTTAGACAAATTTTGAAGGATTTATAAGCAAGAGTGTTCACAAACTTATTATGAGTGTGGACACACACTACCTCACACCATTGTGCACCAGGCGCCCTCTTTTGGGCATTCTAAGGGTGCCCCAACCGAAAGTTATCATGTGCGCTGGCCAGCCACTTGGTAGCACTTTCTCAGCATGGCCACCAGTCCACCTACCACCTCTTCCAAAGGACTCCCCTCTCCTAGGCACCTTCTCTCTCAACCTCTACAGTACCTACCCAACCTGCTGTTTATACGACCTATTGCAGTTGTACGGCCTGTTGTACAGACAGTTGGTACGACCAACCCTCAAACACCGGTACAAGCCTTCCATATCATCATACTTCTATAGGGCTGGCCGACCCGCTGTGGCATGGATTAAGCTGCAGGTCGCCTGCTTTTTGCTCGTGCTTCCCCCCTGGGGCAGTTGTTTGCCAACTTAACCCTAGGGAGGGGGCCTACATTTACAACAGCCTTTGACATCGTACTAGCCTTGGGTGCTTTGCTGAATCATTAATATATCTTGCCAGGAAGATGTTCCAAACGGGAGTGGTGCCTAGGAACCTAAGTGAGATTGGGGGTTTACTTGAGAGATGGCTTGTGTGAGAGTAGGTTAGCCCTTGAGAGATCCACCTTGGTTGGGAGTGAAACTTGGAATCTCTCCTTGCTGAGTGGCTTGGGTGGTTGTTGTCCTTACCCTTGCCGAGTGGCTTGGGTAGGAACTTGTTTGTCTTTGTTTTCATATTGTACCAGCACCCTCAATCTTGTACTTACAATTCTCTATTGGAATATAATATTCCTTAGAGGACATCGGCCCAAGTGGTGTGTATTGTTTATTGTGTTGTTGAATGGCTAAGTGGGTGTTTAATTATAAGATTAGGATTCTCTTAATCCGCCACATTACACACTCCGAGAGCAGCTTGTAAGAATACACAATAGCGGAAGCTAGATCAACACAATACAAAGCACTGAATTGCAAAAAGAAGTGGAGAGTAAACAATTTACTGCTTGCAAAAACTTGATTACAAATTGATGGCATCCACCCACCCGTGTGCTCCGGGTAAGGAGCTTTGATGGCGATCTAGACAGACTCGGAACAGATTACAAGAGTGCTTGAACACAATGAACTCGATGATGAGCTGTCACCATTTGGGCACCTAAATGGTCCTCTCCAGTTTCTTGAGCCCATGTGGCCAGTGCGTGGATCCGAGTGTCCAAGATCCCAGTTCTTCGTGCCCATCAGTGGGGTGAGGATCCAAGTGCCCGAGATCCTAGTTCTGCGCTTCCAATGTGCCAGATTCGTGCCCGGAAATGCCAATGTTATACACGTTCCATGACCGGGAGATTTGTTCATAACAAGTGCACATGCACACATGTTTGCATGCCTGAAACTGTTTCGCGTGAACTGTTTTCATGTGTTTGCATACCATGAATGTCCAATTCATAGGCCTAGAATGGCTACACGTGAACCATGCAAGTGTTCTGTGTGTATTATGACATGTTTTGTGATGTGTGAACAGGTGGTAAGTGCACTCAAAACCCTTTATTTTAATTGATTTAAATGCTTTGTAATGTTTATAATCTTGCACGTTCGCACTCATTAAAAATGAGTGGACATTTTTTATTTGTGCTTGGGGCCCCAACCCCATGGGCACCCTTGTGGTCACTTAATGTGGGTGGCCCAAATTAATTGGCCACCTACCTTTGCATGAGTCGTGACCTTCTCTCCCTCCTTGAAGCAAATTGTCATCTCTCTACACACCACCCTCTTCATCATTTTGTTCATAGCATAAGCTACTCTAACCCAATTTCAATTCCGTCTGTGCCATTGTGTTCTTCTTTCTAAGAGGACCCCTCTCCATACCTCAATTGCTGACAATGATCATTTCTGTTACGACCCTATGTTTTTCCCTCTGGACAACAAGCAGGTGGGCACGGGCACGGGCATAGTGTGGACAGGCATCAGCTGAATGTGAAAAGGAAACCCATGTTAGTGGCCAGCCCAAGTGTGAAAGGAGACAAAAAAGATTTTAAGTTTATAAGAATCGCATCTTTATAAAGGGTGGCAAGCTGAAGAGGAAGGTGGCCGTGTGGAGGTCGCCGGATGGCTTACGCTGGGCGATGCTATTGCGCGTGGGGTGGTGCTGTTGCGCAGGAGCCAGAAGCTGCTGGTGTTGCTGCCACCGCCAAGACTTGCCGCTGTCGTGCCACCAAGAGCTACTGCCACCTCCAGAAGCTGCCGCTGCTGTTGGGCGTTGCTGCCGCCAAGTGCAACCAGGCTGCTGCGCAAGGGCTGGCTGGAGGGGTTGCTGCTAGTCGGGCTACCAGGCGGCTACCTTGCGGGTGAGGCCACTACCAAGCGTCTACTAGACACGTGACCAGGAGGCTATCATACGTGTTGTGTGCACGGGCCGCGCAACAGGTGCCAAGCAGACTGCTGCCGGGCGGGCTTCAAGCAGGGAGGCTGCACATGTGGGTGGCGCCTCGACTAGACTGCACGTTTATGAGAGGTCTGGTTGGGGAGTTTACGGGCAACCTTCTGCAACGTGGAACAGGCATACCTGGCTGCATGTGTGAAAGCAGCCAGGCAAGCGAACTTTGGTATCATGGATTGCAGGCCTTGTTTACGAGATTGGGATACAGAGGATCAAGCTACATATGCACAGGATGATGTTCTTGGAAGCGATGTGTTGTTGCTCTTCGACTTGGACTTATGTGTATTCAGGGATTGCTTGACACGTCCTCTATCTTTCTCTCTCTAGGTTTTGGCAACCGTGATTTGATGGTTTATCTGTCAAGAAAAAAGGACATTGGTTTTTCGAGAAGAAACAAGACTTTGGTAACAAGGATACAGGCCTATGGTTTATGGATACAGGTCTATGGTTTATCGGATACAGGTCTTGGTTTCATGTGGAGAACATGTCTCTGGATTCATGTGAACAGGTTATAGTTTTCTCGAGGTTACATGCAAGCTGTGACTATAGGAAGGACATATGGTTTGGTACAGCCCTACTGCTGCTTGGGAAAGGGTTGTGGGATCCATGGTTGAGATGGAGAAGACGTTTTCAAGCAGGGAGGTGTTGTACAGGTGTGCCTTCTCTATGGAATGCTTTGCTGTAATAGCGAGAGTTCTTATTTGGAAAATCCTGGGTGAAAAGCTAAAAGGGATCCTATTGATGGAGGATTAGAATATACTACGTACTCAAATTTGATCGAGTAAAGAAATACCACAAGGGGCGCCACTGCGTTTTGGGGCCAATCGGTGTCCTTGTACTATTTGCAAGAGCACTCTAGCTCCCCTTGTTTGTTTCCTTTTCCAAGTCCCCATGGGTGATGAAGTGTTTTTGTGTGCGAGTGTTTGTTTCACCGCCCGTCAGATTTCTAAAGGCCGGTTTCAATTTCTGCCAAGCCCCAGGTGAATTTCAGTTTTGCTCATGGAGAGCCGGGTTTTCGTCAGAATGTGTATGGCAAAGTAGTCTTGCCACCCATCCTTTGCACTAAGGATGAGATATTTGTTGTTGATGAGTATGTAATAGATCTTGATGTTGCCTTTGCACAGGTGCGGACAGCCATTGCTAGGTCTCAAGAGAAGCATAAAAAGGCTGCGACAAGCATAGAAGGCAGATGAACATCAAACAGGGTACTTGGGTATTGCTGAAATTTCAAAAAGCGAGACTTCGTAGGAGGCCAAGCAAAGAGGGAGCATGTCCTGGGCTCTCTACCAAGTATTATGGACCTTTCAAAGTGATCAAGCAAATCAATGAAGTTGCTTTCAAGTTGGCATTACCTGCTCATTGGAAGATTCACAATGCTTTTCATGTGAGTCTGTTGCGGAAGTACATGGGCCAAACCCGCGTGAGCCTGTCACAAAAGAGCCACCGGAAGTAGAAGAGCTTGAAGAGATACAGCATCTGGATCAGCCGCCGACACGCTCTAGACAGCCTCCCACTCATCGGAAAAAATGAAAAAAATAGGAAAAAATATGGAGAGTGGGGAAAAATGAGAAAACACCTAATACAGGCGGGCACACCCACAACAGAGGGCCTGGTGTATATGTATAGACAGGAGATGACTTCTAATAAGCTAGCCCGTAGCAAGCTTTCAAGGCGATACCTTGTGAAGTTTAAAAATTATCTTCCTATTGATGCCAAGTAGGTTGATGAAGAGTACTTCACCAATTATCCACAGCTTCTTCACGCATACCTCGATGCTTTTTAGTTAAGGACAACTCTTTAGAAGCCCGGGGGGTGTCACCATTTGGCCACCTAAATGGTCCTCTCCAGTTTCTCGTGCCCATATGTGGCCAGTGTGTGGATCCGAGTGTCTGGGATCCCAGTCCTTCATGCCTATCAATGACCAATGTGTGGATCCGAGTGCCCGAGATCCACTTCTGCGCTTTCCGATGTGCCAGATTCGTGCTCGGAAATGCCAATTCTATACATGTTCCATGATTGGAAGATTTGTTCATAACAAGTGCACATGCACACATGTTTGCATGTTTGAAACTGTTTTCGCATGTGTAGATGAATGTGACGGCTTGGAACACGGTGTTAGGCAAAAATCTGAGAAGTGTTTTGGGCTTGTGTACATATGGGATGCATGGCATGTGTAAAGCTTTGCCCTGAATGCCCTGGCAAATGTACAGAGTGGGTGGTTTTATGTTTTTTTTACGAGCTCTTGGTGATGCCTTCATGTGAAAGTATTACGGGAATCCCGAATGTGATGATGATTCTGGATGCAGACATGGCCCTCCATTTTTAGCAAGCATGTGATGATGATCGGCAGTGCATGGCACCGACTGCAATGGTCGTGTTTTGGTAAATTATGATGCAACTGATTGAGAACGTGTGGACAATTCTTGCATTTGATTTGGAAGTCGTGGGCGCCGCATGTTCACCTGAAGCACAAGGATGAAGAGGGGCCCTCTAAGCATTGTGGCCATCCTCCAGAATTTAAAGAAAAATAAAAAAAATAATATCAACGTGGCCAACAAAAAAAGGGTCCACTTGGAGGCTTGCCTTGCTGCCAGCACCCTCGCCAGCACAACGCTAGAAGGTTGGCGAAGAGAAGAAAGTGTAGGGTTAGTGGCGGCCTCAGCGAGATAGGAGAGGATGCTTCTCTGGTAGGTGTGCAGGGACTGACGAGCTGAGAGAGCTGCAGAGGCTCTGGTGTTGGCGTAGCTGCTGCTGGCGACAGACAGAGGCTGGCAACGGGCTAAAGTCGCCTAAGGCTGCAGTAGAAGGACTGCGGTGGCTTGGTTTGTTTTTTGGGGTCGCCGGTGGTTAGCGACCAAAGAGGGTCGCCGATTTCTTTCGGGGGTGTGGTTGGTGCAGCCGCAGGCACAAGGAGAGGTGAGGCTGGCGCAGAGCTGACTGAACTGGGGACAGCTGGCGACGAGGTGAGAGGGTGCGTTAACAGAGCCGATGAGCTGGCAATGGGCGAAGGATTCGCAGGGAGGAGAGTTGCCGCCTTGTAGCTGGGTATGCTTCTTTTGCTAACAGAGCAGAGCACACAGAACTGAGAGAGCTGCAGAGGAGAGCGGCTGGCAACAGAGAGGGAAGAGAAGCCGTGGAGACCTGAGCTAGCTGGCGCACTAGTGACTGGCGATGGGCTAGAGAGCCGCCTAGGAGGTGCTGTTGCTGGAGGCTAGCAGTGGCTGTGGCAAGGTGTGGTGCCGACTTCTGAGAGAGCCGCCTGGGGGTGCTTCTTGTTAGCTGCGCAGAGCTGACTGAGCGGAAGGAGGCTGCACTCATTGCCCAGAGAGACGTGGCTGATGCGGTGCGAGCTGTGGTGGAGCTTTTGCTGAGTTGAAGAAGCTTTTTTGGTGTGGAAAAAGCTTGTTTGAGCGGGCTGTTTTGGAGCAAGCAATGGAGAGAGACAGCACGAAGTGCTGAAGCCGAGAGAGGAAGCTTTTGGAAGGAAGTTTTTTTGGAATGAAGGAAGCCGAGTGAAGCCGGCTGATTTGTGAAGGAGAAATCTTTTGTATTATTGTGGATAAGTATGCGGTTTTTGATTATCTTGTGGAGTATAGAGTTTTGAGGTATCTCTGTGTGGTGTTTCGTGTTGGTTGATGGTGCCCCTGTTTTGGCTGTCTTTCTGGTGTGGGTGGTGTGGTGAACCGTGAGAAGTGTTCCAGCCGGTGGCTGGTGGTGCCCCCTTTTTGTAGTTGTTGTATCAAAGTTTGGGAGGTGAAGGGCTATAGAGGTATGGTCTTTTTCTTGTTTTCACCTCACAACGGCATCTATTAAACGTGTACAAAAGAGAAAGAAAGAAAGAGAGAAAGTCATATCAAACATCTACAAAAGACCTCAAGGGAGAGAGAAGCATCTACAAGCTATGCGAGTGTGCAAAATAGCATTAGAAAAAAGACTTGTATGGTTGGTTATTGGAAATGAAATTTACGGTTTTTTTGTAACCTTCAGAAAATTTTTAAAACAACAGCAAGAGAGCGCCATCAAAAAGCTGAGGTTCTCACCCATTATGCCCTCCATATCCACCTTTTGGTAATAGGCGCATCACTCCAAACTCCAAATCCATATCATCAAAAATCTGACTCCCACCCCAACCAAGAAAATAAAAACAGCATAAATAATATGACAGCAATACATTTAAAGCTTAGTCCAAGACTTGAGATGTGTCATAAAATGAGAATTAAAAAAAAATCAAGACAATAGAATGTGTCCTTAAGAAATATTGCTACAGCATTCATCTGTAGTTAATCCAGGACTTGAGATGAGGTAAAGAAAGGTATAAACTGAGAATTAAAAAATATCAAGACAAAGAAATGAGTTCTTAAGAAATACAGCTGCAGCATTCATCTGGTTTTGCACCCAGATAAGCTCTGGACCTGTTGACCAGTCTATCTCTCATAACCCATGCGATTCAACATGCTTAGATGTAGCTTCTCGATAGATACCCCCTGCGTTAGACGAGGCATATGAGTTGTGGGCTTGGCCTCACCCCAAAACCTAGGTTACCCTCTAGCCAACATTAGTGGATTACCATATCCCATGCCTGGCAAATCCAACATGCCTGACACTTGAGAGTGACACTAGTGACATGCAGAAGCTTAAAAGAACCTTTTTACTTGTTATTGTGCAGAGGTAACATTCCCTTATCTTCAATGCAAGAGAGAGATGGAGAAAGAGAGTACACAGAATTGGGTCCCAATCAACCCTCTGAAGGGCCCCCACCTGAAGGTGTATTTGCTTGTATTGTTGTAGATGAATGGAGGACCAACTTGAACTGTCTGGTCCACGAGGACTGACCTGAACTTGCAGACTTGTACCCAGGAAGGAGGCTGACCTCACATGAGCTCTACTTGACTGAACTGATGCTTGTGTTCTCTTCTACACGCAGGCTGAGCTGTGCATTAACATCTTGCTGCAGCTGCCCTGGTTCTGGACCTCTTCTGTGCCTTGCGTTTTCTTGCACATGGGCTGCCTTCTAGCTGATGCTGCTGTGTGTTGGGTTCTTCCGGGGCATGGGATGTAACACGTGGAAGCTCTGAGAGTCTTCTTTCAGCCCTAAACACCACTTAGAACATGCTGATGCAAAAACGCTGACAAAAGGGAGAGTAGAGAGAGAGAGAGAGAGAGAGAGAGAGAGAGAGAGAAATAGCTGGAAATTCAGTATAATCATATGGTACAAAAAGGTACCTAGGTTCTACAGCCATAGGCTGCCTTCATGAAAAGGTGAAAACACCCAAAATCATCCTAATGCTGGACCCACTCCCTAGTGGAGTGAATGACCACAACAATGAGCATACATGCCTATTTATAGGCTGGATGTGACAATCAAATCTGGCCGACTGCTGGTCGGCCAGCTTTATGGACATCAATACTTCACTTGCTGCAGCCGACTGGATATCACACCTGCATAATCTGGCCGACAGCACTCCATGTCCTCCAATCAGTCAAATCCCTGCAAAAACAGCAGCACATGCTCCAAATCTATGGTTCTAGTCTCTTTTTCTGGCTGCCCCTTTCTGGACTAGCTTTAGGATATGTCCATGGGCAAACTTACACATGACATCCCCCTCTGCTAAACTTGATGACGGGATTCCAACCTGTTCTTGGATGACTGTCATCATCCCATTCTTTTCCCTGAGTCCCTCTGTCATCCATCCATCTCTGGCAACCCTTTTCACTGAAAACCCGGCCCAGTCTCCAAAAACCACTCTTGACTCTGAATAAAATCTATGCATCTGTTCCATCGAGTCCCCAATCCGTTCCTGCCCTAACTCTGAACACTGACTTGGTCTTCATTCCTGAGAAATGAGTCTAGCACTCTCACTCCACCGCTTGGAGGATAATCCTCCCTTGGGACCGTTGCCCGAGAACCTATCTGGCTCACAGGACTACCATCCCCTTTGGCTTTGTGGAACACCACCAACAAACCTCCTAAGAGCTCTTCCCGATCTTGTGTTCCTTGCCTCGTGCACTTTCCTGTACCTTGGGCCTGTACACCATCATATGGGACTGAAACAGCATTTAGCCTTGCTGAGCCTGATGCTCTAATACCAATGTAACAAGCGGAAGCTCTGAGAGTCTTCTTTCAGCCCTAAACACCACTTAGAACATGCTGATGCAAAAACGCAGACAGAAGGGGGAGAGAGAGAGAGAGAGAGAGAGAGAGATAGCTGGAAATTCAGTATAATCATATGGTACAAAAAGGTACCTAGGTTCTACAGCCATAGGCTGCCTTCATGAAAAGGTGGAAACACCCAAAATCATCCTAATGTTGGACCCACTCCCTAGTGAAGTGAATGACCAGAACAATGAGCATACATGCCTATTTATAGGTTGGATGTGACAATCAAATCTTGCCGACCGCTAGTCGGCCAACTTTATGGACATCAATACTTCACTTGCTGCAGCCGACTGGATATCACACCTACATAATCTGGCCAACAGCACTCCATGTCCTCCAATCAATCAAATCCCTGCAAAAACATCAACACATGCTCCAAATCTATGGTTCTAGTCTCTTTTTCCAGCTGCCCCTTTCTGGACTAGCTTTAGGATATGTCCATGGGCAAACTTGCACATGACATCCCCCTCTGCTAAACTTGATGACGGGATTCCAACCTGTTCTTGGATGACTGTCATCATCCCATTCTTTTCCCTGAGTCCCTCTGTCATCCATCCGTCTCTGGCAACCCTTTTCACTGAAAACCCGGCCCGGTCTCCAAAAACTACTTTGACTCTTAATAAAATCTATGCATCTGTTTCATCCAATCCGTTCCTGCCCTGACTCTGAACACTGTCTTGGTCTTCATTCCTGAGAAATGATTCTGGCACTCATTTCACCGCTTGGAGAATAATCCTCCCTTGGGACCGTTGCCCGAGAACCTATCCGGCTCACAAGACTACCATCCCCTCTGGCTTTGTGGAACACCACCAACAAACCTCCTTGGAGCTCTTCCCGATCTTGTGTTCCTTGCCTTGGGCTTTGTACCCGTGCACTTTCCTGTACCTTGGACCTGTACACCATCACATATGGGACTGAAACAGCGTTTACCTTGCTGAGCCTGATGCTCTGATACCAATGTAACAAGCGGAAGCTTTGAGAGTCTTCTTTCAGCCCTAAACACCACTTAGAACATGCTGATGCAAAAATGCAAACATAAGGGAGAGTAGAGAGAGAGAGAGAGAGAGCTGGAAATTCAATATAATCATTGTCACCAATTGGCCGACCATTTGGTCCATCTCCAGATTTGTGTCTTGTTCACTTGAGGCCAAGCCGGTGTCTCATGTGAAGGGGCCAATATTTTGCATAACATGGACGGGAGCCAGACTAGTGCCACCCGTGTCTTAGCAGGATGGTGTTGTATGGACGGGAGCCAAACTAGTGCCACCCGTGTATGACCTGGACTGCGTTCTATCCATGGGATTGTCACGCCATGGAAGAGCCAGTATTTGTGCCGTGTCTTGCCTATGGGACTATCACTCCATAGGGAGGCTTGTGCCTGGATCTGTGTCTTACCTATGGGACTGTCACTCCATAGGAAGACCGGGATTTTTACTTTCTGTCGTGCCACCACTGTGCCCGACAGGAATGTCTAGTACTTGTTCCATGCACAGAAGATATGTCCATGATACTGTTTGCACATGCATTCATGTTTGCATGTCTGGAACTGTTTTCGCGTGACTTGTATGCTTGTGTTTGCTTGCCTGACGTGCCACTTACTGAGTGGGGACGCCTGCCAGTGAGTCGTGAAGTTTGCTCTGTCTTCTGACGAGTTTTGTTGCGTGTGAACAGGTGGTAAGTGTATTTCATTTGTTTATTTTATAGCATTATTTCTAACCTTTGTCTTTTTTTTAATAAGGTTGCAGGTTCACACTCATTAATGAGTGGGCGGCCTCCTCAATATTTTATGGTGCCCTTTGGTAGGGTGGGCACCCACACATGGGCTATGGTGGGGAGAGAAGCCCTCCCTTAATTGTGTGTGTGGGGGTGGGTGCATGGCCACCTACTCACCTCCCCTTGGGAGCCTTCGAACTGGCCGCCCCCATGCAAAGGGTGGGTCGGCCAGCTCTACGAGGGGCCCCCACCATCGCTTGGCGCCTCTCTCACTCTTGCTCTCTACCCCACAAGCGGGCTGCAATAGGCGACTCTCTCCCCTTTTCCATCGCTTAGCGACTAGGTGGGCAGCAACTGCAGGCAACTCCCTCTCTTGCTGACTGGCGGGCAGCAACCAAGCGGTTCTCTCTTGTTGGCTATTGGGTAGCAACAGCAGCCCACCTCTCCATCAAGCGTGAGCTCCAGTCGGGTGTGTGTGGTAGCCCCATTCACACCCAAAACAGTCCCATATTCAGGTCTCTCAATACTTGATGCTCCAGCCCGGGAATAGTACCACGAACTCACACATATTGGCCAGCTTATACTCTGTTGATACCAAAGGTTTTTGCAAAGCTTATTGAAAGGGATTCAAGCAAAGGTCCTTGGTGTAAATCTTTCGAGGGATATTCACTGCTGCTAACACCCGTTCGGTGCCGGGTAGTCCAAGCTTTTGGAGAACCACGGTCCGTGGGTGCCGAGATCGGGAAAGCCAGGCGTTAGTACGGGAGCGCCTGTTTGTGCGTGGTCCTGGAAAACCAGTGGGGCGCTCCCTGCGGATTCCAATGAAGGCACGGGACCGTAGAGACTAGACTTCTTCAAGTGGTTCGCTCTACTTCGAACGTCTACTTCAAAACTATTGTTTGGTAACTGTATTCATTTCAATTGTACATGGACATCATCTGGTTCAATGAACCCATGGAACATTGTACCCCTTAAATACTCCCAATATTATATTATATATATTGAGGGGGGGAGGGGTCGGCCCGTTCCGGCCCCAGTGCTGATGTCCATTGATCTTTATTTCATTTCAATTTTTTTTCAGTTGTTATTGAGTTGTCCATTCATATTGTGATATTTAAGTTGTGCTATTACGCGTGTGGGTCTCCAACGGAGTCTACTCCCACTTGACGGGATCAGTTTCATTGGTATCAGAGCAAGGTCATTTCCCTCTTCTTGGTGGGGAAACGAACCTGTGTTTTGGACACCCCGCTTCTAGCACACTTAACACAATGGACAGCCAAGGCAACCCTTTTGAAGTGCCTAATTGGAGGGGCCAATCAAGTGCCTCGCGTGGTTCTGATGCTTTGCAAGGAAGGCACAAGCCCCTTGAGAGGGTGAATGATAGTGATTTGAGGGGACAACCGTCTGGTGGAAAGACAATTATGCAAGAAGAGGAGCCTAATGCATTGAGGGCTGAATTGGAGCATATGAGAAAGCTTTTGCAGGCAAAAGAGCAAGAGCTGAAATTCTTGCATAAAGATCCCCATGTACAAAGTGCCATTGAAGCAAGGAAAGCCGATGCAATGGTGTACATTACTTTTGAGTCTATGGCACGAGAAGTGGGCAAGAAGCCAAGGGAGTTAGCACTCTCCTACCTCCTCCGCAAAGGTGATATCAAAGAGGGGGAAGATGGAGAGCTGAAATTCAGAAATCCACCTCGCTTGAAGCATAGAGATCCCGCATCTCAAAGGTTGAGGTCATTTATGCAAAGGGAAGAGGTGACAGCCACCTCTCGTCATGCATCTTCTCCACAAGGCACAAAGGGTGACAGGTATATGTATGCTAGTGCTCGTGGAGGGCATGATGGTCACATGTATTCAAGACATGTATCCCATGGAGAGGGTGACAAGTCTGCAAATAGAAGAGCTTTGCCTACTGAGTTGTCTCATGGAGAGACATTGCCTTATGCAGGAAGGTCACATGCATCTCATTTTTAGGTTTCTGGTACACATGCCACCGTGTTTCATGAAACCTCCATGATGGCCCATGGAGCCCATGCAGATAGGGCTGCCCCATTGGATAAGGGGAAAAGAAAAAGAGAAGACCATGAGCCTCATGCCAGAAAGCTCAAGGAATTCAAAGCAGGTGACAAGTCCGTTAAGTTTGTTCATGGAGAGCATGATGCTTCCAAGGTGTTAGCATTTGTGGCACAGTTTGATATTGCTTTTAGTGATGATGAGGACTTCAATGAGAAGTCCAAAATTCGTCATGCAAGTGGAATGTGATGCTTGTGGCGATTGTATAGGAGCTGTCCTAAATCAAGAAAGTCATGCAGTTGCATATGAGAGCTGTCGATTGCATGATGCCGAGCTTCATATGGATATCTATGAGAAAGAGCTCTTGGTTGTAATTCATGCCTTAAAGATGTGGAAACATTATCTTCTTGGGGCTGAATTTGTAGTCAAGACAGATCATCAAAGCTTGAGATACTTTCTATCTCAAACAAAGCTTTCGGAGAAGCAGATGAGAATGGCAAACTTTCTGTCCATGTTTCATTTTCAGATTGTACATACTCCGGGAAAGAAAAATGTGGTGGCAGATGCATTATCCAGGAGGCCTTATGTGGCTGCAATTTCAGTGGCCTCTCATGGAGACTTATCTGCCATGCGAGATTTGTATCATTTGGATGCTGATTTTTGCCATATATGGACTGATTTGATGGCTGGTCACTCACATGCCTCTTATGTGATCAAAGAAGGTTATCTTATGAAGGATAACTGCTTATGTGTGGTGAAGGAAATGCGTCCAAAGGTTATGGAGGAATGTCACGCTCCACCTTATGCTGGTCATAGAGGTATCATGCCTACTACACGCATGATTGAGAGAGATTTCTTTTGGCCAAGCATGCGTAGAGACATTGAGGCATATGTACGTGCATGTCTTACTTGTCAAAAGGTGAAATTTGACAGGCAAAAGCCTCCAGGTTTGCTTCAACCATTGCCTATTCCCTCGCAGCCATGGGAAAGTATTACTATAGACTTTATTATGGACTTGCCTAGATCCCAGCATGGAAATGATGCTATTTGGACCATTGTGGACAGGTTTAGCAAGCAAGCTCATTTCTTGCTCGTCAAGAAAACCATTAAAGTTGATCATATGGTGAAGCTTTTCCTTGCTAACATCTTCAAGCATCATGGTATGCCTAAGTCCATTGTTGGGGATAGAGATCCCAGGACTACGAGCCTCTTCTGGAGGGCTTTATTTCATAACATGGGCACCACTAAACTTGAGTTTTCATCAGCTTATCATCCCCAAACGGATGGCCAAAGTGAAGCTGCAAATTCAGCCGTGTTGGATTTGTTGAAGTGTTATGTGGCAGATCAAAAGACTGCATGGGAGAAGTATCTTCCACTTGTAGAGTTTACCTACAATAACACAGTTCATGCCTCCACGGGAAAGGTCCCGTTTGAGATTATTTAAGGCAGAGTGGTCTTGCCACCCATCCTTCATACAAAGCATGAGATTTTTGCAGCTGATGAGTATGTACGTGACTTGGATGTAGCCTTTGCTCAGGTGCGGACAGCCATTGCAAGGTCACAAGATAAGCATAAAATGGCTGCTGACAAGCATAGAAGGGACATGCAAGTCAAAGAAGGTGATTGGGTATTGCTGAAATTTGAGAAAACTAGGCTTCGGAAGAGGCCAAGACGAGAAGGATCATATCCTAAGCTTTCTACTCGGTATTATGGACCCTTTAAGGTGATTCAAAGAATCAATGAAGTGTCATACAGGCTTGCTTTACCTAGTCATTGGAAGATTCACAATGCATTTCATGTGAGTCTTTTGCGGAAGTATGGTGGGCCAGATCCTGACGAGCCTGTCACGGAAGATCCGCCAGAGATTGATGAGCTTGAGAAGATCCTCCAGCCACAGCAGATTGTCTTTCACAAGGAGAGAAGGCTACTGAAACCGATCCCGTCAAGTGGGAAGACTCCGTTGGACACCCACACGCTTAATAGCACAACTTTAAAACCACAATTTGAAATGGACAACTTAATACAACTTGAAATTGAAATGAAATGAAATGGAAAGATGGACACAAGCACTGGGGCCGGAACGGGCCGACCCCCCCCCCTCAATATGTGATATATTTATTGAGAGTATTTAACAAATACAATGCTCCATGGGTTCCAAGAACCAGATGATGTCCATGTACATATGAATACAGTACCAAACAAATAGGCTCAAAGTCGAAATTCAATGTAGATGCTCGAAGCAGAACGACCGCTAGCGTGGTCCAATCTCTACGGTCCTGTGCTTTCACTGGACTCCGCAGAGAGCGCCTCATTGGTGTTCCGAGACCACGCACAAATAGGCGCTCTCGTACTAACGCCTGGCTCTCCCGATCTCAGCACCTTTGGACCGAGGTTCTCCAATAGAGCTTGGACTACCCGTGGTATTTGTGTAGAAGGTGTAGCCACCCAGGAGATATGAAGTCCTTTTGTAGTCGTCAGTGGAGAAGACGTGCAACCTTGTTGAGATGGCACAACCGCCTAGTAGAGAACTTAGCGCAGCCACCAAGACAAGTACCACAGCAAAGGGCACAGCCGCCTGCTGTGAGAGAAGGAGCACCCACTTGCAAGGGAGGAGTTGCCTGGCTGCAACGTGGAGAGAATGAGCAGCTCGCTGGAGTTAGAGCGCACAGCCACCTGCCTTACTGGAGATGGAGTGCACAGCCGCCTGCAGGTGGTGATGCTGTGCACAGTCGCCTACACGTGGTGATGCGCAGCCTATATAGATAGGAGACGTCTGGCACAGCCGCCTGTATGAAGAGGCAGCGCAGCAGTTCTTGAAGTGGAGGAGGAGGCGCACCCAAAGTGTCTCCTGTAGACAGGCGCAGCCTGATGTGCAGCCGCCTGAGAGCATTAGCGCAGTCGGTAGAGCAGCCAGCCGCTTGGGAAAACAAGCGCAGAAGGTGGTCGCCGAGTTGTTTTTCTTTTTCGAAAGATGATGGAAGCCAATCGCCCTGGTGGTACTACGATGGAGGTGAAGGCTTTTTAATAAAAAAATAAAGTGGAGTTAAACCATTAGATTTGGGCTGGCTCCCCACGTTTGCATGTGGGTGGCCAGTTCCAAGGTGGGTTGGGTAGGTGCCCATGCACCCACCCCCACACACTTAAGTGGGGCTCCCCACCTTGGCCCCTAAGTGGCTGCCCAAAGGGGGTGCCCACTTTTAAGTGTGTGAACATTTAACCCTATAAAACAAAGGGTTAGAATATAAAATATTAAAATAACATGTGCAATATACTTACCACCTGTTCACATGCACCAAAACTCATCAAAAGACAGAGCAGACTTCACGACTCACTGGCAGGCGTCCCCGCTCAGTAAGTAACACGTCAAGCAGGCAAACACAAAAATACATGTCATGCGAAAACAGTTTCAAACATGCAAATCATGTGTGCATGTGCAAATAGTAACACGGACATATCTCCCGTTCATGGAACAAGTACAAAATATTTGTCGGCACAAAACTGGCACGACATAAAAACATAAAAACCTGGTCTTCCTATGGAGTGACAGTCCCTTAGGTAAGACACAGTTCCAGGCACGAGTCTCCCTATGGTGTGACAGTCCCATAGGCAAAACACGGCACGAATACTGGCTCTTCCATGGTGTGACAATCCCATGGGTCGAACACAGTCCAGGTCATACACGGGTGGCACCAGTCTGGCTCCCGTCCATACGACACCATCCTACTAACACATGTCAGCAAAATACTGGCCTCTTCACATGAGACAGCGGTCTGGCCTCAAGTGAACGAGACGCAAAAACTGGAGATGGACCAAATGGTCGGCCAATTGGTGACATCCCCCCAGGCTTCTAAAGAGTTGTCCTCAACTGAAAAGCCTCAAGATATGCCTGCAACAACTGTGGGTAATCAATAAAATAGTCCTCATTTACCCATTTTGCATCAATAGGCAAATAATTCTTAAACTTCACAAGGTATCTCCTGGAAAGCTTTCCTGCACGTAGCTTTCTCTCCTTGTAAAAAACAATCTGTTCTGGCTGTAGGATCTCCTCAAGCTCTTCAATCTCTGGCGGATCTTCTATGACAGGCTCATCAAGATCTGGCCCCACATATTTCCGAAATAGACTCACATGAAAAGCATTGTGAATCTTCCAATGACTAGGTAAAGCAGGCCTGTAGGACACTTCATTGATCTTGTGAATCACCTTGAAGGGTCCATAATAGTGAGGAGAAAGCTTAGGATATGATCCTTCTCGTCCTGGCCTCTTCCGAAGCCTAGCCTTCTCAAATTTCAGCAAAACCCAATCACCTTCTCCATGTCCCTTCTGTGCTTGTCAGCAGCAGCCATTTTATGCTTATCCTGAGATCTTGCAATGGCTGTCCGCACCTGATCTAAGGCAACATCCAAGTCACGAACATATTCATCAGCTGCAAAAATCTCATCCTTGATACGAAGGATGGGTGGCAATACCACTCTGCCATAAATAATCTCAAAAGGAGCCTTTCCCGTGGAGGCATGGATTGTATTGTTGTAGGCAAACTCAACAAGTGGAAGATACTTCTCCCATGCAGTCTTTTGATCTGCCACATAACACTTCAATAAATCCAACACGACTGAATTTGCAGCTTCACTTTGGCCATCCGTTTGGGGATGATAAGCTGATGAAAACTCAAGTTTAGTACCCATATTATCAAACAAAGCCCTCCAAAAGAGGCTCGTAGTCCTGGGATCTCTATCCCCAACAATGGATTTAGGCATACCATGATGCTTGAAAATATTAGCAAGAAAAAGCTTTACCATATGATCAGCTTTGATGGTTTTCTTAACGGGCAAGAAATGAGCTTGCTTGCTAAACCTGTCCACAATGGTCCCAATAGTATCATTCCCATGCTGGGATCTAGGCAAATCCATAATAAAATCCATAGTGATACTTTCCCAAGGTTGCGAGGGAATAGGCAATGGCTGAAGCAAACCTGGAGGTTTTTGCCTATCAAATTTCACCTTTTGGCAAGTAATACATGCACGTACATAAGCCTCAATGTCTTTACGCATGCTCGGCCAAAAGAAATATCTCTGAATCATGCATGTAGTAGGCATAATACCTCTATGACCAGCATAAGGTGGAGCGTGACATGCATCCATAACCTTTGGACGCAAATCTTTCACCACACATAGGCAATTATCCTTCATAAGATAACCCTCGTTGATAGCATAAGAGGCATGTGAATGACCAGCCATCAAATCAGTCTATATATGGTACGCAGAAAGACTCTTTTTCATTGCTTTATTAATTTGGATGTGTGATACAAGTGGGATGGAATCCCCTTCTTTGCCAGCATCAATAAAATGCATGCCGCCTTTATGCATAAAAGAAATCATATTAGACTTGTAGTCTTTGCGGGGCTCAAGCCTATGGTGCCATGGCTTGCCCAACAGTACATCACATCCATTCAGTGGAGCAACTAGGAAATGCTCATTATCAAGGTAGCCCTGGATATGGATACGCAACTTCCCTATCAATGGGGTAACCTGCACCTCTTTACCAATAAATGCAGCTTCGGCTTCAATCTGAGGTCCCATGTTCTCAACCTCAATACCCAATGCAGCTGCTATTTGCATAGAGATGAAGTTATCAGTTGCACAATCATCAAACATGAATAGTGCGGGCTGATCCTTGATTTGCCCCCAAGCCTTGCAAACCATTCGCTCTTTTGCATCATGACCTGTATTTCCTTGCACATCAGGAACTGCATGTACATTAGCTTTGATGTGCTTGTCCTCGTGCTTTGGTTTGCGATCTGGGCATTGTCGAAACATGTGATCTTTGCTACCACAAGAAAAGCATTTTCCATCCTTGGCATATTGCTCTCTTTGCTCTGGAGTTAAGCCGAATTTGTTCTTCCTTGGGCCCTGATCTTTAGATGTGTTATTTTCGGCTTTACCACCCTTGTAGGTGTCCCGGAAGTTCTTTTTAGGTGGCTGTCCACCCTTTTGCAGATTTGGGACAGCCTTGTCTTTCCCCTTGGAACCTCCTTGATCCTGCTTAATCTTGAGCACCAATTGCTCCATAGCAAGAGCAGAAGCTGTGAGTTGTTGCAAAGTATGTTTCGGGTGTAATTCTATGCCCGAACGATATGCTGGTTGCAGTCCAGAACGAAACTTCCTCTTTCTTTCATCCTCAATGATTTGCATAAAGGGAGTTACTTCCAGCAACACTTTCCAGAATTTGTTAACATACTGTTGCACGCTTTCATTATCTCTTTGTTCCAGCCTGTCCCACTTTTGAGTGAGAGTTTGCTCCGCATTTGGTGGCAAAAACTGAGCATAGAATCTGTCTTTAAATTCCTTCCAAGTGGAAATGGGATCCTTGGTGATCTTTTCAGTGATCCACCAATGTGGAGCAGTCCCTTTCAAAAACATGCTAGCATGGCGTACTTTAGACTTTTCTGTAAAGTCCTCATCGCTAAAAGCAATGTCGAACTGTGCCACAAATGCTAACACTTTAGAAGCATCATGTTCACCATGAAAGACATCAAACTTAACAGATTTGTCACCTGCTTTGAATTCCTTGAGCTTTCTGGCATGAGGCTCATGGTCTTCTCTTTTTCTTTTCCCCTTATCCAACGGGGCAGCCCTATCTGCACAAAGGGCACAGCCGCTTGCTGTGAGAGAAGGAGCACCCACTTGCAAGGGAGGAGTTGCCTGGCTGCTGCGTGGAGAGAATGAGCAGCTCGCTGGAGTTAGAGCGCACAGCCACCTGCCTTGCTGGAGATGGAGTGCACAGCCGCCTGCAGGTGGTGATGCTGTGCACAGTCGCCTACAGGTGGTGATGCGCAGCCTGTATAGATAGGAGACGTCTGGCACAGCCGCCTGTATGAATTCCTATGGAGTGACAGTCCCATAGGTAAGACACAGATCCAGGCACGAGCCTCCCTATGGAGTGACAGTCCCATAGGCAAAACACGGCACAAATACTGGCTCTTCCATTGCGTGACAATCCCATGGATAGAACGCAGTCCAGGTCATACACGGGTGGCACTAGTCTGGCTCCCGTCCATACAACACCATCGTGCTAACACATGGGTGGCACCAGTTTGGCTCGCGTCCATGTTATGCAAAATATTGCCCCTTCACATGAGACACCGGTGTGGCCTCAAGTGAACAAGACACAAATCTGGATATGAACCAAATGGTCGGCCAATTGGTGACATTCCCCCGGGCTTCTAAAGAGTTGTCCTCAATTGAAAAGCCTCAAGATATACCTGCAACAACTGTGGGTAGTCAACAAAATTATCCTCATTTACCTATTTTGCATCAATGGGCAAATAATTCTTGAACTTCACAAGGTATCTCCTGGAAAGCTTTCCTGCAGGTAGCTGTCACCAATTGGCCGACCATTTGGTCCATCTCTAGTTTTTGCGTCTCGTTCACTTGAGGCCAGGCCGCTGTCTCATGTGAAGCGGCCAGTATTTTGCTGACATGGACGGGAGCCAGACTGGTGCCACCCGTGTGTTAGCAGGATGGTGTCGTATGGACGGGAGCCAGACTGGTGCCACCCGTGTATGACCTGGACTGTGTTCGACCCATGGGATTGTCACGCCATGGAAGAGCCAGTATTCGTGCCGTGTTTTGCCTATGGGACTGTCACACCATAGGGAGACTCGTGCCTGGAACTGTGTCTTACCTATGGGACTGTCACTCCATAGGAAGACCAGGTTTTTATGTTTTTATGTCGTGCCAGTTTTGTGCCGACAGATATTTTATACTTGTTCCATGAACGGGAGATATGTCCATGTTACTATTTGCACATGCACACATGATTTGCATGTTTGAAACTGTTTTCGCATGACATGTATTTTTGTGTTTGCCTGCTTGACGTGTTACTTACTGAGCGGGGACGCCTGCCAGTGAGTCGTGAAGTCTGCTCTGTCTTTTGACGAGTTTTGGTGCATGTGAACAGATGGTAAGTATATTGCACATGTTGTTTTAATATTTTATATTCTAACCCTTTGTTTTATAGGGTTAAATGTTCACATTCACTTAAAAGTGGGCAGCCACTTAGGGGCCAAGGTGGGGAGCCCCACTTAAGTGTGTGTGGGGGTGGGTGCATGGGCACCTACCCAACCCACCTTGGAACTGGCCACCCACATGCAAACGTGGGAGCCAGCCCAAATCTAATGGTTTAACTCCACTTTATTTTTTTTATTAAAAAGCCTTCACCTCCATCGTAGTACCACCAGGGCGATTGGCTTCCATCATCTTTCGAAAAAAAAAAAACAACTCGGCGACCACCTTCTGCGCTTGTTTTCCCAAGCGGCTGGCTGCTCTACCGACTGCGCTAATGCTCTCAGGCGGCTGCACATCAGGCTGCGCCTGTCTACAGGAGACACTTTGGGTGCGCCGCCTCCTCCACTTCAAGAACTACTGCGCTGGATTTATACTTTCTATCGTGCCATCACTGTGCCGACAGGAATGTCTAGTACTTGTTCCATGCACAGAAGATATGTCCATGATACTGTTTGCACATGCATTCATGTTTGCATGTCTGGAACTGTTTTCGCGTGACTTGTATTCTTGTGTTTGCCTGCCTGACGTGCCACTTACTGAGCGGGGACGCCTGCCCCAACGACGAGTCGTGAAGTTTGCTCTGTCTTCTGACGAGTTTTGTTGCATGTGAACAGGTGGTAAGTGTATTTCATTTGTTTATTTTATAGCATTATTTCTAACCTTTGTTTTTTTTTTTATAAGGTTGCAGGTTCACACTCTTTAATGAGTGGGCGGCCTCCTCAATATTTTATGGTGCCCTTTGGTAGGGTGGGCACCCACACATGGGCTATGGTGGGGAGAGAAGCCCTCCCTTAATCGTGTGTGTTGGGGTGGGTGCATGGCCACCTACCCACCCCCCCTTGGGAGCCTTCGAACTAGCCGCCCCCATGCAAAGGGTGGGTCGGCCAGCTGTACGAGGGGCCCCCACCATCGCTTGGCGCCCCTCTCACTCTTGCTCTCTACCCCACAAGCGGGCTGCAACAGGCGACTCTCTCCCCTTTTCTATCGCTTGGCGACTAGGTGGGCAGCAGCTGCTGCAGGCAACTCCCTCTCTTGCTGGATGGCGGGCAGCAACCAGGCGGTTCTCTCTCTTGTTGGCTATTGGGCAGCAACAGCAGCCAATTCAGGGCTTTCTCCCGTGCATGCACAGCCGGTCAACAGCAGTCTACAGCAGCCCATCTCTCCATCAAGCGTGAGCTCCAGTCGAGTGTGTGTGGCAGCCCGATTCAGACCCAAAACAGTCCCATATTCAGGTCTCTCAATACTTGATGCTGCAGCCCAGGAATAGTACTACGAACTCACACATATTGGCCAGCTTATACTCTGTTGATACCAAAGGTTTTTGCAAAGCTTATTGAAAGGGATTCAAGCAAAGGTCCTTGGTGTAAATCTTTCGAGGGATATTCACTGTCGCTAACACCCGTTCGGTGCCGGGTAGTCCAAGCTTTTGGAGAACCACGGTCCGTGGGTGCCGAGATCGGGAGAGCCAGGCGTTAGTACGGGAGCGCCTGTTTGTGCGTGGTCCTGGAAAACCAGTGGGGCGCTCTCTGCGGATTCCAGTGAAGGCACAGGACCGTAGAGACTAGACTTCTTCAAGTGGTTTGCTCTACTTCGAACGTCTACTTCAAAACTATTGTTTGGTAACTGTATTCATTTCAGTTGTACATGGACATCATCTGGTTCAAATACTCCCAATAATATATTATATATATTGATGGGGGGGGGGTCGGACCATTCCGGCCCCAGTGCTGGTGTCCATTGATCTTTATTTCATTTCAGTTTTTTTTCAGTTGTTATTGAGTTGTCCATTCATATTGTGATATTTAAGTTGTGCTATTACGCGTGTGGGTGTCCAACGGAGTCTACTCCCACTTGACGGGATCGGTTTCAATAATATGGTACAAAAAGGTACCTAGGTTCTACAGCCATAGGCTGCCTTCATGAAAAGGTGGAAACACCCAAAATCATCCTAATGTTGGACCCACTCCCTAGTGGAGTGAATGACCACAACAATGAGCATACATGCCTATTTATAGGTTGGATGTGACAATCAAATCTCGCCAACTGCTAGTCGGCCAACTTTATGGACATCAATACTTCACTTGCTGCAACGGACTGGATATCACACTTGCATAATTTGGCCGACAGCACTCCATGTCCTCCAATCAGTCAAATCCCTGCAAAAACAGCAGCACATGCTCCAAATCTATGGTTCTAGTCTCTTTTTCTGGCTGCCCCGTTCTGGACTAGCTTTAGGATATGTCCATGGGCAAACTTGCACATGACATGGGATGGTCAAATGAGCCCAAATCTGCCCCATTTATAGGACCTAAGGGCTCCTTGACTAGCCCCTTTGTTGGGCCACTAGGGCAGATGGAGGTAGAGGCTTGGTCGTGGGCAAAAAAGCACCAGCAGAGATGTTGTCTTTGTTAAGAACTCAGTTCAGCCCATGCTTTTATGCACAAAACATCAAAATGTTTGCTCACATGACATTTTTGATACACTTTTACCTTTGTACAATGCCGGGCAGCCATATGTGGAGCAAATGAATGCTCAAAAAGGTGTTGCAAATCAACCCATACTAACTGAAAATCAGCCCGAATTTCAACCCATGGATCAGCCTATTGATGAGGCAATTGTGAGTGATGCAGTGGATGAGGAAAGAGTGGCCATACAGGCATCCAAGAGTAAGACAAAATGGTTAGTGTACACATTGTGGGACAACAAATTAGCTACTCCTTTACCTAGCAAGACACATGGAGGTTCTCATCATGCATCTTATTCTTTTGTGGATCATGCTCTCATTGCCAATTTATACAATGAGGGGACTCCCAGAGCATGGTATAAGAAGATAAACCCATACTTGGTTGCAAACGGTTTTTTCAACAGTCTAACTTAGAGTACCCCCTATGTAAAGAGGAGTACAGATTATATTTTGGTTATCATTTTATACATTAATGACATGTTGTTCATTGGCCCTAATGAGAAGAATCTTTCAACCTTCAAGGCTGAATTACATGTTTCAGTCAAAGTACATACAGAGACTACTTACATGGTTTGGTCTTGAAAACTGTAAGCATGTTGCTACACCAATAGAGACAAGTGCTAGGCTTAGTCTCCAAGATACAGGTGAACTATTTGATGCATCACTTTATCAGTAGACTGTTGGATGCCTCATCTATCTATGTAATACGAGGCTAGACATTCAATTTAGGGTCTCCCAGTTCAACGAGTTTATACACAGTCCCAGAAGTAAGTATTGGCAAGTTGCTAAGCGAGTATTTAGATACTTACAGGGCACTCAATCCCTTGGATTATTCTATGCTAAGGGAGGTGATGTTCAACTGCATGCTTTCAGTGATTCCAATCGGACTAGATGTTATGCCACGCGAGTGTCCACCAGTGGCTTTTGCTTTCACCTTGGTGATTCATGTATATCATGTCTCAACAAGAAGCCACACCGCCAACAGTGGCCACTTCGAGCTGCAAAGCTAAGTACAAGGCAGCTTTTACAACAACTGTGGAGTGTGTATGGCTCAAACGCCTTTTGGCAGATCTTGGTGTTGGACAGCACTCCCCCACCTCCATCTTCACTAGCAGCCAGAGTGCATTAGCCATTGCGAGGAACCTAACGTTCCATGCTCGCACAAAGCACAATGAGTTGCATTATCATTATGTCAAGAAGAGGCTCATTGCAAGAGAGATTAGCTTGGCTTATGTCTCTACACAACAATGTGGCAGATATGTTCACGAAGACTCTCTCATGAGAGAAGTTTGAAAATTTTCGCAAAGCTTTGGGTTTATTGCCATTTGGATATTGGTCAACCACACAATCCCTGTGCGTGTTCACATCAAGGATTTGTAGCCATTTATATGATAGTGGTGTGTGGACGTAGACTAATAATGGACCAGGGCACTTTTTCTCTCTTTTCCCCCGCGCGCATGTGGGCACTATTATGAGTGTGTAAGTGATCTCATCATGTCACTTCACTTGTACTTCACTCATTCCCATCCATCTACTTTGAATGTTATGAGTGTGTAAGTGACCTCATCATGTCACTTCACTTGTACTTCACTCATTCCCATCTACTTTGAATGTTATGCTTCCATCTCTCTTCTTGCTTGCTGCATCTATGAGTGTTGCTACTTTGATCTCCACTCCAACACTGCCCTGCATACTCTTAGGTGTGTCACACTTTCATTCATCTTTAAATCAAAGAATTTATACTTTTGAATTCACAATTTTATTTCCAAATAAGCTTTTCATTTTTTCCCATACCTCCTTTGCATACTTTTTAAGATCAAGACGATGTAGCAAGTGCCGTCAAAGAGACTGCAACAACAGTTGCGACGGAGAGCATTGCGGGCGGCTGGCGAACTGGCATCAAGTAGAGGGCATGTGACGATCGTGACACACTCAAACGGCAACTAAAAGAGCGACAGCATCAAGGGTGATGAGGGTGACGATGACTATATATATATACCTAGATGAATGCAGAAACATGCCCAAATTCACCTTTTAGGAACGTGCATGTTATAAACTCATGGTAGTCAACCCACAAGACTATATAACTATCAACTCCATTATGCATAGTATGGACTAGATACTACAACATCCCCACTAACGTCATCAGTGCCCAATAGTGGGTCTAGAACTCTGTATCAAGATATGCTCTCACACATGCACTCCACACACACACACACATAGGAGCATGTATTCACACAAAGCCCTTCGTACTGAGTTTCTCTCAAACCTCCAAAGATGCAGGGCAGACTCAGCCATAATGAAACCTAGCACTAAGGGAAGTAGCAAATAGAAAGAATTAATACAACAAATAAGTAGTTGATAGGATAAATGCACCGCTAAAGATAGAAAGAATTAGCACAATATTAACTGGCCGCAACTTGGACGAAAACTTCACAATGTGAAATCCGCATGTCCGCTAATACGGCTGAATAATATACCTAGATGAATCCAGGAACACGTCCAAATTCACCTTTTAGGAACGTGCAATTTATAACCTCATGGTTGTCATCCACAAGACAATAAACCATCAACTCCATCATGCATAGCATGGACTAGATACTACGACATCCCGATTCCCCACTAACGTCATCAGTGCCCAATAGTGGGTGTAGAACTTGGTATCAATATATGTTCCCACACACACACCCCACGCGCACACACACATAAGAGCATACATTCATACAAAGGTCTATGTACTGAGTTTCTATCAAAGCTCCAGAGATACAGGGCAGACTCAGCCATAATGAAGCCTAGCACTAAGGATCATAATAAATAGAAAGAATTATTACAACAAAAAGGTAGTTGATAGGGCATATGCACCACTAAAGATAGAAAGAATTAACACAATATCAACTGGCTGCAACTTGGACGAAAACTTCACAATGTGAAATTTGCATGTCCGCTAATACAGCATAAAGATATACCTAGATGAATCCAGGAACATGGGCAGCAGCTGACGGATGATGATGACTAGTAGCAACTAAGGCGCAGCTGCATCGAAGTGCGGCTCAAAGCAGAAACAAGACATCACTTGAATGGCACCGAGCAAAAACGAGACCTCAGCAGGCCAAAAAAACCATACTGACCAGCAAGGCCAGTTCACGGTGGCGCAACGGGAGGAAATGATGGCTCACAGGCTGCACTGGCAGAGATGCAGACGGGCATATGTGGTAGCGGCAGCAATAGTGGCAGTGAGCAGGTAGGTTCTCGTGGTCAGCAGGTGCGTGGCAGTGAATCTAATACCAAATGTTGAGTTCAAAGTTAGGGTTTACAGGCAAAGGTGGATGGAAGTTCTGCATGGTGCGAGTGTGTGCAGGCATAGCAAGAGAGAGATGATGATGAAGCATCAGTTCCCACATGCCTGACACTTGAGAACAACATTGGTGATAGATCACATACATACAGCCACTTCCCCAAATGTCTTACAATATTGAACAAGCAAAACAGACATTTGCTCATGACAACCATTAATATTCCTACGTAAAGTATGAGGTACCCTATGGGTAAAGGCAGGCCCCCACCTCTAGCGCCCACCCTCCCTCCCCACCTGATTGAAAAGTTTGACTGCCTTGACCAAATCTCTGTCTGATGAAAAAGTAACTATTTTTTCAACTATCTTTACGTTAAAATTTGCTTCTTGATTGTCTTTAAGATAGCTTATGTACAAGACAAGCACACATAGAGACCAAATAGCAAACATTATGAAGAGAGACAAAATACCACAAGAATTTGCTGAACTGGTATCCGATAATAAGCTGCAAGAGGCCCAACCTGCCCATACAAAGTTATAAAGAATGCTCATTGGCAAGCAATCTACACCAGCTGCACTCTACTGTTATACACAAGCTTTGTAAGATAACAGAGACAACACGAAAACAAAACCAACTACCACTGAGGTAGACAAACGTGGGAGGCAGGCACACGCTGTCACGGGCCATGACCCGTAAACAATGCATTGTCATGGTGTGCTGCTCCCGCATAGGTTAAGCCCACACAGAAACATGTGAACTGAACTGATTGCATGCAAAATAGAACGATAGATTGCAGCAATGGATCCAGCGAGTTGATGGTCAAAAGGGAAGAGCTTTGCAAAACAAACCGCTTTGAGACCAAAAGGGAAGAGCTTTGCAAAACAAACCGCTTTGAGATTTTCTTGATTCTAGTGTAGCTCAATGTGCACGGCTGAGTACCATAGTCACATGGGAAGGAGCGTGCAAGCTAGTAAAAGTCAAGGGTTTTGGATTGAAAAATACCGATTCTCCACTTAAGTTGACATATGTTTGGGGCTTGGCAAGAAGCACTTGGGCAGGTCCAATCTCCCCTACATACAAAATGAATGGAGAGTATCATGTGAACCTTGATTTAGACAAAACTAGAAGGAAAAAGGAAAGGCAAAGTGCCTCTTACCCTTCCCTGTAAGCGCCTTCTGCTGAATTGTGTTCAGCTTAATACCTTCGGCCTCTGCAATAGCATCAATCATATCAAAGCCTACCTGCAATGCACTATGTAGCACAATTATTTCTAGAGAATCTAGATGCAATTAAAGGAGATCCTAGTAATAGCACAATAATTAACTCAAACCCTAACATCTTATTTTTTCTTCTCTAAGATAAAACCCTGACATCTTCAACTAAACTAAGGGCCACATATCAAACATGTCCCCAGCTGCACAGCCCAGTTGGAACAGGAGTTTAGATCTCTAGGCAGGGAGCCCAAGTTCAAACCAGTCAGGCTGCAGCCAGTGACATGATATTGCCTATCCCTAAAATAAATGCATTACACACTCAAAAAAATGTACAAAAATCAAACATAAAAGAAGGGAAAAAAATTTAGCATAATGATAAAGTCTTCATCTAAACCTAAGTTTTTATTTTAAACAAAAAAGGACAATGATAATCAAAATTCAGATAAGGAGAGACACAAAGCATAGGACAATTATCATACTTAAAGGTGGGAAAAATTTTAGAAAAAAGGGTTTAAAAAGCTCAACACGCTCACATGTTAAGGGCAGAAACAGGAAACTCTCTCTCTCTCTCTCTCTCTCTCTCTCTCTCTCTCTCTCTCCGCCCGGCGAGCTCCCATCACATGCGGAGGTGTTATGGCTTCTTTGCATTCAATTCTAGAGGAGGATGGTATCATAGTATATACCTAGATGAATCCAGGAACATGCCCAAATTCACCTTATAAGAAAGTGCAATTTATAACCTGGTAGTCATCCACAAGACAATAAACCATCAACTCCATCATGCATAGTATGGACTAGATACTATGACATTCCCACTAACGTCATCACAATATGACCACATATTGTCAACATGTAGCATCACATGGATACTTTTGCTTATGTAGCTAGTTCCGCACAATTTTTTATTTTCCATGGTTCAGTATTCATCATGGATACATCGTACTACCTTTTTCGTCTCATAGACCCTCTGGGTCTTTTTGAAGACGCTAATATATCTTTCTTTCTCTCTATACAGGACACCTTCGCCTGTACACACACGGCACACGTGCGTGTATATAGAACTATCTAAATAAATGAAGGCCAGATAACCTTTTGAAGAACTCCGAATTATCTAAATAAATGAGGGCCATTATCAGATTAAAGGTGTTCTGCAAGTGCACTCACATTGTGGCGAGTCTTTTCGAACTTTTTACCGGGGTTGCCAATGCCTACTATGAGCCAGGGGTGCTGCTTGACAGGTACTGTTGTTGCAGATGTCGATGATGTTGTTGTTGTGGATGTTGCTGCTGAAGAAGAAGGAGGGTTTGCACAGGCAACCAGAAGACGCTGCTGCACATGGCGGCAGGTAAGGTTGCTGTGTGTGGAGAAACGCATGCTGATGCTGTTCACACTCCCTGAATGGAGCATTTTGATTGCACGCATAGGCTACAACCATCCACCAACAGAGTTAACTATGTATTCGTACATGTATATGGATATATGTTAAATATGTGTGTGTGTGTTATTATCTGGATGCCTGAGTTGGGGCGAGTTTTATATATACTAATACTCAACTTGCGCGTTGCTTTGGTATGTAAAAGACATTAAGAAGCGAAACGTAGGAATGGAAGTCGGAATACAAATGGTCAATCGAATACAAAAGGTCAATCGAAGGGATTTTTTCCTCTTATTTTTTAAAGGGATTTTTTTCTCTTATTTTTTAGAAATCACGGATTTCTTTTTTCTCTCCTGTCCCTGTGCCTTGGTTGTCCATGGTTAATATGCAATAGATAATTGCAAGGACATTGATATATATTATTACGAAAAAGAAATGTTTACAGTCACACATGT